>NW_003315037.1:3169667-3177299 GCF_000150825.1 Verticillium alfalfae VaMs.102
AGCAGTACAGCATCATTCATTCGAAGCATTCGAGACCTCACTTGAAAAGCATCACGACCACTCACATCCTGTCAACTTCAACAAACGTTCCTCCAAACGTTCCTCCAAGCGTTCTTCGATCCAACCGCCACCATGTCGAACACGCAATATGTTTCCGCCATGTCCATCCCTGGCCTTGAGCGCGCCATGATGCCCAAGCTTGTCCACCAGACCAAGAAGCCCCAATCCAAAGTGGTCACCAACCAGCCTGCCATGGCCTCTCAGTCGACCCTCGTCAGCCATGGCGATGCCACGGCTCTCAAGGATAGCGACTCCTTGTGTAAGCTCGGTATGTCATGCAAAGGCTACAGTTAACGCGGGTCACTGGCTAACACTCGTTTCAGATGTCTCACCCCAGCGCGCCTCCTTCTTCGGACGCATCAAGAAGCATCTCGCATGAGAGGTCTTGCTTAATAGCGCTACACGACGTTACGACACTCAGCGAGAACGAACGCGCAAGGTAGTCTTCAAGGGCTGCTGGATCCGCGCGGGAGTTGGTCTTGTTTCATCTTTTGGGGTTGCATTCTCGGTCAACGAACGATACCTTTGCTCTGATTTATTAGTCTAATAGCCTCCGGCAAATTCGGAACAGGTTCTCTATTTTATTCGCCCAAATTTCGTACTCTAGCTGTAGGCGATATGTCCATTAGGGAGCATCCGATGAAAGCATTTGCTTTATGGCCAGTAGCTGTCATTGATTCGACCTAGTGTGTGAAAAAAACAACGGCTCAACATATAGAACTGGTGCCATTGGCCACCATGCAGCATTCTGTATGAGAATGGTTGTTCAACGTCCAATCAGATTATTGGCAACCGACACATCGCTAAGCTCCGAGCGTGAGAAGAGTTTGAGCTCATGATAGCGGATCTGTGTTCCCTCGCTTGTCAGGTTTGAAACCCAATGCAGACGTGTTTCATTCGTTTGGCAACCATCAAATGCCTTCTTTGCAGTTCGTCTCGCACATTGGACGTCTTTACAAACTTTCACAGGCCCCCATTCTTGGTACCACACCAGATGGCTTGCGTGAACGGGCCTGGATTTCCTTGAGGCTCGCCTCCGCTCGATCCCTGGGCTAGCTCCTCCCATGCTGTTATGGCCGTGCATTGTATATAGAGAAGGAGACTCGGCCCAACTGCCGAGTGTATTTGTTTGTAGGCCTGTTACCTGATGGTCGCAGACCACGACTCTGGCGTCTCGTTGGTGTCTCCACGGGCCTCGAATGACTGCCAAGGCCGCTCCGGTTCTTCCGCACATGAGTCTGGTCGCCAGCTTGACAATAAAAGAACCACATAGGAGTATGACGTCGATCTTCCGACCGTAAGAGAAGCACGCAATAGCAAATCGCAGGTCAGGGTCACCACAACAGATGCATGGCCAATGGCCATTTTTTTGACGAACCGGCCGCAGAGCTTCGCGTAAGTCTTGCAACCGTCAGTCGGCAATTCACTCCGGACCAGCTGGGAAGCTCGCCTAGCGGCGTGGAGACTGTCCGTGCCGTTCTCATGGGTCATTCAAACGCCCGTGTCGGCCAAGTCTATACGGCTTTGGCGCTCTGCGAGTTCTCGCGCCAGAGGGGCTGGAGATCGAGTATATGTACAAGCGGATGGCTGGCTGGGTAGCAGTAAGATTTCTTTGCAATGCAACGGCTATCCGCACGGGAAATCGTGTCATATCGAGATTTGCAGGTGCCACAGGCTCCACGACTGCGACCGTAACCCGCTCTCTTCTGATCCGGCCCGTGGGTCTGTTGACCTGCTGATGGATCTTTTGTGCCGTTGGCCCGGCTGACAGGAATATTGGGGAGTGGCATTGATGGCTCGGCACAGAGCGCGCAAGCGACCACATCGCGGCGGTGAAAGTCGACGCGCCTTGCGCCTCGAGCCCACCCGGGGAGCAAGGGGGTTCAGCGACCAGTGGAGGCCCCCGGGGACCCTGGTCCAGGGGTGAATGTGACAGGTCATGTACGAGCAGCGTTGCCCCAGCATGTGAGGCGGGCTTTTGGTCAACGCGGCAATGAAGCGTCGCTTACCTCAGTCGGGCAGCCACTCTTTAGACTTTGACACTTCGCACATCTTCTGCCGCGTGACCAAGGCAGCGTTCAAACACTGATTCGTGACTATATCCGCTTCAATAGAGATCGACTGGCACGGCGCCCTTCAGACTGGAGCAACAGGGGGCTTATGCAGCATTACGTGAGGAGTCCCAGGCATGATGATCAACGACGGACGCCGTCGTGAATGAACATTGGTCCGTCCTACATGATTCGAGATTCAACAGATCAACAGCGAAAGGCACATGGGAGTGTGATGATGCAGAAAATCAAACGCTTCGTTATTTATTAATGAGATTATGGTCTGACAAGACGTGACGCCCGCCGCGGCGCATTAGTTCTTCTCTATGGGAACACCGTGTTCCACTAGAAAGTCTGCTGACCCGTGTGTTGTCCTCGTATGCGACTTGACAGGATACAGCATAAAGGCAGGTCCCTTGTAGTTGGGATCGGAGTATTTCGGCGGCCGCCCTGCGGATGCGCCGCGGTTGTAACCTTCCTGTCCGGGCGTGCCGGACGTGGCGAGCGGTTCTCTCTTCATAATGATTCGTAGTAATGGCTGGAGGACCGGGATGCATGATGCGATGATGAGCGTGCCACCTTCCACGCTGGAAACATTGTTAGCATTGAAACCCGTTTCAAGTGGGCGCATTCAAGCGCGGTGGGCGGGGGGCGTTGGCTTACTTGTTCAAGACGACGATCTCGGCAGTTTCCCCTGCGATGAGAGTTAGATGGTATTCCGATTTGAGATTGGGGTGTTTCAGCATGAGGCTCTTGGGACGACGTACAGGAAAAGTCTTTTGGCAGCCAACACGGTAGACGCGTGCACTTGAAAGATGGCTACGCCAGTTGATCCTAGTGTCGTTTTGCCAGTGCTGGTTCTGGGGTTGTCCCGAGTTTGTCCCAGGTCTACCACTTACATGCAGCCAAGCCCCCAAGGGCAAACGGTCAGGGGCAATCTTTCTTGGTTCCTTCTTGATGCCAAGGTTGAGAAGGATCAGACCCGGGTACACCGCGAGATAGAGGTCAACAGCAGCGGAGAAGACTGTAAACGACGTTAGCTTGATGGTCTTCCTCGGGATAAGGAAGAATCCAAAACTCACCTCCAGTTGCGATGGCGTACCGAACCAGGATTTGGGGATCCCAGCACTTTCCCTTGATGTCAAAGTTCCACTGGGACTCTGCGGGAACACACCTCCCCAGCAAGAAGACGGCGTTGAGGGCCAAAAGGACGTTGCAGACGCCGGCCATAGTCCAGAGGACAATGGTATGCGTCCGTCCGGGACTCATGATGCGCGTAAGGACGGCAACGACAGCGAGCTTTGGGATACCGAAGGATAGGATACCCAAGGGAAACCCGACTAGGGTCCAGAAGACAACACCCTCTTGCTCTTCTTGGCTGAGGGTGACAATGTGACGGCCATTGCCGTTATCAATGGCCTTGACGGCCAAAGCCACGGAGATCCAGCAGCATATCTGAAGCCTGGGTCAGCGCCACATGGTCCGGCAAGACAGGATCAACTCGACTGAGGCCGTACTCACCACAGATACCACGATAAGCCAGTCGTCGGCGTGGAACTGGCGCAGGATCTTGCCTCGAACCCAGAGGCGGGCGGCGGTAAAGAGCGTACTGAAGACGGAGACGGGAATGATGACGGCGAGGATGCCAGGGCCTTTGTTGGCGTCGGCAATCTCAGGCGGGATGGCGTCGGACATGATGACGAATCTGATGTGGTTGATCGTCTTCTAAGAGATGTTTGTTCCTTGTGAAAGGGTTGGGACGAGTCTGATGGTCCTCAGTCTTGTTTGGATTCACAGAAAAGGAGAAGCCAACACTGCGTCGATATCCGAGCACATGTGAAGAGGGTATCAAGACATGATCTTCAGGCCGGATCCGAGTTGAGACAAACAACGAGATGCGCACGCGGCGTGGCTGTCGTGCTAGCTGCAGGTCGAGTCGAGTCGAGTCAACGGCCTGTTGGTGTGTGCTTTCCTGCCGGATGGAACTACAAGAGACGAAGAGAACAGATGGATGGTGCTCGAGAGGACCCGACGGTGCGTTTATGTTCCCAACTGAACAAGCAGAGAAGGGGGGGGGCGTGCAAGCGTGCGTGCGTCCCCGACCAGGGGACAGAGGCTGATCAGATAGAGGGGAGTGTATCCTGGGACACTACTCTGGTCGACCTCTGTGCGCAAGCATGGAGTCTAGCATCAACCGCCATCACACACCCCTGGGCGGGCCTAGGTGAATCCACGCCGCGTTCAACGGTGGCCGGGGCTACATGTCTTGGGATTGACGCGTTTATTCGTAGTCGCGCAGGTCATTGCGGGTTCGTCAAGAGTCAAAATCAGGGCATGTCCAGGGCCATGTCATACTTGGTCGTGGTGCTTGTCTTGGGGGGTAGGGTGGGTGGCAGGTCGGCATGATAAACCCCCTGCGACAGTCATCTGCCGTCAACAGAGTGATCACCATTGCATTTACCACTTCGGTAGTGCGAACCCCTGGAGGGCCGGGGATCCTACCCCCTGGACGGTCATGGTTTCCGGCGCCGCGGGGGGCTCGGGCCTCGGGGTTGCAGTCGTGGTGGCACTCTAGTGTCCATTTGGCGGGCTTTAGAGCGGGCTCAAGGCGGGGCATTGAAGGCCATGAGAGGTCCATGAAGGCAATGGGGGCCTCGGTGCGGGGCTTGGTCACGGCGGACCTCGTCGGGTGCCCTTATCACCAGCCGGGCAACGACTGTTCGGACACGTTGGTCTGGGGTCCTGGGCGTCTTGGGGGGGCCTTTGGGACCTTGCTTGGTACCTGGACCAATATTTCATGGGTAGGGCTCCGGATACGGGTTCCCATGCAGGAACATGCTCTGCTCGGCGACCTCAGTCTGGCTCAATGGGACAAATTCCACCGAGATGGTCCACGATCCTGCACAGGGGTACGTCTTTGCTCATGTTTGGTAAGGGCCATTGCCTCTCCAAGTTCCACCTCTTCACGTACTAGTGCTGTGGCGGTTCACGATAGCAATCAAAGAAAAAGGATTCTCCGGACGAACAGACCTCCTCGTTCTTTCGCAGCCACGGAGCAATACCCTGAAGAAGTGAAGTCCAACAGCGTAACGCACTGGTTCGGCTGGTCCCCAAGTCACACCATGGCTCGAAGCCAATCGAGAAAGGGTCACGCACAGATGACGCCCTCCGCGGCTGTGGGTGATCAAGGAGGCGTTCAGTCTACTGCAGCGTGGGACGAAGGAGGGTGCGGGATTCTAGGCCCACTGGGCACCGAGGGATTGGGCTGGGCACCCACGACACCAACAGCCAAGACTCTGCAGCGCGCGAATCCACCAGCCCGCATCGGTCTTTAGTGATCCGCTCATCCATAGCGCGACTTCGAGTGAGACAAGCTGCCCGCGGATCTTCCCCAGTAGGCCACCATGATCTGGCCATGTTCTGTTGGCGGGTGGCCGTGATCAGCGATCGTACCAAAAACCCTGATCTTCTCTGATGGTTCTCACGCGATCGGGCTACCGCTCACATGCTGTGCGATGTCTTATGTTTGAGGATGATCTTTCGGAGGGGGCCGACTTTCCCGTTGGATACTGGGAGCCCGAGCACATGGTGTTGCATGACCGGAGGCTATTCTCAAAATCGAAACTGCCCTTCAAGCATCGCAAGGGCGATTGTGCCAGGCTTACATGGTACATCCGGCCAGTGCGGAATGCCCGGTATCAGGGGTCATATACCCTCCAACTTTCTAACAATGCTACGTAACACCACGTCTATCTAATCTAGCCCCAGCCTGGTCCTCTGTCAATGTTTGCTTGTCACTCGATATGATATCGCAGTCTGGGGGAAAGCTGGCTCTTCGGGTTGTATTTGTCGTGGCTCTCCTTCAAAAGTCTCGAAGTCAGCAATAGTAAGCAACTCAGAGCCGGCAAGAATTGCGAATCAAAGACAGCGTGGGGTGTCTAGCTTCACATGGCGACCCCCATCCATCTTGTCGCATGTACCTGCTTCTGTTCCTTCTTCTGGTTGGGTTTCACGCATGTGGCCAGCGTCAGGGCAACACGGCACATTCAAGCGGAGAACCCATGTCGAGTGCGGCTGACCTCCAGCCAGCGGCAGCAGCTCTCTCAGCAAAAACTTACTTGCAGCATAATCGTAGATGTGACAAGTTTCTAGGCCAGGCACACCTTTCAAGCGTGGCGTCACATGTTCAAACCTATCTGCGGCTACAGTCGCGCACCGCCTGCATTATTTTCCGACTCCGGGCACGCCGTGGCTACGATTGACCTGCATTCGAGTGCCGAGGGCACCGCTCAAGGCAGGACCCGATGTACTTGTCAAAGGCGACTGAAACAATCCCGCGATGCCTCCATAGGCATATCCCGCCCCCGTCTATATTTGGTCAACATAAGCATCACAAATGAACCGTTGACGGGAGCCTCCCGCCTGTGCCGCGGAAATGAGGAGCCTACTGTCTCTGAGGACCTGCCAGTAACCCGCAGTGGCTTTGGCATACCCTTGACTAGCCCACGCCCCCGAAGAGGGTGCACCCTTGTGTGCTGCGCCAGCCGCCAGGGATCACCGTCCCGCGAGGTGCAAAAATCAAGCTGTCTTCCCCCAATTCAACAAGAAACCTGGGACGAACACGAACGCCTCTTTTTTGACGCCATTTAGACTCTACTGCCGTCGTGCGGGGTCTCCCGGGTTCAGGGCGGATGATGCCATCACAATTCACCCGCTGCTGGTGAAACAATCTAGGCCTTTGTCACCGAGTCGCGGACTGAACTTTCATGAATGTGATTCGGTACTTGTTTCCTCCGAATGCGGTATCTGGCATACGGCCTGGGATATGGATGCACGCAGGGGACGGGGGTCAAGATCCGACTCTTGCAACAATTCATCAGTCAAATGAGGAAGTCAAACCTCGACAATGCCGAACTTGTGACAAGATTGGCAGCGACGGATCCGAAAGGCTTCTTACACCGGCGGTGCTCATTTGCCGATTGACAGGAAGCAGTTTCTCAGAGTAAACTCAATTCGCGACTCCGGAAACGAGAATCGTACGGCAATCGGTTACAGAGGAAAGAGAAACTCGTCGTGACCTTGAAGAACCCCTAACCCCTAATGAGCATCTTCGTAGTGCGACAGTCTGTAGAGCTGGCGTCAGCGCCCCCGTTTTCTCCCACGTCGCCCCTCGTGGGGGGTCTCTTGCGGGCTTATCGATGCATCACTCACTCGATGAGATTCCCGTCTGGATCTCTGACATAAATGCTGCGTATTGGACCCTGGGCTCCAGTACGGGCGACCACTTCCTCGCCTTCAAGAATCTGGATTCCCGATTTCTGAAAGTCGGAAATGACGTCGTCTAGGTTGGTTCCATCCTGGACCAGGAAGCACAAGTCGGCAGTGCCAGGAAGCGCAGTAGTGGCTTTTGGCTCAAACTCCTTTCCCTGCTGATGGAGATTGATCTTGTAAACCCCAAACTTGAGAGCGTGTCGCACAATTGAAGGATCTGTTGAGGATACAAAGGATTCCGGTTTCAGTG
>NW_003315037.1:3180081-3180600 GCF_000150825.1 Verticillium alfalfae VaMs.102
ACGACGTTAGCTTGATGGTCTTCCTCGGGATAAGGAAGAATCCAAAACTCACCTCCAGTTGCGATGGCGTACCGAACCAGGATTTGGGGATCCCAGCACTTTCCCTTGATGTCAAAGTTCCACTGGGACTCTGCGGGAACACACCTCCCCAGCAAGAAGACGGCGTTGAGGGCCAAAAGGACGTTGCAGACGCCGGCCATAGTCCAGAGGACAATGGTATGCGTCCGTCCGGGACTCATGATGCGCGTAAGGACGGCAACGACAGCGAGCTTTGGGATACCGAAGGATAGGATACCCAAGGGAAACCCGACTAGGGTCCAGAAGACAACACCCTCTTGCTCTTCTTGGCTGAGGGTGACAATGTGACGGCCATTGCCGTTATCAATGGCCTTTGACGGCCAAAGCCACGGAGATCCAGCAGCAATATCTGAAGCCTGGGTCAGCGCCACATGGATCCGGCAAGACAGGATCAACTCGACTGAGGCCGTACTCACCACAGATACCTCGATAAGCCAGTCG
>NW_003315037.1:3180700-3197784 GCF_000150825.1 Verticillium alfalfae VaMs.102
CTAGATGGCCTGTTGACTGTCAAGTGCACCGTGACCTGCGAGGTTGGCGTCAATAAGGTTAGGACTCACAAGGTCAAACACAACCCCCAACAACCGTCACAGTTTAAGCGAAGTCACGTGTCGTTCTCGATGCCCATGTCTGCCCCAAAGCTTCGGCTGGTCGGTTTAGACTTTTCAAGATCTGTAAACCATACACATTGGTAGCCACGCTTGACCTTGCCTCAACTTACCAAACCGTCCGCGTGTGGCTACAACAAGTACAACGAGCCGTATGACAGCCCACATCTGAGCTCTGAGCTCTTAGAGACCCCTTCATTTCGTTGAAGCTTTTCGAGTCATCTGCGGCTTGCCAATCATATCACCCTGATGCATACTGTTAGACACCACCATTTCCGAGCGTTTGTTCAGCCTTGTCTGAGATGATGAGGCAACGAAGTGATGAGGTCAAGCAAGTCAAACTATGGCGTTGTGATCTGAGCTCGAACAAATTGCGAAACTGGCGTCAATGAGTTATTTCAGTTGGTGAAGAGTTCTCCAGCTGTGAAAAATTCACAGCTGATAACACCGGCGCCGTGAATTTGGGCACACTGTCGAAAGTCAACGGCGGATGCTTAACCCATCATGGCGCCATCGTCACCCGGACACTCGTCATAGGGCCGGCCCACTAACTCCCCACCTCTTTACCGATGACCGGACATCGCGGTGCCCACACCGGCACTCTCCCTCTGCGCCGACTGGACAGGAGAAGCTTGTTGATGTGCAAAACGTCCGTACTGATGGCGCCATGCAGACTTTTGGAAGTCCGCAAAGCCTAGGGTCGCACGTATCCCGACGCTCACCATATCAAGAGAGTTTCTCCGAGGCAGCAAGCAAGACACTCGGGTTGTTGCGTGTGTAGGTCAGTTGAGCTTTGTCGGGCAAGAGACGATATTACCGCAGCGACATCGGGTGCTGGGCGACAGTTACATTGGTAGCTCGGTTCATATAGAATAGCGAGTAGTCTATCTGATCTGCCTCATTTTTCTTGCGTTGTGCAACTGTGAAAGACAAACAATCCAGTGCGAAACCCTCTTGCACGACTCGAGTCATGGATATCGCGAAGACAACCGCCATATCTGTTGGCCCAGCTGGCCGACTTTCTCCCATCACATCTGGAGATACGTCGGCCAAAGCAACAGGGCCATCTCCCGTGCACGAGACGTCAGTCGAAAATGACGATCGGTCGGTCAACAAGATAGATCCCGAGGATCAGCGCGACGACGAGGCAAGGCTTGTGAATGGTGGAGTTGTCATTCGGGATGGTATGTTGAATTTATGGCTGCGGGTTACCGCCTTTTCTATCGACTACGAAGATGTTAACCCTTCGCAGGCAACGATGTCGCAAGATATGTGGTGTCGACCCAAGATGACGGAGATCAAGTTCTCACATTTCGGTCATTCATCATTGGATCCGGTTCGTTCCAATGTGCCCATTTAATCTATCGATGCTGACTCGAACAAGGCTTGACGGCTCTTGCTGCTTGTATAAACCAAATGTTTGTTTATACAAACCTTTTGCATTTACTAAGCTAATCTAACATGAAACAGCTACTTTTACAAGCCAGTTGATGTGTCGTTCGCTTCTGTGTAAGTTGTCCGTATCGGGGAGGATAAATGAGAACGCTCACGCTGCCAGATTTCTCTGCCTCATGGCCTATGTCATCGGTGTCACTTGGTCGGTTGTCCTTCCGCGCCGTCACCACGTCGAGAAGTTTCTTCCATCACAGGCAAAATGGCTGGGTCCGGTGGTTCACTTCATCAACCCTGGTCACTTTGGCCTCAAAGAGCATGCTATTTCTTCCATCCTCTCCACGTCCAGTGGCAACGGAGCAGCGATTGTACAGGTGTTTGGTGCAGAGAGACTGTTAGTGTACGACGAACCCTAGCAGATGAACCTGTTCTGATTGCCGTTCAGTTTCTACGATCGCGAGACCGACGCTACGACCGCCATCCTCACCGTGTTCTCAGCCTCCATCTTTGGCTACGGCCTTGTTGGTCTACTTCGGTCCATTATTGTGCACCGTACGTTTCATGCCCTCTGCAGCCAAGCCTTTTCTAACACATTCCAGCCAGCGAGATGGTCTGGTGGCAGTGCCTCCCAATGGTCTCAATCTACCAGACCTTCCACCGCGAATCAGAGGGTTCCAACCACCAGCGTCTGAAGATGTTCAGTCTGACCTCGATTGCCATGTTCATCTGGGAGCCCTTCGCCTCCTACATCTGGCCGTGGCTCAATGGCATTTCCATCCCTTGTCTCGCCTCAATGAATGCTGCTCCGCCAACGCGGAAGATTCTGATGACCATCTTCGGCGGTATCTCATCCAACGAAGGCCAAGGTCTATTCAACTTCTCTCTCGACTGGCAGTATATCACGTCGCGATACATGTCCCTCCCGCTTCTGCAGCAGGCGAACTCATGGGCCGGCATTTTCCTCAGCTACATTATGTGCTTCAGCCTCTACTACGGTGGTGCCTGGGGCGCCAAAAAGTATCCATTCATGTCGACAGCAATGTTCGATGCGAAGACTGGAAAGGTGTACAACCAGACTGCTGTATTTGGGCAGACTGCTATCCTCGATATTGATGCATTGGAAGAACACGGCCTGCCCCGTCTGACGGCTACGAATGTCTGGGCCAACATGGCCGCGATGGCCGCCATCGGTGCTCTCATCACTCATATCTCTCTGTTCTACGGTCCTCTGTAAGTTGCGCTCTTCAGCATGAGCATCATGGGAGGTCTGACACAACCTAGCATCAAGCGCTCGCTCAAGCAGGCCTGGAAGAAGGAAGAAACGGACCCGCACTTCAAGGTCATGAAAGACAACTACAAAGACGTGCCCATCTGGTGGTACGTCGCCATTCTTCTCGTGGGATTCTTCCTAGGTCTAGGAGCCGTCATCCACGGTAACACAACTTTGGACCCTTGGGCCTATGTCATTGCCATTGTAAGTTGCTCGCACCACGTCTAATACTGACCTAACCACTACACAGCTACTTGGCTGTGTCGTTGCGCCTTTCTCGCTATGTCTCTACGGTCTTCTGGGAACCAGCGTGTCGACGAACAACCTGTCGAAGATGCTGTGTGGCGTTCTGCAGCCTGGTAAGCCCGTTGCCAACTTGTATTTCTCCATGTTCAGTCATGAGGTGACGGTGCTTTCCGTCTTTCTGTCGACGGATCTCAAGATGGCGCAGTATCTGAAGATTCCCTGGAGGACCATGTTCCTGCTTCAGACATATGGAAGCCTGTTCGGCACCGCATTGAACTATGTGAGTGGCATTTTTACACTGCTGGGGGTTGGGGCTGATGTGCAACAGGTTATCATGGACACCATCACCAGAAACCGCAGGGAAATTTTGCTGGATCCTCTTGGCAACCAGGTCGTGAGTTGACACCCAAGACCCGGTCTCGTTATGATGCTGACGGCTCTCAGTGGAGCGGGCGAAAGATTCAATCCCTCAACACGACTGCCGTGACTTGGTCTCTTGCGAAATACGTCTACGGCTTCGATAAGGACGGTTATGGCTGGTCAGTCCTCATGCTCTTTCGAAACTGTAGCCAGCCCTCTCTGACAGCCCCAGGATTCCCCTTTCTATCCTCATCGGCGCCGCCATTCCGGTCATCCTGTGGCTCGTTTCACGCAAGTACAAGACCATCAGCGGCTGGGAAGTCCGCAAGCTCGTCGCGCCCGTCATCTTCCACAACGCCTCCGAGACGACATCGGGCACGACGTCCGTCATTTGGTCGCAGATCGCCACCGGCTTGTGGTCGCAGTGGTACATGCGACTCCGCCATCCGGCGTGGTTCGGCAAGTACAACTACATTGCTGGCGGAGGCCTGGACGCGGGCGCCAAGGTCATGATGTTTATCCTGACGTTCGCCGTCGCCGGAGGCTCTGGCAAAGAGGCGCCTTTCCCGACTGTAAGTGCTTCTTTCCCATCGATCGTTGCAATATGCTAAGTAAGCATGCAGTGGTGGGGCAACCCCGTGTCGGGACCGTCTCAGTATGCCGATTATTGCGGAAATGGAGAAACGGCAAAGCAGGGATGAGGTCAAGTTGCTGGCTATGTGTGGTCTGGGTCTGGGTCTCCGTCTCGACACGCTGGGCGCCAGTTGCTTGGAGGTGTAGTGAACTTCATGTTTAGGCCAAACCAGCGGGAATGTCAAGTGTGGCAAGACAATCACGCTGCTAGGTTCCCAGCAAACAGCGTCTGCTTGTTGAGCAAACGGTCCGCAGCGCAATTAAACAGTGCAGAAGTTTGATGCATGACCAAAAGATGCCGTGTACATGTACATCACCGCCATGTGCCTCGTGGGTGATTGTCAGGCAAGGATTGTCGGTTCACACCTCGGACACAACATGGTGATGGTCGCATCGATGATCGACAGCCACGTTGACGTGACTCCCAATGAACCAGAAATAAGCCATTGGCCTGGATCATCCCAGGCGAGCACGACTTTTCGCTGTAGGGCGTCGGCCTTGAGTGACGACGGACCATTCGAGAGTCCAGACAGAGACATCGTCCCGGCCAAAGTAGTCCGACGGATGAACGGCGCACGCTAAATATGCCCAGATGCTACGCGGGTCTAATCATGGGGTCTGGACTGGACCGGAGCCCCGGGCACCCTTTTTGCCGGCTGGCTCCTTGGAGGGCAGACGTCTTAAAGGGGCAGGAGACGAGTGCCCGTGCCGTTTGGCAAGGAGCGTTGTGCGCACACAATCAGCTCCAGGCAATAGTCTAGGTCGATGGCGGCGGATGAGACATCGGCCCGGCCTGGTCGAGGATTGCTGTTAGCGTGATGGCTCGCTGGATCACATCGCGATCTTGTCCCATGGGGTGACAGCGGGCTGGCGTTCGCCCACATGGCATGGGTCGTGGTAGGATGCCTGATATAGAAGACAGGGGAGGGATGGGATGGTGGGCTCCGATGAACGCTTGAAGGAAGGGACGGATTTTAAGATATGGGCAAAATCCTACTGGGAAATCAGCATCGATGCCAGACAGGGGCGTGGAGGTTGGTGTGGTACATGTACACATCTGTCAGTGTCGTGTGGCCTTTCGCCAGCAACGGCTTGACGATCCACAAATCGTATGAGCAATGATCGACAACAGATGTTGATCTGTTTGTGTAGGCAATGTCGGATGGCACTGATGAGAGACAGAGGCAAGAGAGTGCAATCGCCTGACGTGGAAGTTTACCAACTGTAGAGACTGTAGACGGACCTGGACAGCAAGAACACTGGTCCACCCCCGCCTCAGGGCCACGACAGCAGGTGCCACTGAGCGACAGGGCACACCGGGCGCTGCGAGACGCTAGAGCATCGGCGCTGGGACGCTAAAGCACACGCGGCGCAGGCGGAGGCGGGGCCAAGACGACAGGCACAGGCACAGGCACAGGCACAGGCACAGGCACGGAGCAAGTACCAATTAGCCGAGTCAATAGTCAACGAGGTAGACCGCTGATGGGCGCATGGCATTCAGGGGTCGAGTTGCCTGATGGAGTTAGCGGGCCAAGGCTCTAATTTCTTCCGTCGCCGTTTGTCCCCAACTCCAGCTCCTCCACCTGCTCTCGGTACCATCACCAACTCCACCAAACGACCCCTCGACAGCCTCATCGACGTGTACTCATCGACGTGTATCTGACGACGGACTGTTGCATCGACGACAATGTACCTGCAGGCCACCCTCGGTGCTCCAGGCATCATGGAGCCAACACCACCTTCGCATCGCTGCAGCCTCGCCGGCGCGTTGCGTTCACGACAACACACCAGCACACCACGACGTACGCCGCCCCTCTGCTTCGTGGATACCACCCTCCATCGTGGTCTCCGCCCCTCTCTCGCTGGTCTGGCCTGGGCATATGCAGCCCAGACACGGCACCCTTGCCAGGCACAACCACATCCCCCAATCCTGCTAGGTCCGGCTGCAGAACTCGCCCGTTCCGCTGTAATCATGGACAATGGACAAAGAGACTTTGTCGACTGCGGTTACCCTCGCCTTGGCACCTGAATCGACAGACGCCGCCCTCCATGCTCGGTATCCGAACTGTCTCCTCCTTCCCCATGTCCTTCGAACCATTTTCGACTCTAGCTTGGCCCAATGCTGTGGGACGTGGCGGCGCGTGTCAGCTCACAGTCCACTCAAGCCTCGCGCAAACCCATGCTCGACTGCGCCTGTGGCCTGCGTAAGATGGTCTCGTCCTCGCTATCGAGCTGCATCTCTCTCTGGCCGGCCGGCGGCGGCTTGGCTTTCAATGGGGGCATTAATAGCCCACCATGTCCTTGCCGGCGACGGGCCGCTCGCCTCTGCTCCCCTCTTCCTCATGATGCTGTTGTGCTGCTGTCTTATCGGGTAGCCGCGCATCTCGCCACTCGTTGAAACCACCAGCCCTTGTGTTGCCGAGGTGCCTCTTGATCTCTCTCCTCACTTCGCGATGCGCTGGGTTCTCGGCCTTTTTACAGCGGCCCTGCCGGCCCTCGTCACCTCCAAGGCGCCTACCGATTCGACTCAGGACGTCGACGTTTCGCAGTCTGGCTATCTGCCCAACCACAACCTGAACCCCAACACCGTCACCTCGGGCTTCCGCAACCTCTGGGAATGGCAGGCCGAAGACAATCAGGAGCTGTTCCTCGCCAAACCCCTCGTCTACACGCCTCCTGGCGGCTCCGAGTTGCTCATCACCTCTTCTGAAAAGAACAATGTCCGCATCTTCGACGCCAAGACCGGCTCCCTCATCCGCATACGACAGCTGCAAGCCCCCTTCAACCGTGACGATGCGAACTGCGGTGACATTCCCAACTGGATCGGCATTACTGGCACTCCCATCATTGACACCGCTACCGGCATCATGTACGTCTTCTCAAAGGGCTACCGCGATGGTTTCACCTCGGGACAGATCAACGGCGTCTACAAAATGTATGCTCTGCGGTTGCCCTCGCTCGAGGACGTTCCAGGATTCCCCACCTTGATCGATGGCGCCAATGCCGACAATGATCCCGCCCGTTACATCATCGGCGGCGTCGCCCTCCAGCGACCTGCTCTGTCCGACGTGAACGGTCACATTGTTGCTGGTTTCGGCTCCCACTGCGGCCGCGGCAACTACACGGGATATCTGGTCGCCGTGAGCAAGCAGCCCGGCGTTGGCGTCACCAGCATGTGGGCCACCGAGTCCGCCCCCGGCGCCCCGACCCCCAGCCGCTCGACATTACCGTCGAGCAGGGAGGCAAGGCTGGCATTTGGCAGGGCGGCGTCGGCCACGCCGTCATTGGCAGCTCCGTATTCTTTGTTGCTGCCAACGGCATGGGCAAGCACAACGGCAACGTTCCCGCCAGCGGCCGTGCGCCGTGCTCGACCCTATCCCACTCCACGGTCAGGATGGAGCTCTCGCCCGAGGGCAAATGGCGCCAGGTCGACTATTTTCAACCCTATGACTACTCCGGTCTCAATGCCGGCGACCGCGACGTCGGCTCTTCGGGTCTGGCGCTCTTGGATGGGTCTGTGTTCCGGGGCGCTGGCGTGGATCGCATGGGTATCATTGCCGGCAAAGAAGGTCGCGCTTATCTTCTCAACGTCAACGATCTCGGCGGCTTCCGTAACGGCCCTGGCGCTGGCGACAACACCATCCAGACCATTGAGCTCGGCGGTGCTGTCTATGGTGCGTTTGGCAGTTATCCTCTCGAGGGCGGTTACATCTACTCCGCGACCATTGGTGGGCCAATGAAGGCTTTCCGCCTGGGCCATGACGCTGCTGGGAGGCCTGTCTTCTCGCTTGCTGGTCAGTCCGCCTGGACCGCTACTGCTTCACGTATCGGCTTGGGCCAGGTCACCGTGACATCGGACAACGGCCAGCCCGGCACTGGAATTGTAAGTTCATTCACCTGCGTCGCAACACGCATTCGCATACTGACGGCCACAGGTCTGGGTAACCGACATGACTCTCGGTCTCGTCGCGTTCCGCGCCATCCCTGAGAACGGTGTTCTCGTTCCGATTCAGCTGCCCTCCGGTCTTCGTGGTGCCAACAAGTTTCAGCGTCCCGTCTTCGGTGATGGCCGCGTGTATTATCAAGCCACAACGAACAGGCTCTACTGCCTCGGAACATCCGTTAACCAGGCCATTACCTGTTCTGACGTCGATTTTGGCACTGTTGAGCTCGGCTCGGCCACTTCGGCCACTGTCAGCTGCACAGCCCAGACGTCTGTTACAGCCATCAAGGGGTGTTCCGTGTCCAACCCCTCTTTCATCTGCAACGACTCAACGCTTCCCAAAGGCACTATCTCGGCTGGCACATCCTTCACGTTCGGCGTCACCTGGGATCTTGAAAACAACGCGGCCGGCATTTTCCCGGGCTACGTGAGTGGATCTCTGACACTCGGACTTACTGCACCCGCCCAATTTGCCGCCGTGTCTATCGTCTCGCTTGAGGGTACGGTAGTCAACCGAGGCCCGTTCCTGCACTCTCCCTCAACCAACGTACCCCTGGGCACCGTCGTCCTTCGCCAGGATGGTCTGACTACCCTTTCTGCCTCTGCCGTCCTCGCCAATGTCGGCAACAGCAGCCTGACAATCGACGGGCTGGCCTGGCAGACTGCCGGGGGCGCATACAACAATGTCAGCGGACCCTCCGATCTCGGCTCTGGTTTCTCTTCAACTGCCTTCCCCGTGATTGGATCCAAGATCGACGCTGGCGCTGAGACCTCGCTTGGTTTCCTCTTCGATGCCGATGCGGTCAACTTGGAAGTAGGCGCGTACACCTCCACTGTCACCGTCTGGTCTGACGGCGGTGTGCTGACCTTTGAGCTCACGGCCACCGTCGCGAGCCCGCCAGTGGTAGCGTTCGAAGTGGCGGACGGCCAAGGTGGTTGGAACTCTCTGTCGCCTCACTATACCGTGCCTTTTGGCGACGTCACCACTGGCGGCTCCGCCGAGACCCAGATTCGCGTCTGTAACCGTGGCGGCTCGCCCATGACTGTGACCATCTCGAAGGCCCCCGACAGCGAGCAGCTTCGAGCCCTGAACCCCGATCACGAGCTTGGTGAAGGCCTTCAGATTAGGGCTGATGACTGCGCCATTGGCACAGTAGGCGTTCGTGCTGGCCCCATCCAACCTAATACGCCTGCTCTGAACATTCGGGGCACATGGACTCTGACGACGAACGGACTTGACCCGAGCACTGGCGAGGATGCGGGTCTCAAGGACATTCTCTTCACGGCTCGTATCGTGCCCCGCCAACTCGGCCCCGTCCTGGGAAACGGCGAGGCTCGTTACCAATACGTCGGCTGTTTTGCTGACACTCGCATGGGCCGCAACCTGCAGACGCAGGTCAACGACGGAGCGCAGCAATTGACCAATACCATTCAGCAGTGCACACAGCTCTGCCGCGACCGCGGCTTCATCTTCTCCGGCATGCAGTACCGCCGCGAGTGCTGGTGCGGTGGACCGCCCCAGAACATTAGGTATCCCCAGACATACACCGACCCTGCCGAGAACCGATGCACGTTTGGATGCATGGGAGACGAGACACAGGCTTGCGGTGGTGATGGCGGCCACATGAGTCTGTACGCTGATGTGACCGCCTTTGACATTGCTGCTTTCCTCGAGTCCATTGGTCAGGGTACTACACCTGGCACTACGACGACGACTGTCGCCACTACCACGGCTGTCACGACGGCTGTCACGACGGCTGTCACCTCGACTACCGTCGTGACGACCTCTGTCGTTGTGACTAGCGCCACCACTTCGGATGAGCCCGAGTCCTCGGCTGAGCCTATTTCGTCTGCCGCACCTGACACTACCACTAGCTCCGCCGCTACCCCTACCGGCGCCTCGCCTCTAAACCCCAACCAGCCCGCTCTCGTGAACAATGAGTGGGAGTACGCGGGCTGCTTTAGCGACCTGGTAAATAACGTTCGTACGCTCGGTGCATCCCAGACAGCGTCCGACGACATGACTCTCGAGAAATGCGGTGCTTTCTGCAGCGGCAACGGAAAGCCACACAACTACTTCGGTCTCACATATGGCCGGGAGTGCTTCTGTGGCTGGTCTCTCGACGCAGCTACTCTTCGCGCCCCCGAATCTGACTGTTCCAGTGCCTGCATCGGTTCATCCAACGGTCTTTGCGGTGGCTGGCGCAAGCTGTCCGTCTTCCGCAATGTCGAGGTCCACACGCCCCCAGCAGGCCCTGAGCACGTTCAGCAGGTTCTCGACTACCAATGGGAAGGTTGCCAGACCGAGGCTACAACTGGCCGCGCCCTTTCAGGCAAGAGCTTTGCCTCCGACACCTTGTCTGTCGACTCTTGCGCAGCATTCTGCGCGGTTGACAACTTTCCTTTACATGGGTGTTGAGTATGGGCGAGAGTGCTACTGCGGGAAACACGATCAACGCTGGGTCCGTCCCCCGCCGCCGTCACGCAGTGCAGTACTCTCTGCAGGGCAATAGCGTAAGACCTCCTAACCGACATGCAAATCGTGAACTTGCTAACGCTTCCCAGCTGCAATACTGTGGTGCCGGTAGCCGCTTGGACCTCTACCGTCTTGAGCCCGGCTCCGGCTCGCCATCCACCACCGTCGAATCTCCGACAACCGTTCCAGCGACTTCTGAGCCTCCTAGCGTCCCTTCATCAACTGAGGTCGCCTCGACTGTGGCCTCCGGTGTCATTTCCGGCGAAGCCCCTGTGTCCAGTGCTGAGCCCACATCATCAGAACTGCCAGTCTCCTCAGAGACACCCGTTTCCGCGGAGCCGTCAGTGACATCCATCGCCCCTGTTTCATCTGACACGCCTTCTTCTTCGGAACCTGCTGCCTCCTCTGTGGCGGCAGTCTCTTCCGAGGCTCCTACTTCCTCTCCGGCGCCCATCTCCTCCCAGGCGCCTACTTCTTCCGCTGCCGTCTCGAGCGTAGAGACTATCTCAAGCATCGAACCTTCGGCTAGCTCCGAATCCGTTTCGTCTGAAACGTCCGCCTCTTCCCAGGTTGTCAGTTCGGTTGAAGAATCAAGCACTATTCAGTCTAGCATTCCCGAATCTAGCACGATTGCTGAATCGAGCACTATTGTCGACGTCCCTACCTCGTCCTTCCTCAGCGTTCCCAGCGTCTCCGCTGAGACTTCAGTCTCCAGCTTCTTCACTAGCACGATCGAAAGCTCGTCTTCCGGCCCCACGGCAACCCCCACCAACGGTTACTATTACGTTGGCTGCTTCCAGGACACAAATTCTGGCCATGCCCTGCCTCACCTGCTGTCCAACCGCAGCGTCACGCCCGAACTCTGTTTCGACTTCGCACGCCAACGTGCCTCCAACGCCCCAACCCCCACTGCCGCACCGGCCTACGTCTTCATCGAGTACCATCACGAGTGCTACGCTGGCAATACCTTTGACTTCAAGGGCAGTGCAGTCACGTCTCTGATCGGCACCCGCGCCTGCACAAACTACTGCTACGGCAGTGTGCTGACCTACACGACGAGCGGCACCACCACCGTGACAACCAAGACGGACAACTGTTGTGGTGGACCGAAGATGTTTGATCTGTACGCGACGACGCTTCCGGTAGACTTCCCTACAACGGGTGGCCCATTAACAACAAAAGTAACGGGTACGCCGAGGCCATAAAGGCCGATGATGAGTTTGGGTTCCCTTTCATGTACAAAACTTTCGGCCCTAGAAACAGGGGGCAAGGCGTAGCATGGATGGCAGGCAGAACTACTTTGATAAATTCTTTAATTTGAGACCAGGCTGTTTGAAGCTCGAGGCCCCGGGACTGTCTTGTAAATACAACCAATCTTGTTACCAGCCACGCGCTAGCCGGTTCGGTCACTGACTTGATCGATATATATGCCTTTAGGGCCGGAATTGATCCATACCTAACGTGCGCTGGCCAGATGTACTTGTGGAACTAGTTTCTTTATCGAAGGAAGATATACGGCTGAACCCCCAATCATTATCGAAAATGGTGCAGACGCCTCGAATAACGGATGATTCGGGTGCCATGTGCTGATATCTCATTCTCGATTCGACTTTAAACAGAAAGCAGCCGCCATCGCGTAGTGAGGACCCAACATTGTCCAGCTCCAAAGTAGATTTTGCTCAGAGTGCCTCTTCTCAGCGTTTGAGGTCTTATATCCAGCAGGCCCAGCCGAGCTGTACGAACACTTGTATGAGACAATTACTGGGGAAACTCGCGGCATTGCATCTGCGCGCTCATGGTTGCCCAGGATGGCCAGCCCATCCGATTAAACCAGATTGCGGTAATTTCTACTTTGACGGCGTCGACGGAACAGAAACCGTTGTCACGTTCACGCGAACGGTGAGAAGTAAAATTGAGCCTATTGTGAGGGAGTCACTCCGAAGCCAGCTAGCTGAAAGATGTGAAGTCCAGGCAGAAAGTTCGGTGGGAGTGGCGGCGACACATGTTCACTCCCTGGAGCTAATGTCAAGGTTGCGCACTTGCTACTCGGCAAGCAGGGTATCATCACTCACGGCTCGTAGTATTGGAAAATTTGTCGTGAACTGATCGCCACATGACCCAGCTCCACATGATGCAAATGATCTTCGTAGCACCTCGAGAGTCGACCGGGAAGTATGTTCGACTGTTGGCCAAGGTCATTACGGTTGCAAAAGGAGTCAAGCACCTCAAGGTGGAAAGCACTCCTTGATAGACACCCCCATGGAGCTTTGAGTTCGTGGCAAGGCGTCTCTGATGACAATCATGTGAAGAACCCCAGGTTCCAACCGACACTCCGAACTGAACGCCAGAAGACGGTTCGCGCTGCGGACAAACTATACACAACCCTTCAGTACGCGACCAAACAAACATGCTCGTCTCAACGGCTGTCAGTTTCAGCAAGATAGCTTACCATGCCATAAAAGTCCATGAGATGTTGCCCAAGTAGAACATTGAACAGCCGGGCCGAAGCTGTGTCAACTAGCAAAGTGGTGCCCGGCAACGTGCCAGCCTGGACCACGATAATATCAAGTTGTTGCCTTGGCCAGTGAATGGGACTGCCGACATCACGTACGAGGTTGATCAGTGTCGTCTCATAGCGTGCCTCATTAAATATGGCTACCTGGACATGAGGGAGCGGTCGGCTGCGTGTCCAACATAACGTTCCAACACCTTTATATTGACAGGTACATGCAACGTGCATTTCAACATCAGCGCTAGCTAATACGAGAAAGTGAGTCATTGCCCGAGGACGTGTCGTTGTCTTGCACTTTTCGCAGGGGATATCGATGCAGACTTGACTAGCAAAGCATCGATGAAGGTCATTTACGACGCCTGGGTAAAAGAAAGTACAAATAGTTCTCTAGGTGTTTGTTTTGAGTGTCGGCCATTCACCAAAAGACAGTAGGATTGCGAGTATACCTAGATCTAGAGCAGCTGAAGAACGATAGAGTTCATAAGCATGAGATAGTCTATTGTCCTTCAAGGCCGCTGCGTTATCGACGCTCCGCTCCTCTTTGTAGTTACTTCTTTATGTGTACCAGATAACGAAAAAAGGTAATGGAGGTGCGGTTGCTAAATGTCATACTGAATTGAAGAGCCTTGTCGTTCACAAGTGCAGAGAACTAATAAGAACGAGGCCCAAAAGCGGAGCCTCGAACGCTGCGGCACCTGAATCCCTGGTTTTCTTCAACCTCCCGCCGTTGTATTCCAGCTCCATATCTGACGATCAACCGTCAAGACATATGTTGCTCGAAGGACCTTATCTGCTAACTTACACTGCATTCCCCGTGCAGCAGTGCCCTCGGTCCAGAAGCAATGGCAGTGCAGCCGTCTTCGGGTAAAAGGAACAGAGACTCGCTGTAAGATGAAGCTTTGAGTTGGATACGTGGGGAAAGATGCTGATGGCAAGCAGCAGCAGCTCTGAAAATTACCTGACCAAGGTCAATGTTGAGACGACTTTCAGCTTCGATCGTAGCAAGACCCTTTCCCTGTCCGACTATCGCCCGGGTCCGAGTCGCTCTACGTCAAGTCATCAAGAGCATCGCGTTTAGGAGGTTCGTGGCGCTGGAGGATCATCAACGAAGCAGGCAGCCGACCGGAAGAACCGATGGTGGAAAGAAGCACAGAAGTCGGCCATGAAGCAGGCATATGCCGCGAATGCAGCCTACCGAGAAGCGAAGCAGAGTATCCGCGAGAGACTCGATAAATTTTACGAGTGGACGAGTTCCGTCATTTGGGACAGCCTGGGACAGCACGATACGGCGTCGGATATTGATTTGGCCATGATGCAGGGCATCATCCTGGAGACGGCAAAATGCTGTATCAGACGTAGAAAGACATGAGTGCGATTCAAAAGCGAGGAGGAGACTCGTTACAGAAACGAAATAGCATGGTAGGAGACATGAAGTTTGAAAGTTCGCGCCATGAACTGAGGAAAAGAGCAAGAAGAGGAACAGGTATAACCAGACTCTCATGATGGCTTCGCCAAACTGGTGATGCTATGCTTCAAGCTCTTATCTTATCTCCCATTTTCCCGCGACGATGGTGGCGCTATTCTATTCAGCCCATTGGCGGAGAAGCAACTTGCTCTTCCCCTAACCCCACTCAGGGACCAGCCCACTATTGGCCCACCGTGGGCCGACAGCAGCCTCCGCCAGCGCCCCTTTCACTTCGATTAACGGGAAGGGGTCGTGAATGGCACATGGTGGTCGTATCTGCCGATCTCTTTGTGTCTTGGAGCGATCATCTTTGTCTGTCTTTTGGTCAACTTGCTTCGGGACCTCGTGTGCCCTCTCTACACTCCCTGGTCTCTCGCAACACCAAGGTATCCGCACGCAACATCATTATCACCATGGCGCGCAGACAGCATCTCTCGGCGATTGTCGTCCTGGCCATCGTGGCCTTCTTCAGCGTCTCGTACCTGTTCTCATCTGGGATCAGTGACGGCACCAGCTCCCAATCGGCCCCGGCGCCGCTGGCCAAAGACTCGACTCCCGCAGCGGCATTCGACATTGGCGCCATCGACAGCAATATTCTTGTTGGCGGTTCTATCGCGCCCAAGCTCGAGAATGCGACGGCCAAGTACGTTACCCCGCGGGTTGCAGCCTCCTCCCACAAGATGCTGTGATCAGCACCCCCCTCGCATCCTGTTAGCCAAGTGCAAGACTGACACCTACCGTTCACAGGGCTGAGCTCGGTCGCGCCTCTTGGAAGTTCCTCCACACCATGATGGGCCGCTTCCCCGACAAGCCGAGCCCCGAAGAAAGTCTCACCCTCAAGACGTTCATCACACTGTTCTCGCGCCTCTACCCCTGCGGCGATTGCGCGTCGCACTTCCAGAAGCTCATCGCCAAGTACCCGCCTCAGGTCAGCAGCCGCACAGCAGCCGCGGGCTGGCTATGCTTCGTCCACAACGAGGTCAACACAAGGCTGGAGAAGGACCTGTTCGATTGCGCGAACATTGGCGACTTTTACGACTGCGGATGCGGCGATGAGGACAAGAAGAAAAAGGAGGGGGGAGAAGGAGTCGAATTACGAGGGGACGATAGTAAAGCATAGTGGGTCATGGTTATTTAGAGCGAGGATATATAAGAACATCTGGTGACAATTCCAAAGAGACAAATGCACAAGCATTACACGTTTGTGTTCTGATGGTGTGTTCTTGACATAACAGCGAGCTCCTCGGCGACACCAAGGCTGTGACATCGGAGGGTCTCGTAGATGTGCGTTGACCAAGAGCAAGGAAACCAGTCAGAATCCTCACTCACGCATGTGTAACCTAAACGAAAGATCAGCTCGAAAGCGATCAGCCCGCAGGCATGTCTCGAGCTTTAGTACGCAAGTCAAGATGTGGCTTTCTCGGGACATCGGGGGGTTCTGGTGGGGCAGCTGGCGGCAGCTGGGGACAGATCCACGTGACCTCCAATGCCGCCCTGCGACGCAAGGCCAACGCGTCGGAGCTGCCTGAGCTTCCATCATCGAGCTCCAGCCTTCCTGCGCCGGTTCATTCAACGACGACCCTTCAGCCCATCACCCACGATCCATTCAAAGCGACTTAATCTGCACCAGACACGCATTACATATATACATTCCGAAAACCCGAAGCTCGCCCACAATGGATTTCACCACTACTGGCTCGCTCAATGAAGGTCCGTCCGTTTGGAGCTCCCCTCTCGAAGCAAGGCGTCGAACATGGAAGCTGATACGTGAGGATTACAGATGGCATCCACGTCGACATGGATAGACTGAAGAAGGGCGAGGTCAAGTGAGTCTGCTAAGGTTCCTCTAACTGTAGGTTCTATGCTAACCTCTCCACAGCCTGGGTACCTCCATGTACGATCCTCCACGTCCTCGACCCGCGCTCAACAATTCTGACATTTCCTCGCAGCATGGCAGTCACATTCAAGGACGGCGTCATTCTCGGTACGCAGAACACTCTCACGGCAAAGCTGCGACAGCTATATACGTGTGCGGGACTACGAGGGACTTGAGAGCTGACAGTACCCCTCCACATGCAGGCGCCGACTCACGAACAACCACGGGCTCATACATCGCCAACCGAGTAACCGACAAGCTGACGCGAGTCCACGACACAATATGGTGCTGCCGCTCCGTCTCGTCGGCCGACACGCAGGCCGTCGCGGATATCGTGCAGTACCAGCTCGGCATGTACCCCATGCGCAACCGCAAGCCGCCCATGACGCAGACGGCGGCGTCCATTTTCCAGGAGATTTGCTATTCCAACAAGGACCGCCTATCGTGAGTTGTCCTTCGTGAGGGGGCCGGTGGGCACCGCACATGGTTTGCAAAGTGGCCGCAGAAGGCATGGCTAACACGGTCGACAATAGGGCGGGCCTCATCATTGCGGGCTGGGATGAGCGTCACGGCGGTCAGGTCTACTCGATCCCCCTCGGCGGATCGCTTCACAAGCAGTCCTACGCCATCGGCGGCTCAGGCTCGACATACATCTACGGCTACTGCGACGCCAACTGGCAGGAGAGCATGGAGGAGAAGGAGGCCGTCAAAATTCGTCAAGGGCGCGCTGCGCGAGGCGATCAAGTGGGATGGCGGCTCTGGCGGTGTCATTCGTATGGTGGTGCTGACGGCGT
>NW_003315037.1:3198021-3200991 GCF_000150825.1 Verticillium alfalfae VaMs.102
CGAAGGGGAATGAGAGCGACCAAAAATCTCATGATGACCACTTTTTTTTTTTGTCGTCTCATGGACCGTGTGGAGAGTGATTTACGTGTTTCGCAGCCATGGTGCCCCGCCCTGTCGATCCGATCATGTCCATAGTGCGACTGCGATGCTGGCTCCCCCTGTGACCCGGCATCCTGTTCGCCCGGGGCTGACGGGTGAGGCGGGCCTGTCCGTGGATTTAAGAGCAGAGGAGGGGGGTCACGCCATGCCACAACCAGCGGGAGGTGGGTGTTGAGACGAATGCACAATGCAGGGTCGAATCACAACGTCGCAGTTGTCTCGCTCTTCCCGTTTTGCCTAGAGCGCGAAAGGGGAGGGTGGCGGCAGCCTGCGTGTGGCGGAAACGTCAAAGGCGGTGAGGTCAGTCTCGATAAACTCGCACCGTCAATGAGGAGTGGGGAGAGGGGACGTGCAGGAGAGAGATACCTACGTATGAGGAGGGCGTTGCGTGCATGTGAGCGGCGCACCCACCTCGATTGGATAAATTGGCGTCGACCGGGCAGGAGACAACCTTGCCCCGCCCCGGCGGTCAAACATGGGTATATTGACGTCGCCGGGAAGAGGCGGTGGGTGATTGCCAGCGGGCGCTGCATGTCCATGAGGAAGCGGATAGTAGAGCACTTCATATCGCAGTGGACGAGGCGCCTGCTCCATGACCTGGACAGTGACGCCAATACTCGGGGCGCACACCAGTCTAGAGTGAGACAGTAAGGGGATTAGAAGAACCGTTTTTCTTTTTTTCTCTCTGCAAAGATGCCCGGGGGGGGGGGGACGGTTTTCGGTGTCGGATCCTCGACGAACGTGGAGGATTGATTGACGGACCAAAGGGGCTCAACACGTCACCGGCGACGGGGCTGCTCCTTATGCTGTCTTGCTCCGGCAGAGCAGTGTGGACACGTGCCCTTTGCATTTGTCCCGCTTTGGCGTCCTGGTCTCATGTCTTGTATGTTCTGTCTCGTCGGGGATAATAGTGTTCCTCCTTGCAACGAGACCGATGACACCTCCCCGGACTAGGCTCAGTCGTCCCGGGTTCCTCTTCGGAGAGGGTACATGAGGAATACCCCGACGTTTCAGGGCCCTGTGTAAGGCTGATGCCCCCGAAGAAGAGAAAGAAGACGAAGAACAGGGATGGCGTGAGGTTTGACGGCATGGAGTGCGCCAGCTGGCAGCTTGAGCATGGGGATGCGGTGAAGATAGTCAGGCTCCTGGAGAGGCAATGAGGACCACCCCGTGCCGGCGTGCTGGCCCGAGATTGGCGGAGGTGCGGGCGGAGAGGCAGGTGGGTAGAGCGGGCGGGTGGGTGCCGAGGCGGACGGGGTCGAAGGTCGACAGCAACACGACAGGGGGTCCAGGGGTGCAAGTAGCGTCTGGCAGGGGGGGTGGAGCTGGGGCGCTGGGCGCTGGGCACTGGCACTGGGCGCCGGCCGGAAAGCTTGAGTGTCGGGTGTTGCTGGCCCCCGGCAGCCCTGGCTTGCTTGCTGGCTTGCTGTGACAGGCTGGGAACGGGAGGCGACAGAGGACTGGGTATCGCAGCAGAGCAGGGCACGCGATGAAGATGCAGTCTCATCCGTCCTCTACAGAGAAGGCTCTCTACAGAGAAGGCTCGTATTGAGCTGATCGAAGGAAATGATGGGGCCATGTTGGGAGCTCGGCTAGTTGTGAGCCCAGCCCAAAGTAGGCCGGCAGCCCGAGTTACCTTCCGGCTACCTAGGTCAAGGTAGCCAGAGGTTGTCACTCGGCTGTCACAGGCATTGCCTTGTGCCAACCTAGCACGCCTCGTCGACATCACAACAGCCGAGGCTGCCTACCAGAGAAAGGCTGGTATACAGTAGCCGGCCCAGATCCACGAGGGGTCTGGTCATGAAAGGAACCATTTGCTGGCACCTTGATACTCGGCGTACGAATCTCGAAAGACCACGGAGATAGATGGCACCTCGTTTTCTGGGTCTGATCCTGGCAAGCCTTGACCTGTAGTGAGCCCAGAAAGCGAGCGGTTACCAAATTCAAGATGCCTTATCTCCAGATATCGCGCCATTCGAGGGCTTATCAGGAGGTCAGGACGAGGGGTTGGCCCATGTTGGCCCTGTCGTCGAGATCAAGTATCCAGTGCTCCCTCTCCTTCTCCCCTCCTTTTTCTATCTCCCACGTTGTCCAAGGAGGTCTATTTTAGTCTCCGATCTGGCCGACTGGTTCTGATACCAAGATGAAGTATGATGATCGGAACATCAGTGACGTCTGGGTCCAGGAAGCAGGCTGTCCTGGCTCGATGAGCTCGTTGTCTCCATCAAACTACGGAGCACTCAGCTGTTGGGGTCGGTGCAGCTAGCCATCCATATGTCGCAGCAGACGCTGCAGGCGATAGGAGGTGGGGGGGGCTGTGTTCGGTTGGGCCCGCCGCGTGTCGCCCTGGTCCAATCCGCAGGGCCATAGGCACCTCGTTGTGTCATCGACTCCACAGGACCCAAGCCTGGACCTTTCCTTCGTGGTCCATGCGAGCGACCCCTTGCTGGCGAACTCCGGGAACAGGCAGGGTGCCTACTTCCCTACCCGGGCAGGGAAGGTCGGCACCTAAAAAGTATGGTGGTACGTCGGTAGCGCGTGCTGTGAAAGGTGAAAGGGGGAGGGGCTTGGGTGCCTCTTTAGCGGCCGTGGTCCCCTATGAGCCGCTGCCACCATCGTCCATGGCGCCTTCTGTGGTCCCGTCGAGCGCCTGAAGCTCCAGGGGATGTGCTGGTACCTACCTACCTTAGGTAAGTACCTAGCGACGTCAGTAGCTGGCTCCACCGCAAGCATCCACCTCGACCGCCAATCTTGCCGGTAGAGGGCGCCGGACTAGACTCGGACTACCTGGTCGCGCCTGCCATCACCGTTGAGGCAAGGTACCGCAAGGCAGGCACGGTATCTAGACTGGATGGATTCGACACCGAGAGG
>NW_003315037.1:3201091-3204454 GCF_000150825.1 Verticillium alfalfae VaMs.102
CACCCCCCCTTCTGCCTGCTTGCACTTCTGCCTAGTCGAGTTGCTCTGTAATCCTTGCCACTGGTCCCGACCACTCAACAAGCCGCCATTGCCAACGATGCGGATCAATCTGCACTGCCGTCGTTGGGCCATCTCGCTCACGGCAAGGCCACGAGACGAGGCCTACGATGCGAATGGTAGGCTGGTTCCTGCGGCCTTGCCTTGCCTTGCCTTGCCTTGCCAGTTCTTGCGCATCTTTTCCCGTCTTACCGATCACCGTGCATGCCCGCCCATCTCTCTAGGCCTCCTTCGCATGGCCTTACTGATTGCTATCCCCGTGCCCACTTCTGCCCAACCCGCTCGCCCCTCCTTGTTCTGTCGCCCGGCTCGTTCCCTGCCCCTCGGAGCGCCGCAGCGCCGTCACCGCCGCTCCTGCAATTTCGCGCATCTGCATCTGCACTCGCTTCTCTTGCGCCTTGGGCCGAAACGCCATACGCTAACCTGCTTCTCTCCTCCTTCCCAGCGGCCGCCTCTCAACACCACAGTCAACCTGCCCACCTAATCTTTAATTCGACACGCCTCGCCTTGCGCCTCTTCCCTTCGCATTAATACCATGCTATGGCAGCTGTAATCGGCGACTACATTTCCGACCACCCTACCCACTTTCACACAATGATAGCCTCGTCAGGCCCGTCCCGCCAGCACTCTCACGATTCGCGATACCGATCAGCCAGCCATTCTCGAGACTCACCTTCCGCCCGCCGCCCGTCCGCCAGCCCGCGATACCAGCCTGCCGCCAGCACCGCGTCCGTCTCGCGCCAGATCGTGCAAGACAGGAAACCTACCGACCCCTCAGAGAAGCGAACCGCCGCCACGGATAGCGCCTCACGATTTCCGACCCCTCCATCGTCCTCCTCTCCCAGCCACACCGTCGCCAACGCTGGAGCTCAGCATGCGAACGACCGCGGCATCGCATCACAGGCTCAAAGCGCCACACAGTCTGGCTCCACCCACGTCGTAGGGTCCTCCACCACCATGGCTCCCCACCAGCAACAGCCCTCGCCCGCTTCAGACGTTCAACCAACCCTCACCACTTCGTCTCTGAACGACAGCTACCTCGCTGATGCGACGTCGCCGCTTGAACCGCCATCAGGCCAGACGATCCAGGTCCGAGACCTTGCCCATATTCAGAGTCTGGCGCGAGCCGACATGATCAACGGCAGCGGTATCTTGAACGATGCTCCAGCCCAGCAGGTCAAGTACGAGATCAGCGGCATGCCTATCGGCGACATTATCGAGATGGTGGCGGCACTGCTCACGAAAATCACAACCACCAACGACCTGCAGCACGACGCCCTGCAGCGCAATGCCGCGCACCAGCAGCAGGCCAACCAGAACGGTGAGGCTGGCAGTGGAACCCAGATGAGCCCGCTCAGCACCTCGGTGCTTGCCTTTCACGGCAAGAACGTCCCCGCCATTACAATTCTGAGCTACCTGTCTCGCATTCACAAGTACTGTCCGACAACGTACGAGGTCTTCCTCAGCCTCCTTGTCTACTTTGACCGTATGACGGAGAGGGTGAACGAGATGGTGGTCAAGAATGAGGAGCAGCGACAGGCCAACCCTGAGCCTGCGCCCGCCGAAGCGTCCAAGTCGATCGACGTAGACATGGAGGATGATGCAGAGAGCGACGAGAGCGCCGAAACAGACTCGGATCTCGCAGACGACGATGACGGGGACGACGAGACCCCTTCGAGTGCGAAGCGGCGGGACAGTGAAAAGGGACCGATCATCACGGGCGCGGATCCCGGACCGAACATCGGGCCTGCCACTTATTTTGTGGTTGACAGCTTCAACATTCACAGGCTGATCATTGCTGGGGTGACTTGCGCAAGCAAGTTCTTCTCGGATGTGTTCTACACAAACTCGAGATACGCCAAGGTTCGTACTTACCCTTGATTCTGTGGCGCAAACGAAATTCTAACGTCAACACAGGTTGGTGGGGTTGCCTCTCGCCGAGCTTAACCACCTCGAACTTCAATTTTCTTCTTTTAAACGACGTTCCGACTTGCGGTCCCCGTCGAGGACCTCGAGGCCTACGCCACCATGCTTGTTGAGTTTTACGCTCGCGAGGTGGTGGTGCCACAGCAGTCGCGACCCGCAACAGCGGCCGCGGATGACGCCTAGAACGACCAGCTTGCTTTTGTTTACAACATCACGAGATTGATACCCTGATATACACATACTTGGAGGAGAACTCTCTACACGGAGAATGACGACTTTGGCGAGGTCACGGCCCCAAGGTCACGGGCGCGGGCGGGCTGGTGGCGGGGGCTGTTAGTGACTGAGCAGATTGGATTTTCGTACATGGAGGTCTTTAAACGGATCGAGCTGGGGTTGCTTGCCCTCGCATGACGGATGCCGAGCTGGCGGAGCTGGAGGACTCAGCGTTGGGCTTCTCGGACTAGACGTGGAGGGGGGGGGATGATGAGGCGTTGGGGCGTGGTTCTCTGCTTCTGTTTGGTTGCTGCATGCGATGTGCGTCGTCGGCTCGCTGGCGTTGCATCCCGTTTACGTAGAACGGGCCTGCATGAATTGACAGGCGTTGACGGTTTGCAGCATGTGGGAGGGGGTTGATGTGTCTTGCTTTACTCCGTGCTTGGTTCTTTTATGTGACACCCAGTACTTTATGTTGGCGGATCTCGGACCGCCGGAACATGACGACATTTGACTCAACAGCACAGCTTGTCGATATGTTGCATCTGTCCATAATGCAGCTCAAAAATATAATTGGCCATTCTGGCCTATTTTCTTTACCACGTTCAAGGCAAGTGCCTGCATCAAGAAACAACCAGTCAAACACCCAGCTCAAAACGCCGTTCACCACACCACTTGACCGCAGACTCCTCAACAGCAAGCCCCCCCCCCCCCCTTACTCCTCACCACCGTGATCACTCGACCGCAGACAGAATCAACGCTAGAGCTCAGCCTCGCTCAGCTCGGCGGCGCGGGGGAGACGAGCTCAATGTTGTTGCCGACGGGGTCGATGAGGAAGGCGGCGTAGTAGTTTGGGTGGTACATCTCGCGCACGCCAGGGGCGCCATTGTCCTTTGCGCCGGCCGAGGGGAGGCCCTGCCTTGTAGAAGGCGTCGACCTGGTCGCGGGCTGGTGGAGGAAGAGTGTCAGTCCGGGTGGGTGGGTGGGGTGAGGGGTTCGGCTCCGCTTCTGCTGCTCGCTCGGGAACCCGCGGAGACGAAGAGGCATGCGGGAACCACGAAGGAAAGGGGGAGACGCAGGAAAGGGGAGAACTCCACTGTCCTGCGGGTGAAAGGCGACGTGGCTGAGGCGTTGACGGAGGGAATGTCAATGGGCCGTGATCCAGAA
>NW_003315037.1:3204709-3208113 GCF_000150825.1 Verticillium alfalfae VaMs.102
AAGTCTGCGGGGGGAGACGAAGTGTTTGGGGGAAGACAGATAGCGAGATCGATGGGCGTCAAACGGCGCGAGACCGCGCACTCTTATAGACGAGCATCTACCGCAGCTGAATGGAGAGAGACGCAGTGATATGCAGTGACGCCCTTTGACGCGGAAACACGTGAGATGAAAAGTCCGGGTTACGCCGTCGCCGAGTGCACCAAAGGCCCATCGGCGTCACGGATGTTGGGACGGCCACCATAAGGCACCTCCCTCTGGGTGCATGATAAGCTAGGCAGGACAGTAAGACAAGCCCAAAACTTCCACAAAGCGATCGTTATCGAGGACCCCGCGTCTTGGCGGTGTGAATAGCAAGCAGGCATGTTAGTAGTTGCGAATAACCTTCAACCCGTCGCAGTTAGAATCTAGGCAGAAACCCCCAGAGAGCAGAGAGGGGGTGCGTCGAAGCGGGGGGTTGAGACAAGGGCAGGCTGCGAGTGAGATGTGGCTGCAGTAGTGCCGTGGGAGCTGAGCCGGGACAACTCGGTGTCTAAGACGGCGGTTTGTCCATGGGTGCGCATGTCTGTGCTCGGCTTGCTTGAGTTTAGGGGCATCGGGTTTGGCGTCGACGTACTAGATCGCGGCAAGGGGCCTGGGTCTGGAGGAACTCGGCATGAAAGCGATTAGATGGGCCGGCTCAATGCTGATGGCCGCTCAAGGGCATCTTAATTACACCGTTCAAGCTGGTTTCTGTCTTCAATCCCATTTGTGTAATCTGAAGCCTGAACGCACACCAAACGCAGGTTCCAGTTCTATAATCGCTGTCCTTCAATTGTGAATTAAACTCGGCACAGCACCGCTGAGAGCCAGCCTATAGTGCACTTTACTTTCCATACACACCAAGACTGCCTTGTCACACATTGGTTTAATCGTTGAGTCATTTGATCTTCGAAAAGGCTGTCCAGCACGAGCTATTCAAAAAGGAAGAGGAAAAAAAACATTCATCAGTTTCAATGTTCTTGACCATCGCAAACTACAAACACCAGTGCCGCCTGTCTCCTCCGCCGAGCGATCAAACCGGGTATCATCAACAGGAATGCCTAAACCCCCGATCCTTCCCATCCCCGTTACCACGCCGTCCGGGCGAAGAAACCCTTGGGCCACGTGCGCACAGCGTACTTGCGCGCCTCGTCAACGCCGAGCACGAACAGTCCGAAGCTCATGGGCAGGAACCAGTACTCGACAGGCACAACAGCCGTGCCAACGACGCGCTGGAACTCAGGCACATACAGCCAGAAGAGGGCCATGCCGAGAGCGAAGAGCACGGCCGGCAGCAGGTAGATGTTGCGGGTGCTCGCGTTGAAGAAGGGCGGGTGCTGGAAGAGTGACAGGCGACGGGTGCGGACAGCCAGCAGGTTGAACCACTGCATGACGACGAGGTTGACAAAGTAGATGGAGCTCGCGACGTTGAGCTTCTGCGCGTAAAAGTCCTTGTCAATCGTGTCGGGCAGCACGCCAAAAGAGAACCAGAGGTCCGAGAAGTGGATGCCGTTGCGCTCGAGGTACCAGAAGGCCATGGCGAACGAGGCCAGCGTCTCGAGCATGCCGACGACGCCGTAGGCCTGCGCGATGAGCTTCCAGTCGACGAGACGGTCCTTGCCGGGAACGCGAGGCTTGCGCACGAGCACGTCGGCCTCGGGCGCCTCGTAGGCGAGCGCGATGGCGGCAGCGGCGTCGGTGAACAGACAGATGATGATCATGAGGAAGCTGCTGAGGATCTGCGGGAGGCCGAAGAGCACGTTGGCCATGACGGGCCAAAACTCGCTGAAGCTACCAGCAGGGAGCAGATAGGCCACCGTCTTCTTGAGGTTGTCAAACATCATGCGACCGTAGCGCAGCGCCTCGACAATGCTTGCGAACGTGTCGTCGAGGAGCACCATATCGGCCGCCTCGATGGCGACGTCGCTGCCCGAGCCCATGGCCACTCCTACGTCGGCGGCCCGCAGAGAGGGAGCATCATTGACGCCGTCACCCGTCATGGCCACCGTCTGCTTGCGCGCCTGGAACTCGCGCACGATGCGCAGCTTGTGCTCGGGCGTCGTACGAGCAAAGACAATCTCCGTGTAGCTCGTCAGCTGATCCCACTGTGCGTCGTTGAGCGTGATCAGGTCAGGTCCAGACAGTACAATGGCGTTGCGCGGGATGTTGGGCTCATCGCCACCGCTGCCGACAAACGCTCCCTTGAGCGAGGGGTCCACGGTCGTCACACGCTCGAGGGCCGATACGCTGTCGATTTGCGAGGGAGGATACGTGATGATGCCGCACTCGGTGGCAATGGCCTGGGCCGTCAGGGCAAAGTCGCCCGTCACCATGAAGATGCGGACACCAGCGCCGCGCAAAGTCTCGACGACGTCAGGAATCTCAACGCGAGGGGGGTCAACGATGCCGACGAGGCCGACAACGGTCAGGCCGGACTTGGCCTGTTCGTTGATGCCCGCCTCGAAGGAAGGGGACATTTCAGAACCGAGAGTCGAGCGAGAAACAACCTTGCGCGCCAGAAGGATGACACGGCGACCCTGGGCCGACCATTGATCTTTGGTCGTCTCGAGGCTAGCCCTCGCAGCCTGGTCAAGGTCGCGAACGCATCCTGTCGGGCTGACATAGTGCGTGGCGCGCTGCAGGAGAATCTCGGGGGCACCCTTGATGGTCAACAGGATATCGGCAGGCTCAAACACGGCAGCCGTGTCCGAAGGTAGGGACATTGACTTTCCATCAGGATGCACAAGGCCGAGCGCCCTGATCATGTACTTGTTCTTGCTGTTGAAGGCAAGCTCGTACTTTGTTTGCCAGCATCGACGGAGTTCGGCGACAGAACCTAGCTGCTCGGAGAAGCGGAGGATGGCTTGATCCGTGGCATCTCCGTAGATGGTGCGCTGCTCGACTGGCAAGCGACGAGTTGCGGCGTCAAACTCGGCAGCGTTACACAGGCCGGCGAGGGAACGAAGCTGGTCAAGGGCGTTGTGGGTTCCCGACGGATTCTGTGCCTGGTTGAGGACAAGGGCATCGTGGGCCTGCTTCACCGACATGCGTTCGTTGCCAAGAGCGCAGTCGATGACGGTCATCTTGTTCTGCGTCAGGGTGCCCGTCTTGTCGGAACAAATGACGGACACGGAGCCAAGGGACTCAACCGTCTTGAGAGACTTGCAGAGGATCTTGTTCTTGCGCATCATGTTGGCACTGATGGTCATGCTCGCTGTGACAGCCACGGGAAGACCCTCGGGAATAAAGGCCACAGCCACCGATACGCAGGATATGATGAGATTGGGAACGTTGATCCAGTCGGGATAGTCTCGTCGAAGCCAAGAGGCCCTGATATCTGTTAGTCTGATTTTTTTTCCATGCTATCTCTCTGTGAAGGTCAAGAA
>NW_003315037.1:3208281-3212315 GCF_000150825.1 Verticillium alfalfae VaMs.102
GCGATGCGGCCAAAATTGTCTTGTCACCAGTAGCCACGACAACACCGATACAGGTGCCAGACACGCAGTGCGTGCCTTGAAGACCGATACAGCGTGTCTCGAGGTAATTTTCGTTCGTCGAGTCGACAGTAGCAGCAAGAGGAACCGATTCACCTAAGGCCTCACGGTCAGCACGCTCTGCAACCTTGAGTCAGTAGGGGAGTAGCAAGACTTACCAGTCAGAATGGAACGATCAAAGCGAGCATCAGACGAAGCACCGATGAAGCGAACATCAGCAGGCAGTTTGTTGCCCATCTTGATGGTCAGGATGTCGCCAGGTACGATCTCCTCGGCCAGCAGTGTCAACTGGGCGCCATCACGCGTGACAAGACAGTGGTCAGGTAGCATCGTCTTGATGGAGGCCATGACACGGGATGAAGACCAATCCTGCCACATGTTGAAGGCGGCCTGGATAAAGAAGACAGCGAGCAGGACGATGGCGAGGGCCAGGTTAGCCGGCGCCGGGGGCTTGCCCAGGGGCCGCCAGGCGATGAACACGAGGATGGCAGCAACGAGGAGAATGGGACCGAAGCCTTTGAAGAAATAGCCAAGGAACTTGCGCGTATGATGGGTAGGAGGATCGGAGGGGGCATTCTTGCCATAGTGTGCCATGCGGCGAGCGACTTGATTGGGAGAGAGACCTTCGGTGCGAGAGGAAGAGAGTCGACGCAGAATCTCTTCGGGAGAGAGCGTGTGCCAGTCGAGCTGTGCAACCTCTGTTGGCGCGATGAGTTAGGCTTGGACTCAACACACATTCAGGAGATGTCACAAGAGGCTTTAGACGAACCTGTTGTAGCAGCATTCACTTTCTTCTGCTGTCCCTGTTGCTTGTTGTAATCGTCAATGTCGATGGAGACAGTACGATACTGCACGGGGAGAGCGGCCGCAACATCGATCGAGTTACGCCTCGATCGGATGGAGTGTACGGCGAGAGATTCGGTAGACAGGCCACGACGCAGGGTCGGGCGAGCCTTCTTGCCGGCTTCCTCATCGTCATCCCAACGGATGCGTTCTGGGGCAGGAGATTTGTTCTGAGACGGGTCCATAAGGAAGGGGGACAATGATCACAAGTATTTTTTTTTACGAAGGATCTTGAAAGTGGAAGGGGTGAGAGAATAGAGAGAATAGAAAGAGGGAGAAGAGAGGAGAGACAGAGAACGCCGATGGAGGTTGCCGGACATGCCTCCATCACCAGTTCTTAGTAGCCCCTTTATACATAGCAGCACACATCTACACTCGCCCACCAGAAAAAGGAGGGCCAACTGGCAAAAGCGGCAGAACGACAGAAGCCAGGCATCCAGGCTGGTCTGCCTTCCGGCTACATTACGAGACGAGGAGACGATACTCCATCAGGGAAAATGCTGCTGACCCAGTTGAGGGCATTCTGATGCAAATCCTCCCTCATCTCTCACATCCCGCGAGACTCATCACGGTTAGCACTGAGGCGATGCTGGATGGGGGATGCGGGCGCCCTGCGGTGGTTGGCGACCCGGGTAAGGACCCAGATGGTCCCCCGGGGAGCAAGAGAGAGAGAGAGAGAGAGGCAGAACGTGCGAAATTGCTTTGTTCGTTCATAGTAAACAACAGGCCTCTCGAAGTCTTTCCCCGCTCAGGCTCGTGCCCTATGGACAGCAAAAAAGCTGTGGCCATGCTACCTCTGCTGGCCGTTGGCGCCAGGGCTCGCGCGTACTGTGACCGAGAGCAGACGAGTCGTCGGATAGGAGACGGGGCATGTGAGCTACGGCACGACAAGGCAAGGCAAGGCGAGGTATGGCAAGGAAACGGGGACTGGCGCGCGTGGATCTGGATGGATGCAATCTCAGTCAACGTGGCGCTGTCGGGGATTGACCGAAATGCAGCAAGCAGCTCAGCGCAATAAAGACAAAGTCAGAAGCGACAAGCAAGGCAAAAGCAGGCATGGCCCATGACATACTGAAAAAAAAATCGCTCATACCGCCAGCATCGTGGAAAATTGAAGAGGACGTGAGGTCAAGTCTTATATCTCGAGATGCCAAGTATTTCCTAGCGCAAGTTGGCTCCCGGGGAACAAGTTAGTGACAAGGAACGCAAGTCTTGGCCAGGGATCCACGAGACCGACAGATACCTAGCTAAGGTAGCTCGAGCTGCACAGCACGGGTCCCCCTTGGCTTGGCTTGTGCTTGGCTCCTCTTCTCGCTCTCCCTCCGCCCTTGTCTTTGTTTTACTTTGCCCCTGGGCCCCCTTGACATTTTGGTGCATCCGACGGGCACTGCCACGATGGAGCATGCAGGCAGGTCGCGGGAGGAAGGGGGGTAAAAAGGCGGAGCGTCCTGTGGTCAGTGGGGGTCGACTAGACTGAATAGCGAAAAGAGGATTGGATGTTAAGGTAACGGAATCTTCCTCACTCGTCGGTGAGCGATGAACCCACGAGCTTTGGAGCTAGCGAGCGGGCGTTAAAATGTCTCGATGATGTGAGAGCGGGGGTTCACATCTCGTAACACGCCTGAAGTAACTGGAGAAAATGACGGAGCGTCGTATTGATTGAACGCAGAGGCCGGAAGACAGGATCAGAGTAACTCGGCACGGAGGAGAGGGGAGACCCAGCGAGCGAGATGAGGGCGCATAGGAGCATGTGGTGGACATGGATGGGATGGAAGGCTGATGACGCCGCATGCCTGAGCCGAAAAGTAAATCAAAAGCCATGGAAAGCCTCGGGATGGGAAATACCACTTTGCTGTGCATTCCCCATCTTGGTTCGTCAACGATTGCCCCTTCTCCCCCTCCTCTTCTCCTCCTCCAGCATTCAACGTAACTATGGCAGTCGGTCTGACCGCCTGGGCATCGAAGTCGGCCCACGAGGACGGCTTTTAGGGCTTCCGCAAACAGCTACTGACCGCTTGGCCCCAAGCAAACGGCTGGGTCTCGTCCCTTGTCGCAATCAACAGAGCAGACTCTAGTCAGTATTGCGACGTGTCCCGCCACCCTCGTACCGGGAGAGAATGGCTCATAAACCTCGTCCTGTTTTCCTCATGATACACATCTCATAAGTGCCCATTGTCGTCGTGGCTGTCGTTGTCAAATAAACACCGGACCTTGATGTGCGGCCCGGGGTCGATGCGCCGATCTCTCTAAACCCCCTCTTGGCACGACCTTCCCGCAGCCTCTTCCCGTCCTCCACCACCCAGTAGGACCTAACGTCGTGGGCGGCCTCCTTGGCAAAATCCGATCTCCAGGGTAGGGTCTTCCACAGCCGGCCCCCCGAGTCGTTGGATCAAGGGGCAGGCAACTGAATAGGGTGTATGAAATTTGACAGACAATGCAGCCCTGCAGTTTGTGTGCCCTCCACCCCCTCCCTCGTCGCTGGACCATCGCCGTTGCTGCATCCAGGTCGGCGACTTAGACACTAGTAGCCTAGCAGCCCCCTGTGAGCGAAGGAGGACGAGAGACGAAAGACGAGAGACGAGAGACGAGAGACGAGAACGAGCCGGGGTTCACCGTTGCCGAACGCAGAGGCCATGCCTGTGCAACGTGTAGTCAATGCCTGGCTGCTGCTCCTCATCCTAGGTTGCACGTCCCATGTGCCCCGTCCCACGTCTGAGGTTTGTCTGTCCTCCAAAGTCCACAGGTGGGTGAGCCATTTCACAACGAGTTTGGAGTTGGTGGGTGGTGGAGGGTCATGGGCGCGCGAAACACTTGTCCCTGTCACTCGGCTACTCCTAAAAGTCAAAATTCCGTAGCGGCTGGCCGTCATCTGCCCTTTGTCGCCCAAGGCCAAAAATGGCAACAATCCGACTCGCCTCGATCTGAACGACTCGCTCAGTCACTCGCTCGCTTGATCCGCTGCCGATGGCTTCGGCGAACGTGCCCGTTCTCGCGCGCCCACGCACACGTCCACGCACACCCTCGATCTTTGTTGCCGCACTTGGTTTCCGGTTCCAGCTCACGACCTACTCATGACGTCGACACACCAGACGAGTAGCCCCGGGACCTGGACTGAACTGGACTGGACTGGCTGG
>NW_003315037.1:3212416-3219209 GCF_000150825.1 Verticillium alfalfae VaMs.102
ACACCCACCCATCCCCTTCATAGGCAGCCACATCTCGCGCTTTTTATCTGTCCTGTCGCCTCTGTCGCTGGTCTCCTAGTTGGGCACCTGTTGCCGCCGCCGCCGCCGCCGCCGTCACCGATTCTATTGCTGCTGCCGATACTACTACTGTTCTTGCTACTGTTGTGGGCGCGCGCTTTGGTTCGTAGACATAGTGGATTGCCCTGTCCACTCGTGTGCTGCCCTGCCTGTCCTTGTCGCTGCTGGCCCATCCATCTGGTTCGCACGTCTCCTGGTTTCCGATACTGGGCCTGCTTTTTTCGTCTTCCCTGCTTCGCAACGAATTCGTGTTGGCTGGCTGCGAGTCTGCGGCCATCAAGCCCCCTTCGGATCAGCCTTCGTGCCGGCATAGCACTACCGTGCCGGTCCCGACATGTCCACCTGCTCTGTCGCGGCCGCTGCTCCAGCGCATCAATCAATCTTTGGCCAACCTCACTGTCCATTGCCCCAGCAGTCAGCGACGGCGCACTCTCGCACCTACAAAGTCGGGCCCATCAACCCCAAAGCACAAGCCCAACCGCCGCCAATACAGATGCAGATGCAGACGCAGACGCAGCCGCAACCACAACCACAACCACAAATGCAGCACCAAGCGAGAACGAAACCTGCCGAGCTCGCCCTCTCTACCCAAACATCCCTTCCCGCCCTGCCCAAACCACCTCGTCGAGTCATGGCCGGCCTGCTGAGCATCGCCCCCGAGTTGCGCGATCTCATCCTTGAGGAGGTCCTCCGACTGCCCGAGCGGGAGGCGCCTGTAGACCCGTCCGCCAGTCAGGACCGAAAGCGTCGCAAGTACCGCGACGACATGCGTTGCTCTGATGGCCACGACATATGGGTGAAGGACAAAAGCTTCTTGGCCGCCGCTCAAGAGACGCCGGCCATAATGCTGGTTAACCGGCAGTTGCACGCCGAGGCAGCAGCGGTGATTGCCCCGGACGAAGACGCACTATCGGCTCGACGTCATGTACGTCAAGGAGTGTGGACTGTGGCCGACTTGGCTCTCTGTCCCGCGCTTGGCCCATCACGCCGACAGCATCTACGTCCAGTTTCGAATTTTCGATCCTCCCGCAGATGTCAACGAAGACTGGCGCAATCCTCGACAGTTTCTTGGTGGCGACGGCGGACCCGCCATGATTGTTTGGAATTTTTTCGCCCTGATGAAGGATTATCTCCTGCATGGTCCCACGGCTTTCGAGAGTCTCGTTGCCACCAAGAACTCTTTTTCGGTGAAGACGCTTATTCTCGATATTCTGCCGCCGCCGCCTGGGACCAAGGACGACAACCTTGGGTTTCCTTCTGGCTCGGCTCAGGGGTCGCGCCTCGAGCGCTTCGTCGCCTCGCGAATGGCAAGTCATCGTTGGCCGATCCCACCAGAAGGTCTGGAGCACACAATGCCCGCGGAGAAGCTGGCCATGTTCATTGCTGGCAAACTGAGCAGCCTGCTGTCTCGGCACGAGGATTACGGCGCACCAGTCTTCCACAGGGTCGGAAGCATCGATATTCGCGTCGGCGGGGAGACGAGGCGGCTTTTCGATCTTGACGAACTGCTCGACATGATTCCGACACGACCCATCAAGGGCAAAACGCCTGAGGAGACACTAAAACAGCAGAAAACCATTGACGACTGGAAAGCCACAATGTCCAAAAAGAGGAAGACCTGGGGCTAGCGGGTGGGGCAGGGCGCTGAGGGGGAAAAGGCGTCATAAAGACAGACGTATCATGGCCGCCGATGATCGGCCATTGGTGAGATGGTTTTGGGATGGGAATGGTTACACGAATCGAAATCCTCCGAGCACGGGGGGTTGGTACATACTCTTTCTGGGCATGGTGCATTGGGCGGACTGGCATTGGTGGGCGAGCGGGCATTCGGAATGGCGAACTGGTTTCTTCGGGGCACTGGGGTTTGTTAAGCTGCCGAGAACTCGGCTCGGGAGGGCCGGCGCATTGGAGGTTCTTGTTGGGTTCGATTCCATCGGTATGAAATGATATGTAAGAAGCGCGTTGAAAAGATCACTCGTTCTTTGCTTGCTCATTGTTGTTCAAAACGCAATCGCGGAGCCTTGCGAGGTGGGCATGGCTGGCCTTGCAGCATCCTCCCACGACAATCTGCTTCCACTTTCCTCGAGTGTTGGCGTCGCGCACTATCTCGGCAAGCTGTTCCTCCCATGGGGCACCTTGTACCTTGCCGCCTGCTGGTAGCTCCCAGGTCTGCGTCGTTGTGTTGTACACCTCGCCGTCAGTACCGTCGGGGTACAGAACCAGGGCCGGCGCCTCATTGACGTGACCCGCTTGGACCTGGTCGGCAACGGCCGCTTCGAAATGGGCGATAAGCTCCTTGAGCTTCCAGATTTTGGTGCAGTTGATGCCGATGCCCCAGGGTTGGGACCGTGCCACAGCTGGATTCAACATGGCGTCGACAGCGGAGCTGATGCTGGCCCCATCAGGCAGGGCCATTTCCTCGCCTGGGAAGACACAGGCGATCCAAAAGGGCGTGTTGGCGGCCTTCGCTCCCAGGTCGTCTAGGGCCTTCCTCGCGGCCACAATCTCGTCCAATCTCGGCATCGTCTCGACGGCAATGTATGAGACGGGCGATGAGAACCCGCCGGCCTCCTCGAAGATACGGAAACGCTCCAAATGCCAGGCGGCCAAGTCTTCAGGCGTGTCGTGCTCGAGGTCATATTTTCCAGTGTATTCCTGGCCAGGAATCATGCAAGCGCCATAGGGTCCAACACTCAAAGCGACCTGCCCTCCGTTTTCCTTGCCGGCGCTGTGAGCAATGGCGATAGCGTCGCGGGCATATGACGCGATCTTCGTCCTGTCGATGCCGTCGGGAAACTGAGCCGTGCGAGTGTTGGCGAAGCCGTGGATCGAAAATTGATAGGTTGCCGTCAGGATGATGTCGACCGGGACATCACCGAAGTCCTTTTGGCAAGCGAGGAGGGTGTCTTGGTCGCTCACGAGCATGTGAGACGACCATAGAGGGGTTGACTTGTCGAAGCGCACGCCGTACTTGTCGCCCAGGGAGGTACCCAGGCCTCCATCCAGTATGAGGACCTTATTCGAGGCGGAAGACGACATGACGAGTGGTTAAGGGACGGCCCGAGAAATGCGGTGATTTATATTTCTTATGGCCGTCGTGGGTTTTGAGCAGCCGTCGTTGTTCCTGAGTGGGAAATGGACAGACGGGGGTTTCTCACACCCAAAAACGGGCAGTGGGCTACTGATAGGTTTCTGCACCCGGGCTGGGGGACACAAGCGATGACTAACAGCGCTCTTGAGGAGATGACGCGTCCCTATAGGCTGCCAAGACACGGACGGAAGCGCCTGCCAGCGACCCTGCTTAGGCGCGACGCACCTGCCTTAGGGGCCCCGTTCTGTGGACGTGCCTGCCCACCTTGCATTGCACTTGTTGCAGAGCTCCTACTCAAATTGCAGTGCTCCTGCTCTGGGTGAGTGGAGGGGGTTGTCAGGGAAAGTAGGTCCACATGGCTGTAAGGCGGCATTCTGGGCCTGATGATGAAACTGGCCAGACCAGTGTCCTGCTGTCAACAACACATGGCAGCTTGATTCCCTTACCTAAGGCAAAGATCGTGGCCATGAAACAGAAGTGTTGATGCGGCACAATCAAGATGACTTGGACTGATAAAAGATTACTCATAGTTGATTTTGCAGCCGGTTCCATCATATGGGCAGGTGCCTGCTGCTTATCCTCAATAGTGTACTCAATAGTCAAGCAGACAGGCTACAAGAAGACATGATTGCCCGACTGTGCTGGTTTCTTGATATCAAGAATTTCTTCATGGATTGTATTGGACACTGTGCGTTGGTCTACATCCTTGTCTGCGCAACATACCTGGCAACTGTGACGCAACTGGAGCACCTACCCTACTCTAACACGGGATCACAATTCCTTTTCCCGGCAACTTCATCGGCTGGCTCTGATGCCAAAGAAGGTGCAAGAGACATGTTAATCATAACGAAGTCGCTTTGCAGACTCGATTCAGGATTTGTGATCTTCGCCCAAAAGTGCAAAGACTCTAACTTCCTCCAACAAGCTCCATAGGCTAAGTACATCTTCAGGCATCACTACTTCTAAAACACATAGCGACACGGTAATACACTCAGCACTCCAGGAGCTTAAAGACAGCCATGGAAACCCCACCAAATGAGGTCGAGCCCGACGAAGCGCGGTATCTGCCAGTAAAACCTCCACCTCGGGCTCCGAGACCTTCTCATAAGGCGTTAGGTATTTCCCTGCAAGAACGTCTGTCAGGGATGCGCTTCAAGACGTATCCCATCGACGTCTTCTACTCCTCGCTAGGAAAGGCCCTCATGACACAGATGAGAGGCCGCAGAAAGGACCGCCGGCTAGTGCAGCATGACATTGCGCGCTGGGTTGAAAAATTCATCAGCAGTCCAAACCCACGTGTCACACGTTGGCCCAGCGTCGTTGCCAACCTCAGCCGCAACGTCGGCGACTTCCACAAGCTCCCTTTGTGCTTCGCTCACCCGCTTCTCACAGGAGAGACCATTGTTGTCAACCCGGATTTCGCGGTGACGGACTTGCTCCACTAGGATGCGAAACGCGTCAGTACACCCGCCGGCGTCTTCTTGCCTCTGGGTATGGGACTTGCCAATTTCCTTGCCCTCTCACGTCACATTTAGAAAGATGACGAGGGTCGCTACCGCGTTGACGTTGTGAGAGAGTTTGATATGGCTGAGCGTCACTTCTGGGCATCTGTCTTTGGAGCATTGGGTAAAACTTGCAAGGCCGAGGCCACGGGAAACCTCAACCTCGTCCAGGACGCTTTTCGACTCAGCACCCTGCTCAATTATTTCCCTCTCGATGCCTACGATGAGCCACAGCCACCATCGCGTCTTCTGGTCGAAAACCTACCATTCTTTCTAAGCTATCGCATACCTCAAGCGCGTAGCCCGCAGGACGTTGCTTTTGACGATGAGCTGGAGGAGAGGATTGAAAATTGGCTTTGCAAGCCCGCACCGGATGGGCAAGTTCCAATGAGTCCGGATTCTGACACCTAATTATACTGATAAAAGCCAGGGCCATGAAGGAGTGGAATACCCCTCGGAGACAGGCAAACCAGCTTCGCAGGACTCGAAAAGCCGCAATAAATGGGCCGACCATGCCTCTCAAGGCTGTTAAGGTTGTTAAGCGAAAAAGGACACCGGAATATCACGAGTGACCAAAGGAAGAACACTTTTCAGATTATCGTTCGCCAAGGTGATTGAGCGGAAACACGTTGCTTTAGCGGAATTTTGTTTTCTACCGTTTTCTACTGAGAACGTCAGTAGCCCTCTTTTAACCGCCGGACCGGACCCGAAGTTGGCGGAATTTCGGTTGACGGAACGCCGCCGTGACATTGCAGATAATGTCGTATGCTGTCACACACAGCTAGACAACGTCGTCGACCTAGCCAAATTTCGTGCCTCGCCTGAGCTTTGCATGGCGTACTGCTTCCAGCGCAAGTTTCTATTCACCGGAACTGTGCCTCACTTTCTTCCACTGTAGCAACCCGCTCCAATGCCACTCAATGTTGTGTTGCATGTGACATGTCCTTGGTTTACGTGAGTACATCCTATGGACGGATCACGTCGACTTAAACAGATCAAGTTCGAGAGGGCTTCCGCTCCAGAAAGAGATGGATTATAGTATTGCCAGTTCAGTGTACATATAAGCTTCGCTTTATCCTACTTTAAGTCACATGTGGCATCAATCATTGAGGTGCTACGTTATTCCACGATGCTCGCTCACATGCTGCCAGCCTTCTTCCTCCTCGCTCATGGTACCCTTGGGCAGGTCTCGCCTCAACCCACACGCGGCGCAACTCAGAGCCTCTACGGGCAGTGTAAATGATGACCATACACGCAGACCATACAAAACTACGATGCTGACTCTCCACATTCAAGGCGGCGGCGCGAATTGGGACTATGCAACAGCTTGTGCCCCTGGCTCGACATGCTACAACGACGGAAAGTAGTGCTCCCCTCTCCCGGAAGAACTATCAAAGCCATCGCGACCTGGTTTCCGTTACCTTGCTAACGCATTGGCAGCCCTTGGTACTCCCAATGTGTAGCCTACGAGCACCTGCCCCCCGACCACCCTCTCTACCCCGGGAAAGGGGGAACCAGCCGTCCGACCGAGTCGACCGCTGTCACAGTGACGACGACGTCCAAGACCAGCTCAACGTTCAAGGTCTCGACGCCGACGCGGACAACCTCGACCGCCATCCTTACCACAACCAAGCCCGCGACGACAAAGCCCGCCACATCGTCTAAGACGACGCTTAGGACGTCATCGACAACAACGTCTACTTCGAAGACGCAGGCGACGACCACCTCGAAGCCACGCACGACGACGACGAGCACGACGAGCACGACAACCACCACGAAACCACCCCCCGGAGTCACGACACCGGCACCGCCGCCCGTAGGCGGAGGACCCATCACGCTGACGCCGAGCACGATCCGTGGACCAACACGAACAATCGCCTGGCCCTGAGGCACCTGCACATCTATCATGAATCTCTTCAGGAAGTGTCTCAAGTCAACGGCGCGGGAAGAGGACCACGAGTTCATCGTGTGAGAAACATAGTCGCGGTTCACAGCTAGTACATCCCAACCGCGTCAGTAGTGGCGCGCGCATTGAGTCGTCCTGACATTGCGTTTGAAGGCAATACAAGCATCACCTCTATCTAGCCTTCGCCCGCCATCCTCATGTAGAACCCCCAGAGAA
>NW_003315037.1:3219468-3222493 GCF_000150825.1 Verticillium alfalfae VaMs.102
CACCCAAGCCCGCCGGATTCGTCTGGTCCGGTTGCCACGTGACTCGGCACCTAAAGGAAGATTCCGTGGGATGGATGGATGGATGGATGGATGGACGGACGGGATGGATAGATACAGTACGTTAGCGGCCATCGCCGCGTGGCGTCTCACCTGGCTACAGCACCTAGGCAGGAGGGGCGAGTCACCCTCCCTCCCGTCGACCTGACTCCATGGATCAGACAATGATTCGGCACCGACGAGCTGGACAGACGGCAGCTGAAAGAGCGACAGAGAAAGGGAAAAAAAACTTGAAACCTTCGAAAGAAGAGGGGGAGACTCTCAAATCAGAGGGGGCTGCGCGCGACGTGAGGCTGAGACAGTCTGTTCCGCCCCCAGCAGTCGAGTGTGAGTCGAGTACCCCGGTGCCACGGAGGGCCTCCACGGGTGCAAGAAGTAAGGGATAGCGTGTCGCGTCGCAGCTCTGTCTTTGGGTGATGCGAGACGCAAAATGGAAGACAAGTCAAGCGTGGGCCAGTCACGGCTAACACTAGCTTATGTCCCGGAATTCGGACGCTGGCCGCGCCAGAGCGTCTGGCGCCTGAATCATGCCGAATTCACAACCTCCCGTCGCTCGTGCCGTCGGTCAAGTCAAGGTGTGTTGAAAATCAAAACTTTGGATTTGCTGGGAGTTTCCCCCACTCCTCATAATTCCGCGCCGGGCTCGCAAGCCTAGAGATCATCGCCTCAAAATGTCCTAAGTACATGAGCCTGAATGATCAGACCGTAAACCCAATGCCCTTCCGAGTAACGCCCGATGATGCCCTGAACCGGCTGGTGCCCAGCCGATCAATGCTGGACCCCAGTGATGATATCGTTAGTGTACATGCAAGGTAATGCGCCGATGCTGTTGGTGATTCTTTTTTTTTTTTCCTTGTTTCGGCCGCGCCAGCGTGCGTCGTCAAAGATGCAGTCCGACACGGTCGAATGATGAGGAGACCGTGGGTGGTGAATGGCGCGGGGTTTGAGGTAAAGTCGCGAATGGCTAACTCGGGCCATCTGGGGTATCATGCCTCACAGCAGAGGCTGGTTTTGTAAATGCAATATGAATAATAGGGTCGGCCTCAAAGATCAGGTCAAAGTATCTTCGAGGCTTCACAGTGAAGACTGCGACAGTGCGGGCGAGGCTCGTGCGAGCCGTGCATATCGGCAACGATGGTGTGCGCATACGCAGATTCGTTGTCCGTCGGACACTGCAGTCTGCAGAGAGATTGCAATGGCGACGTGGGTACTATTGTTACCCCAGGCGATGGATGCGAAGTCTCGCGCCAAGCCGTCCAAGTATTTGCGTCGGTGCTGGTGGGCTGTTCTTATTTCTTGCCCTTGGTACCTGTAGCGGTGATCTTGCCAGTGGTCATGAGATCACCGATGTACTTCTGAAGGAACTTATTATTATTGTCCAGCTTGTCGTGCTCCTCTCGTACGGCCTCGATGCGGTGGAAGATGGTGAGGAGGGATTCCTGTAGTGCCTTGGCATGCCTGTCGAAAGGGGAGAAGGGTCAACATTGCAATTCGTTTGAGGCTTTCCATGTGGACCATGGTACATTGGTGTGGAGGGTATGGCCTACCTCTTGAGTTCCTCTCTGGCTTCCCTTCCGAGGGCCTCGATGTCCTCGCTCGTTCTTCTCGGGCTCATTGCGCGCACATCGTCGGGACCAAAGGACTGTTCGATGGGACCGACGGCGGAGCTGTCGCGGGGGACCACGAGGGGGCCGCTGGACTGTCGACTGGGGAGGCGTGGGCGGACTGGTCTCGGAGCATGAATGTGGTGTCCCTCATGATCATTGTCGACAGACGACGAAGACGAGGAGCTCGACGAGGAGCGCTCGATGCGGGAAGGGTGGATCATACTCTCACCGTTGTCGCCGTGCTGCTGATCCACGTCCATGGGGTCCATGATGCTCAAGACGGCAGCAGTGCTTCTCTGGAGGCGGAATGTGGAAAGGGCAGAGAAGGTCGTGGTCCGACAGAGCGACGAAGGGTGATTGATAGAGCCTTGGATGTGACGACGGGTGGGTTTTTCTCGAATACGTGTATGGCAGGTAGTAGAGGTGTAGGAAGGGTTGCCGTGGTGCCGGGTCGAGGTTTTGCGTTTGCGAAAGTATGTAGTGTGGGTGGTAACGTGGGTGGTATCGTGGGTGTGGCAGCGGGCTTATGAGGTTGGTGTTGTGAGTGGTTGGAGGGTGGGTAGCGGACGGAGGTAAGGTTAGGTAGGTAGGTTAGGTAGGCGCAGGACGCAGGCAGGGTCGAAGTGACGGGGAAATCAGGGGCGTCTGCGCGTATACTGTTGGAATTTCGATCGGTGGGCGGTGCGAGGCCAAAGTTGCGTCAAGATGGGTTTGCCACCGATTTGAGCGACTGGATAGAAGTCGGAACGAGAAGAGAGTGACGGTGACTCGACACGACTCGACACGGGGAAGGGGGGAGAAGAACTCGGGTGACGAAGGTGGGAAAAGGCAGAGGAGGGTGGTGTGCACAGCAGCAGGAGCAGCAGCAGCAGCAGAGGCAGAGAGGCCAGGGTGCCGGGGTGCCAGAAGCCAGGATGCCAGGGTCCCCGTCCGACGAGATGGGATGGGGGTGGAGACGGTCTTTCGTCGTAGTGCCTGTGTGGGAGGGATTCGGTGGCAGGACGGTCAGGTCAAGACAGGAAAGGCTGGGTGGGAAGAGAGGGGTGGAGTGGAGGAAGGCAAGTTGGGCGGGCGGGCAACTAGGTGGACAGACGGACAGGCAGGTGGGTCTCTTTGGGGGGGGGGGTTGTCCGCGTTGGAAGAGGGAGTAGCGGCAGCGGGTAGGTAAGCCCCAAAAATTTAAGGGTCCAAAAGCCCGCAAGAGGGCAAAGCAAGGGGGGGAAAGTTGATGGATGATCAGGAAACCAGGAGACCGGACGAAACAAGCAGACCCTGCGGGAGCCCAGTATTGGCACCAGGCTAAGGTAGGGTATCGACGCACGCAAGCAGGTGGACTGATTCATGAACTGCCCGGACGGAGC
>NW_003315037.1:3224424-3225161 GCF_000150825.1 Verticillium alfalfae VaMs.102
GATTCCGCATGCAAGTCGTATTCACGGTCACTGCCACACGCATACGTACACAAGGAGTGGGGAGGCTCGATACGGAGAATTCGAGCAGATACAGAGTCCCCACGGATACCCGCATGTGCCGGACAGTTTTCTCTGCCCCTTCTGTTCATGCTTTGTCGATACCTGCCTCTTTCCCTCCGACGGTCTCCCGTTTCTGAAGGTCTCTGACGAAGCTGGCACCTACTCAGTGAGTCGCAACTGAAGGGGAAATGAGCGGGTGCGAATTTGTCTGGGGGGAAACTGAACCTGACACACCGAAGCCCGCAAAACGGAAGGTGGGGTACTACGTGATGTCATTGATCGTCCGCCGAGTTCCACCGTTAGCCACTGGTATTTGAGCCGTGCGTTGTGGTTATGGCTGCTCGTCAGCCCTGGAAGCAAAGGCCGTTTGGCGACGGGTCAACTGTGCGAGGACTGTGCTGGAAGCTGATGAGTTGCAGGAGCTGGAAGGGCTGCAAAAGCTGCAGGAGCTATTGGAGCTCCGATGTTTGCCTACCTGCATTGGAAGGTGTCATGGAAATTCTCCTCGCATCCCCTCATAACAGTGTGCATAATGCTCGTCACGCACATGTTCCGTTTTCCCCCCTTCCTCTGGAGCTGCCTATCGTGAACGCCCTCGTCGATCCAACACTGTCATTCAACTCATTGACGCTCTGTCAGTTTTGCTGACTTGTCAGTTGCTCAACAAGGACCCGAAA
>NW_003315037.1:3225261-3227028 GCF_000150825.1 Verticillium alfalfae VaMs.102
GACAACGGCTCCCTTCCCTATTCGCCGTCGTCTCGTAGTGTCGTGTCTCAACGCCTACGACTCCCGAAGCGGGTTTGAGTTGACGATGGATTGAGATCGCCCCTCACTCCAATTTTCTGACTGGGTGCACGCTTATGCCTTTCCACCCTCTCACCGCAACACGCTGACCACGCGGCCACTGCTTGACGGATCACCATGGCCACGGCCATTCCTCCGGAACACCACAGAGTAGCTGCCCAAGCGGCAGCACTCTCCCTCCCGAGCCTCACCTCACTGACGATCAAGAAATGCTGGTTGCCCACGATCATTCACCCGTCAACATGTTGGTCAGGTGCCTAGGCGCTCACACTGGCATTTGTGGATGATTCTTCGAGGGTACATACTCATTGACAGGATGCGAATGAAAAGGTCGATCGCTGGTAACACACCAGCAACATCACATCTTTTCCATCACGCTGCCGTCTTCACCAAGAGCCATGCCCCTTCAGACAGACACAGACTCCACACCTCCTGTCAGATGACCCTTGCTTCTGCCGAATCGTTGTTCAGCCTACCATGGCGGTTGAATTCTCGCGCAGCTTAAAGTCAGGCCAGCGTCCAATGGATCTCGAAACCGGTTTTCTTGGTTACTTTGGAGTGCCTTTGCTTCAAGATCAGCAGCACCCGCCCGAGACTGTGATCGACACTTGAAGGGGACATTATTAGGAGCCTATCGTCTTTGGTCTTGGACAATAAAACCTTGAAGAGGAGCGAAAATGAACTGGTCCACCTCCTCGACCGGACCACCGAGATCGCGAAGAGTAGCTGCTCCGCCTGCCGAGTCATCCCGCCGAGCGTCGCCGTGCCACCACTCACATCTCCTGCTCATTTCCTTGCCCATTACCCCGGCGCCCCGGGATAACCACATGTTACGTCGATCTTCGAGAAGCACAGCGCCCACCTCTTCCAATGGTTAAGTGGACGGGAGAAGAAAAAGAATTGTCGGACGATCATGGACAATGATTTTCCCGGCTTGCTGTCCAATCCGGGTCCGGGGCCATATGTCAGAGTGACTATTTGTGAGGTTCACCGACTGCAGGTTAGCCTCCAGAGTGTCTCCCGAGATGCAGCTGTTGGAGTGTACTAAATGATCTCTGTCTTGCGAAACATCTATGGGGTCTTCCATTGGATTGAGAATTCACCAGCAGCACTAACCACAGCGTCACTCTAGCGGTGGAACGCGCCCGTACAGCATGTCAGCGATGACGTCCCTTGCTTTCTTTTCTGCCCTTCACCAGTGTGCGATCGTTGGATGGAAGGACCCTTTCTTCCGCTAGGGCTCGACAAAGCCTCAAGTTGCCTTGTCGTCCCTTGTCTCGCGACTTCTACTTTCTCATACTTTTCACATCAAGCTCCAGCGAGTGCTGTCCTGTGGCTTGTCCTATCCTCTTTCAGAAAGACAGCCAATCACTCCATCCGCAAGCGAGACAGAGCATCGCAGCCAAGCCGATATGAAATCCACACTCGGTCCCGTGATGCCGTTTACCAAGGCCAAGCAAGCACAGTGGTGAGGGATTGAACTCCCGAGACCTCTCTTCTAGCCTCTTGAAATGACTTACTCGTGCCCTCTACGGCGCCCCCGCATGCTTCGTCAGCTTCCTGCCTGTTGACCGCACCTGAACCTGCGAAAGGGCTTGCCTAGCAGGGGAAAATTGTCGCTATTAACATCACTGGCAGTCAGCTGATACGACTATGCAGCTGCCCAGCACCTTTATCCTGCAGCGAACT
>NW_003315037.1:3227373-3229828 GCF_000150825.1 Verticillium alfalfae VaMs.102
CCATGGGCTTGCTGTCGATGTGTGCATGAAGGATAGCAGGCTAGTGAAAGCCCTGGAGCAAATGCTCCTTTCCACTCATCTCCTGGTGTGCTCGCCGGAGCGCAGTTCGGTTATGTTTCTCAAGCCATGAGGCTGCTCATGCAAGACACGTTCAGCCGTGTTCATGGAACAAAAGCTTACAGGCCAGCCACGACGACGGCTCATCTGCGAAGAGTGGTGTCAGGGTTGAGTGAACGTGGCATAGCCTGCATATCGCCATAACCATCGGCGCTGACGTCGCATCCCGGGCTGCATCAGATGGCTTCGAAGCGAGTGAATTGTGAGGAATGTGTCGCCTGCACGACAGCACACCTCTTCTCAGGTACGTTGCGAAAAACAGAGCCTTGGCGTCCGGCTGCCCCCAGCCACTTTCGTCTGGGGGCTTGTTTTCACGGATGAGAATTGACAAATTTCAAAATTTAAGATCTCGATCGCGATTCCAATCCCAATCGTGACACAACATCCCCGCACACCCACCCTCGCCTACTGTTCGGTCTTGAACTCAATCTCGCAGAAGAATGCATGTACTTTAAATGTGGCAACTATAGAAACGACTGCGTGTGTCTGTGCATCTGTTTTAAATGAGTGTCGATAAAAGAACGTGCTTTCTGCTTTATTCTGGAAGCTCACTTGTGGGTTGCCAAATCACCTACTTCTGACACAGATGCTGGAGTATGGGAATTAGTAGCGACTTTGTCACTGCTCATGGTGAACCAGAAGCTGATCCATGTTCTACCCACGCTAAGGTCATCTCATGCCGCCATCGCTTGTTACGGGCATGTTGTTGATATCTGGTCAACGCATCATTCCCAGGAGCCTCATCTAACGGCTCTGAATGCCGGTCGTTACGCAGACAGCGCACAATGACAACCCGAGGGTTACTGTACCTGCGCAACATGTGGGTAACGATATCTCAAGTCCCCTCCACCATCGCCTGAAGGTCCATGTTTCTATCTTCGTCATTTCGTCTGCCTCTTCCGACAGGCACATACAGGCTCGCTACCAGGCCAATTTGGCCTCCGGAGCAAACCTGATCTCCGTCCATATCCAAGGTGCCGCACCCGGCTTGCCGTCGCCGAGCCTAAGAATGATGCCGCTTGTTGAAGGCTGGGTCATGAATTTGACAAGACACCCTCTCCGACGGATCTTGTCAAAGAAGCGAGACGCTCCCTGGTCGAGGGCTCGCTGAAGGAATGACTTTGCCTTCTCATAGCGCCACAACATACCGGTCATCACAGCGACTTTGTTATGGTGTTCCATCGTATCCAGCCGGCCAAAGTCCTCGTAGCAGTTGCAACATGCTGAGATCAGCATGGCTTCGGCCCATCAAGTGCTACCCAAGGATTGAACGGAGGATGGTCTCCTTGAACTCTACCCACATATTGGGCTATGCGCCAGGCCGAAGCAAGATCTCCATCGCCCCGATCCCACTGCTTTCGTGGCCTTTTGAAGTGATATCGAGTCCATGCCGACTGAACAAAGGCCTTATGTAGCACAACACTCGCGTCAACGTTGTCGCCTCTCGCTACGAGCAGTTCCATCAGTTGGTCATGTTCCCTCACCCGTTCTTCAACATTGGCTGAGGGCCGCTCGCACGTAGCATAGGCTGTTTGAACCTTGTCATCGTTTCCTGCAACACATAACATGTGGGTGGAGGTTGTTTATGAGGCCGTAGTACATTCGGCGGGAAACGTGGGTCAGGGAGGCCCTGTCCACCAACCATACATGAACCCGCAACTCTTGCTGCTGACTGGAGCGGTCTACTAGAGATCTCTGTCTCATTCCGGTAGATATAAGATTCTTCATCTACCAGAAATTTGATCATGGGGAGAAAAAGGTCCTTGCCACATGCACATTGATTCAGAAGTAACACGATGTACACAATACCGTCTGGGAGGGAACTTGGATTGATCGAAGGCACCGTAGTGGTCTGTCACTGAATGCCCACCCCTTCAGCTTTAGCGAGTCTACGAAGGGCTGTGTGCGAAACAAAGAAGGGCAGAAGACAATGGCTGCGTTATTATCTTGCCGACGGGCCTATTTATTGGTTTCCGGTTGATGAGATGTACCTCACATTTAGATTTCGCAAATCGGAGGTAACATATAGGACATGCCTGGATAGGTGGGCAGAAGCTAACTAATACAGTGCATCTTTTCATTTCTTCAAAGAGCCACATGTCGTCGAGAAGAAAACCAAGAACATCCTTGCAAGCACACTCAAACATGGGGCTCATTACCCGAGGAACCGTTCGTGGGTGCCAGGCTGCCGTGATGACCTCCATGGTGCACCCTGTCCTCGCTTCGCTTGGCCGTGCCTGGCTCGCGAATGTGCAGGCCTAAAGCGCCGGGTCGATGTTGCGGTGGCCCAAGAGGAGCAGAAAGCCGAGACAGGGTTTGGCGATCACCGTCGAGGATG
>NW_003315037.1:3229928-3232930 GCF_000150825.1 Verticillium alfalfae VaMs.102
TTCTCGAGGATGCCGTAGAAGATGGCCTCAGAGTCAGGGTGAATCACGTTGCCGCCCTCGCTCAGCCCCCAGGCAATGGGGTAGAGGAACCAGAGGAAGATGGTGAGGACACCGCAGCGGGTGTAGGTGGTCGAGATGGAGCCGCCGAGGGCGTTGGCATGGTGGCAGCCGTCGAAGACGAGGGCGTAGACGACGTAGAAGAAGGCAAACATGCCAAAGACCCAGTAGCCCCATTTGTAGGAGGAGGTGACAAGGGAGCCAACGAGACCGCATACAATCATGATCCAGTCGGCTAGAATGACGACAAGAATCGTTGGCCAGGGGAGGCCGGCGGTGAGGCAGAGATCGAGGAGCAGGAGCGGAGTCGTGATGAACCAGTCGATGTAGCGAACGTAGAAAATCTCACGGGTGCCGGCGGCGCTCACTGAATGATCGGAGCGCTCAAACTCAACTTGAATGGGCGTCTGACCAAGATTGGAGCCCATGGAGAAATAGGCAATGCAGGCGACCAGGGTGATGCTGGCCGTGATGTAGTGAAAGAGGCGATGGGTTTGGCGCTTACGACTCGCCATGGCCAGGAATGCTATTGTTGAAGCTCCCATGATGGCGCAGACTGTGTAATACCAGTCAGATGCGCGAACAGAGATGGCCAAGTCGGCTTGCTGGCCGACGCCGCTGTTATCGCTGAGAGCTTGGTTGCCTCCCATTGTGAGATGTTCCAAGGCCAATGTAAAAATCTCTAATAATGATCAGAAACGTCAAATAAATACGGTACTGGGTGGTTCGCAGAGCGATGTGCAGTGGCCGATGCCCAGGAGTTCGAAGGGAGCAGGGTCCTGAACATATAGTCGTTGAGGGTGTACTAGCTAGAGTAGTATGACCTCATGGGCTTTGATGTTTTATCGCGATAACCACCCATACGCATGTCTGCAGTACTTTGACTAATTTCTTGCTGCAGCTCCAGGGTCGCAAATGCTCCGATATGACTTCGGGCTGACGTGGTGGCATGGTGACGTGGTGAACATCGAACGATCTCATCAACGCTTCTTCAAGATCTCACTACTGATGCAAACCTTTTACTCAATCATCAGTCAAGTTCGTGGCAATACCGAACCCCCGATCCGATAGATGTTGCCTACACATAGTCACGGGCGAATTGGCCAGAAGTGTTCCTGAGGGTCACGAGCAACATAGTGATGGGCGGGACGCTCCAATGACTACGTGATGGGCCAAGACAACTCACGATGTAGTAGAGATTTCAAGATTTTCCCGATAGCATTGAAATCCACATGACTGATTGTGGCGGCCGCGTCGATGCCATTGCCGGTGGTCGATGAAGTCACCACTCGTCCGGCCGTTGCTCCGGGGGGGTCCACTCGGCAACCCCGTGCCGGTCTGTCAACCATCTAAGCTCCCATTAGCTCCGGTAGTGGGCTGAATGACCAGGATCCTTGCATCACCGTTTTTGCAAGTGCCGTCATGGGATTCACGATCGTGCCAAATAGCAATGTTCTGTCATGAAATCCAACGGGCGGCCTTGGTGTGCCCTGGTAAGGCGTGAGTTTACCTCATCATCGGTAATGGCGGCATCAGTGCGCAAAAAACAAGGGTCTTTCGTCATGACGACGTTTTTCAACCCCGTAGATGCTGTCGATTGAGGAGCCTTGAAGTTTGCGACTTACCTAAAAAATCCGATGCCGAGGCAAGCTGCAACTTGGTTGTAAGTTTGATCTTTTTGTGTCTTAGTAGGTTATGGGTGTCTGGGTCCAAGGTGCCCGTTTCAGAACTTCTTGACAAGGAATTGAAAATCCTTACCAATGATTGTTCTTCTGTGAAGAACATCAAGTTGAATGCTTTCTCAGCCTCGAGTACTCATACAACTGCCGAGAATATGGGGGGACCACACGAAGGCTCAGCAGAGCATGTTCCCTTTGCATCATTTTCAAGTCGAAGAACTAGTCATCCGTGAGTCTCAGCACATCTTTGTTAGCTGTACGCGTTCTTCGAGATGAAAACTGACAAGTCGAGATACCTCTCTGGAAACTTCGCTCCTATCCAGAGCTCTCTTCCTCTCACGCGCTGCTCGTACACTGGAACAATCCCACCAGATCTTGCTGGCGGGCAGTACGTCCGTAACGGCGGCAACCCCCTCGCCAACAATGACCCAGAGCGCACAGCACACTGGTTCGACGGCGACGGCATGTTATCAGGCGTTCTATTTCGGTCTTCCACTGACGGCTCTATCGTTCCGGAGTTTGTCAATCAATACCTTGAGACCGATGTGTTCAGGTATACGAAGCGCAATAAACATCTGACGAGACCTGTACTGCCTAGTATCACCTCGTTAGTGAACCCAGCGTCATCTTTCCTGCACATCATGTTCGAGATTATGCGAGCCGTGCTCCTTGTCGTTCTCTCCCAGTTTCAGAGCGCAGGTGCCACAATTAAGAAGATCAGTGTTGCCAACACAAGCGTCATCTTCCATGACGGTCGTGCCTTGGCCACATGTGAGAGCGGTCCGCCCTTACGCTTCACGCTGCCTTCCCTTGAAACAGTTGGGTGGTTCGATGGAGCCAAAGCAGAGAATGAGATCCCTACAGCAAGCTCTGAAGGCACATTCGGAGGACATGGGCCCCTGTCGTGGATGCGAGAATGGACGACGGCCCACCCGCGCGTCGACCCCCTGACAAACGAGCTGATATCCTACCACTCAACCTTCGTTGCCCCCTATGTTCGCTACTCTGTCATACAACCACGGCACACCAAGTCCCTCGAAGCCAGCAGAGCGAAGCCCCTCTCTCGTCAACAGACCCATCCCCGGGATCTCGTCCCCTAAGATGATGCACGACTTTGGCGTGTCGCTCGCGCATACCGTCATCCTGGACCTGCCCCTATCTCTCGATCCCATGAACCTCCTGCGCGGCACCCAAGTGTCTCCTACGACTCGACAGCCCGCTCTCGCTTCGGCGTCTTCCCCCGCTACAACCCCGATCCCATCAATG
>NW_003315037.1:3233034-3235425 GCF_000150825.1 Verticillium alfalfae VaMs.102
TCCGACGCAGCCCTCCTCCTCCTCGCCTGCCGCCTCACCTCCCCCTCGATGATCTTCAGCGCCGGAAATCTCCCAACACCAGCCGTCCGCCCCGGGCCTCCAGAGTACGCCGAGGAAGAGCAGTGCCGGCTCTACTACTTCTCCTTCCCCCTCGGCAACGACAACAATGACGCAGCCATCAAGCACCAGTGGGCCCTGTCAGCGATCGCCTTCGAGTTCCCTACCGTCGCCCCGGCCGCCGCCATGCGCGGACGGGGCTACGTCTACGGCTGCACGACGGGCCGGGACACCTACCGCGGCGCCCTGGGCAAGGCCGCCAAGATCGACCACCTGGCCAAGATGGACGTCGCGACGCTCATCGCGCGTGGGGAGGCGGATCCTCCGCGCGAGGTTACGGGATGCGTCGACGCGAGGACGGTCAGGGAGATCATGGCGCACGACGACCCGCGCGATCCGATCCGGCTCTTCGGGATGCCGGAGGGGTGGTTCGCGCAGGAGCCGCGATTTGTGCCGAGGGACGGGGCCAAGAGCGAGGATGACGGGTTCTTGTTGACGTATGTGTTTGACGAAGCGCAGCTGGATAAGACGGGTGCATGTAGGCCTGATGCCGTGAGTGAGCTGTGGCTCATTGATGCAAAGGGCATGAGGGATGTTGTTGCGAGGGTGAAACTGCCACAGAGGGTGCCATATGGGATGCATGGGAATTGGTTTAGCGAAGAGGACATTAGTGGACAGATTCCGGATGAAAAAGTGAGAGGTCAGGAGGGGGAAAGGAGAGGGACTGGCTTGCTGGACAAGATACGAGAGATATGTAAAAATTGGGTTGGATAGAACACATTTCATGATCGGCTCATGGATTTCAATGAGCGAGCCCAAATTGAGGGACCACCATTACACTTCTTTATTACACTTGTTCGGACAGTTAACCTTGGGAAGCGAAGAGGTAATCACGTTGCCAAGGGACAAGGTGGTTTAAAAATTTATTGATTGGCTAGCAACTTCGAAGCGGCCACGAACGGCAAGCTACGAAGGCGCTGCAGAAAAGGTGCGAGTCAAGAGATCACTCATCGACATTGTATCGCAGAGAAAGTCATCAAACCCCCAGGTTGTTGTTATGAACAGCCTCTGTCATCATCTTCATTCCAGTCCAGCGTGATGACGATGTTGGATCAATACATCCGTTGGTGGTATCTCGTGTAAAGCATAACCCCGGCATTTTACATGCCAACTCCGTTTCGAGAGGTGCAGTTGATTCCAGCAGAGCACTCTGACGATAATTGGGCAAACACAATCTTTTGTTTAAACCTGGTCCTCCGGGGGCGGCAGGCTAACCTGGACGCCAAGACCAAGCTTGCGCTTGATGGCCTTCCAAGTCTCGAAAAGGGCAATGTATACAACAACGCAACCTGCAACAATGCCCCATTCCCATGTGATGCCAGTGTGTTTAAACACTGCGTGATTGATAACAGGGATGTAGACAACGGGGAACGTCATGACGAAGCCGCCAATAACGGCCCAGAAGAGGAAGCGGTTCTTCCAGACTGTCTTGAAAACAGACAAGGGTCCACTGTGAGACTCAGGCTCCATGTTGAACAAGCTGCGCTGGAAGTGCTTGACCTCCCAGGATGTGACAAGCAGAAGGAAGCTCAGCGTCGAGAAGGTCGTCGAACGGGCGCGGAAAGCAACATCGCAGGAGGGATTGTATCCTTCGTTACAGCCGTGTCCAAGATCGCCGCCGCCGGGGCCGTAGGTGACGGATGCGAAGGCAGCGAGACAGAGAGATCCCATGCACACACCATAGATCATCTTGTCGCGGACCAGGTCGAAGGTAAAGACACCAACACGCAGGTCGTGAGGCTTGCGGTAGAGGATATCGGGCTGAGCCTCTTCAAGGCCCAGACCGATGGCGAGGAATGACGAAGTGATAAGGTTCGCCCACAAAATCTCAATAGGAGACAAGGGGAAGATGGACGTGCCAGAGTCGTCCTGGAAGACCAGGCCGATCAATAGAAGGAAAACCTGTGCAATGTTGGAAATCAGAAGATGGAGAAGGAACTGTAAACGCCATTAGTCAAATGCGTAGCTGATGGTAAAACCAGGAACGTACCTTCTGGATATTGTCAAACAAGCGCCGGCCCTGTTGAATTGCAGTAACGATGGACGAGAAGTTGTCATCTGTAAGAACCATATCAGCCGCCTCCTTGGCGACGTCACTGCCTCGCTTGCCCATGGCAATACCCACATCGGCCTTCTTCAGAGCGGGCGAGTCGTTGACACCATCACCCGTCATGATACAGAAGGCCTTGCGGCGGTGCATCGCTTCAAGCATGCGCACCTTGTCAAGGCTACAGCGGGGCGAGACGAGAGGCAGGCTTTCCAGGCTGTCAATCT
>NW_003315037.1:3235664-3246639 GCF_000150825.1 Verticillium alfalfae VaMs.102
GCAGTCTTGCATTTCTTGACAGCGCCGAGAGTCTCGACACGAGGAGGATCGTAGAGACCGGCGAGGCCGAGGAAGCGAAAGCCCTTCTCCGTCTCCTCGCGCTTGGTGGCATCTTCATCGTCAGACAGAGGTCGGGATCCAACGCAAAGGACACGAAGGCCCTCGGAGGCAAGCTCGTCAGCCTTGGCAGCGATGCGAGCCTTGACCTCCTCGGTCTCGTTGAGACGGGCCATCATGACTTCGACGGCACCCTTGGTGTAGATGTTGCGGACCTTGGAGGCCTCATAAACAACAGACATCATCTTTACAGAAGAGTCAAAGGGGAATTCGGAAACCAGTCTGCTGTTGTCGCCCTGAACGACGTCGGCCTTGCCCTTGCCGAAGCGCATGGCGAAGACGTGAAGCGCAATCTCGGTAGGCTCGCCAATGGCGGACCAGTTGGGTGCTACTTCGGTCTGCACGGTGGTCATCGACTCGGTGTCGGTGCCGGTAGCCTTGCCGTCGGTGACGACAGAGTTGTTGCAGAGGGAGATGGCCTTGAGGAAAGCGCCCATCGTGGAGGCCTGGATCGTGTCATCGCTGTTTCCAACGGTGGGAGTCGAGGCAGAACTCGAGGCAGAGCTGGTCAGGCCGGGCCACTTGATTCTACCGCTGGCAGGGTCGTAGGGATCGGTGCAGTCCTCAATGACGGCAGTCGTCTCCTCGGACAGCCAAATCTTACGAGTGATCATGCGGCCCTGGGTAAGGGTACCCGTCTTGTCGGAACAGATGTTGGTCACGCCGCCCACAGCTTCGAGAGACGCCAGCTTGCGGACGATAACATTGCCCTTCGCCATGGCCTTGGTACCGACAGCCATAGTGATGGTCAAGACTGCGATGAGGGACTCGGGGATAACCGCGACACCGACGCAGATACCATAGATGAGGACCTGCGAGCTGATCTCAAACTTGCTGGCGGAGAAGACGATGATGGCGAGCAGGATGGCCAGGCCGAACAAGAGCAGAGCAAATTTGCTGAGCTTAACCTGCAGGGGGGTGCCAACGAGGCCGAGAATGCTCTTGGCACCGTCCTTAAAACGATACCAGGCGCGAGCCGGGAGCGAGGCACCCTCGACCTTCTTGCGCGTCGTGCGCAGCATGGCCGCGATCTTGCCGACCTCTGTGTCGGCACCGATCGCTGCGACAAGACCACGAGCGCGACCGCGGGTGATGGTGGTCGCTGAGTAGACCATGTTGAGGCGGTCACCCAGAGGGAGGTCCGCGTCGTGGAAAATAGCCTCGGGATGCTTACTAGTGGGAAGCGATTCGCCGGTCAACAGTGCCTCGTCGGAAGACAGGTTGATGCCGTCGAGGAGACGAAGATCGGCAGGCACGACATCACCGACGGAGATCATGACGAGATCACCCTTGACGAGGGTCTCGGCCTTGACGGACTCAATGTTGCCGTCGCGAACGACTTTACAGGTGGGGGCCGACAGGGCGTATAGCGACTGAATGGTCTGTTCAGCGCGATAGTCCTGAACGAAACCAACGACGATGTTGAGCACGATGACAGCGGTGATGACACCGCCTTCAATGTAGTCCTTGATAGCGAAGGACAGGATCATAACGATCACGAGAACGAGGGTCAGACTGTTCGAGATCTGTCTCATGAGAATCTCCCAAACGGATAGGCCCTTGGCTCCCTCGAGAGCGTTGGGGCCATCACGCTCGAGGCGGGCAGCGGCCTCGCTTTTGGAAAGACCATTGTCAAGGTCGGTCTGCCAGGTGTTTCGGAGGCTGCTGATGGGGATGCAGTGAACGGGCCGAAGAGCATCGTGCTGGTGTTCGGGTCCCTTTTCCTGCTGAAATCTCTCGACTAGCTGATGCTCCTTCTGCTGCTGCTCGACAGTGTGCGAGTCCTTGAGATAGGTAGCGCTGGTGGTACTGGTAATGGCAGTACTAGTTGCTGTGATGATGGGGGGCTTCTCATTGAAACCACCTATACCATTCGAGGGGTCGTCCCTGCTCGGCAGCGGGCTCCGCAGAATCGTAGTTGTGACCATTCCTGGTGGCGTCGGTTTCTCCCATCGGATACTGGTTGGTTCCTTGGTGTAAGCAAGCGGGTTTGCAAATGAATGCAAGAGATGTGTGATTGCGAGAAGGGTGGGTTGGGGGAGAGAAGGGGGATTGGGAGGGTGTGAAGGAATGGAAAGGCAAGTACGGATGAGGGAGGATCGGGGGCGGGTTCTTTAAACCTTTTGCGGGGGGGCAGAGTGAATGGGAGAATGGCAGACCACGAGGACTTGATGGACGGGCGCACTTCCATGGACTGACGACGGACGGCCGATGAGAAGCGGCTCGGGGATCGTCCGGTCGGGGCGGGCATGCGTGGGTGGGAAAGGTGTCACACGCCCAAACGGATATGGCGTTACTCCACGCCAAGTACCAGACGTACCTCCCAGTTCCTCCACTGTACATCCTGACGGCACCCTCCAACGCACGCGACGTTCCATTTCCTTGATGGCCCGGCCTAGCTCGTCATGTCGCTTGCTGCACAACGCGTGGTGTTTGCTGCATTCTGCTTACTGTTCCTGGGGCTCCAGAGGGACAGACTGCCTCTGCCTCCCAGCACGAGGCTCTCCTAGTACCTGAGGACGATCATCGCGGTCCTGCCGGCTACCCACTTTCTGTCGGCTGCTGATCGCATCTCTTGGGCACACGCCTTGGTCGCGGAATAAGCATTGGTTGGCGCATGGGATGTGGAGAGGACAGCAGAGGGGAAAGGGCGTCGCCAAGTGTTGCTGGTGCACCAAGTTTGTCGAGACTCCAGAAACTCAGCAAGGAACTGGCCTTCGCCTGTCGGTCATCGTCCGAACGGCACGGTCATCGTCCGTCGTTGGCGGAGGCTGACTGGACTGGTGCTCCACCCTCTGCGTTGAGCCAAGTCGTCGTCACCAAGCTGAGGAGCGCCAATCAAGGAGGATTGAAGATGTAGAGCGACCAATCAGAGCGAATTCCAGCGGGCTTCGAGACCAATTGAACAGCACAATGCGGGGAGGCGAGAGGGCCCAGTGGCTGTGTTGACGCTTTAGACGCTTGGCGGGTGGGAGGGAGAGCGAGGCGGATTGGAGTGACGGGAATCGGTGATAGGCAGGGCGAGATGCTGGGATGTGTAGGGTGCTGCTGAAGAGAGAGAGCGAGAGAGAGAGAGGAAGCAAGCGAATACACATACAGGGTGGAGCGGGAGAACGACGACAGAAACAGGGTGTCTTACCGTGTCTTGCTGCGGCATCATCGTCATGACGTGGAACCCTCGAGGCCACGGACCAGCAGCAGCGCAAGGGGACAGCGAGGATAGCGATGCTCAATAGGTGCTGAAACGAAGGGCGACAAGGAAATTGTGTTGATGATGCGCCCTCGGGAATCCGCACATGGTTTGTTCTGCTTCATGTTGTGCCGACAATGCCAATGCCAATTTTTCTGCTCGTCGGCCACCGAGGCAAGAAGGCAGGAGCAACTCACGATGACTGCTTCCCACAACAAACACGTCACTCTCAATCACTGCTTGCCACTTCTACCTCATCTGCAGGTAGGTCCTCAGGCAGGTCTTGCCTGTTTGTTGGTCACCGCTCGGTAGGAACCTTAAGGTAGGTAGCACAGGGCCGATTCACGGTGTTCAAATCTCTCTCCCTGCAGCGTCAGTCGGGTATCATCTGCAAAGCCCGCCTCACGATGGACGACGCTGAGACACCATACCCTCCTCAACAGACATGACAACTTCATGACATGACCACGAACAATCAAGTTTCACGACAAAGCTGGCACACCACACACAACAGTCAAGCTTTTGGGTGCCTCTCGGACACTCTCCGACAACGTCACTTGGCATCACTTGGCGACTGAAATCACTTGGCCATGGACGGCCTTGTATGTTGGGCCTGTGCATTCTGTGCAGCCAACCCTGACTCAAGCGACAAGCGACGAGCGACGAAGATTCAATCCCTCCCGTAATCCTCTTTTGGTTTTACGATGCGCCCGTGGCAGCCTCATGTGACCTACCTTACCTACGGCCAGGTCGTGGACCAGTGCCTAGCCAGAGGCGGCCCCACCGCGGGATTCGGTCCTAGACCCCTACCGTGTGGGGGCGTGCCCTCTCCAGCTCAAGTACGAGGCCGTGGCACAGCCATTGGAAGGCGCTGGAAATCCGAGCAGGATTCTGCATCTGGATCTACCTGGCTACTTTCCGAGGTAGGTACCTAGATCTGGGATCTGTTGAGAAGCGCCGATTCAAGTGCCATGACGAATCTTGCCACAGCATGCGGCGCACGAGATGGCGCTGGAGGCAAGAACCTTGCGCAATGTTCGTCAGAGACAGGGCGGCCTCCCGTATTGGTGATTCACATGGTGACTCGATTGTGTCTAGGAAGCGCTCCCTTGTGACCATTATTGTTCCGTTAGGGACGACGTGCACCACGGTCGTTCTGTCTGCGTTTGAGCCGCCTCGCGACGGCAACAGCGAGGGACCATGCAAGGTGAGGGACCCTGTCGACCTTACAGGTAAGCGAGGGCAGCGGCAGTCGACGGGTGGCCCCTTCCAGATCTGAGTACCTACTTTGCGTGGGGGTGGGTGGTTGGGGCAGGTGCCGGATCAGGATTGTTAGCAGAACTACGTAGCACCGCACCCCCAAGTTAGGTACCTAGGAAAGGAACTTCTGCCCGTGTCGACGGACAGTCTCCGATATGCATGTCGGCAGTTACCTCATCTACTTCGGGGGCAACGAGAATAAAATCAAAATCAACACAATTGGTCAAGGTTACAGTCGTCAGATTCTTGTGCCAAGATCAGGCTACTTTCACAAATGTGTACGGCAGCACAGCAGAAACACAATCTGTGACAATTTTGGCTTGGACAGCAAATGGTATTTTTGGCACCCAAAGCCTCCAGTAGCTGCTTCCCCAGGTTTCGTTCTTGGGCTTGTGCGTCTCATCGAGGTCGTTCGCCCCATCCTAGGGGGACCACCTGATATCCTTGTCCCCAGCGCAACCAGGTGAATGAATGTGCATTGATCTGGATAGCTCCTCACCACCCCAAGAAATAAGGAATCGATTTGCAGTGAAGAGTGCTGGCAGGTGTACAATGGCTCCACTTCTCCATCCATTTCCTTCCACGACGGCATGACGCCCATGGATGTCTGCGGGGAAAGTCGGGGGCATCAAGGCATGATCCCAACGCTGCCGTATGGAACACCATGCTTCCCCTCAACAATGGCGGGTCCTCTGTAGGAGATCTCCCCGCCCTCGAACCATCAGGACCCTCTTCGGTCAATGTCCGCCCAAAGACCTGCATCGACCGACCTCCGTAAGGCACGTCTCGGCGTCGGAAAACGCCCGACGGCGGTTGCACTCGGCGCGGCCGTCGGAAATGAAAACCGTCGCTCGGCTCAGATGGTGATCCATCGGCCTTTGATTTGCAGCCCGTAAGCATGGCAGTCCCAGTCTGGTTCGCAACGCGATGAACCGATTCAAGTCGATGTAGGGCCTTCATCAGGCCGCTTGAGTACTGGACAGCTATCTCACGAGCTACCATGACATCGCGAAACTGCCACTGGGGGTCAAGATTCGTGCGGCCATCATGCCAGAGTCAGGTCGTCAAGTTATGTTCCCGACGTAGGGAGAGAGAAATTCACTAACGTAATGACGATGCCACGGTTGCGTTCAACTTGATGTCGTGTGCCACTCACAGGCCAATTCCCCCATCAATCGCCGATGCTGTCACATCGTCCACTGCACTAGCCCGTGTCCTAGAAGTTCCTGCTTAACCAGTATACAGATCACAAGTCTGTCACGCATGAGCTTGATCTGCTGTTTCTCATCAGATTTACATCAGATTTTGAGCCGTCTGAAGTATCACGTAGCGAATGAGTGTGACAATCAAAGACTGAGGGTAGCCGTCTCCTGAGTGCGACAATAGAACGAGAGAGTCTACCAGCGCCAACAGCTACCCTGCCATTTTGAAGCCAGTCAAGATGCCAAAAGTTGACCTAATGTTAGACTGAGGGAAAAAGCTGATTTAATTTCGAGTAGCAATACTGTAGCAATGGTCACTGCGAGAATGCCTAGCCAGCCATAGGCCATAGTTGACCGCAAGCTCCGGCGATTATTCTGGAAGGAAACCTTACACTAGTAGGTATCAGAGCATGTGGGTGATCGGAGTGAAGAGGTCTTCCGATCCGCAGCCAATTGTCAGGTAGGGGTTAGGAACACATCTAAATTCTGGCCTTCCGCAGTCCATATGTACGCCGTTTCGTAGTCCCAAGTCCCTAAAGTAACCCCCTGTCCCGTGGCTCCGCGGGTGCTTGCTGACATGAGCTACATGCTGATTGTTATCAACGATTTGTGTACGATTTGTACAAATACTGAACTTTATGCCACTCGTCTGCTACGATCCGGACGTTCTCAACAGTTCGACAGCCGTGGAGGGATGACCACTGGCCATAAGTGAGGCACGCTCGTGGGAAAGCATTTCACGAAAAAAGTTACACTTCATCGCCCTTTTTGTTTCCCTCGTAGGGATAAGCAATCTAGATGACAACATGTCGCTTCACATCTTTGAAACTAGATCACCAGCAGCATTCTGTCTTGCTCGGGTCCTCCCGTGTTCTCGAAGATTTCGCTGGACCTGGTTTATTAACAAGCTTATGCTGCATTCCTCTCTCAGAAGCATGAGTATCTTTCTGACGTATAAATTCACTAACGCAATAATGAGAAGATACAATGCAGTGGAAGGTCAACATGAGCAACCTAGTCTGTATGCAGACAAGGACTTTCAGGCAAATTCATCCACAGCAGTCTTTATTACATCCTCAAGTTGAGCCAATCTCAACGTCTCCGCTGATAGCTTCTCCCTTTAAGTTATTGTCTATTTAAGCAGAAATCTTATGCAGCCTTCTTCTGCGCCGTACCCAGCGCCAAACACGTCAACCGTAAATAACGCCAGCAGTGAGTAACAAAGTCAAAACCGTATGGACCTTCATCTGTATGGTGGGGTCACTGTTTCCAGCTACATTTTCAAACTACGGCGTCGAGTACAGGGTCTATGAGGCGCCAGGGTCTTCCGCGTTTTACGCTACAGAGCCAACTTACCGCTGTGAATGCTCCAGGCATAAGTATCATGGTGATGATAGTGATGGCCGTCATGGACGTTGTGTCTTACCAACCAGCGCGGTCAATGTTTGTAGACTCGACTCGACTGCTAATTTGAGCGTTGCTTTGTGGTTGCGCTGAGTGATGACTATCCGCAGACCATGGATAATAGTGGCACATCTCGCGCGACCACTTACATTAAAGCGTCCTGCGCGCTCGAAGTCAGTCGTCAGTAAGGACGGTTCACGCTTATACAACCTAGTGCTACCGACGTAATTTTATCTTTCCATGCGAAATTCACACAGTAGGGATCGGGTCATGCTAGCATGAGGGCGGTGATCGGGGCCAATTCATGGAAGAGCTGGTCTAAGAATGCCCACTCATCGGACATTCGCATTTCGGGGTCAACCTAACCAAGAACGCCCCATGACTGGAAGCCTGGAAAGACTTGGATCCAGTACACTTTGTAACACGCCCTGTCGACTCTCTCAGCAAAACAGATAAGCACGCCGCAGAGAATTGATATGGGCCATGCCAGCAATGTCTTAGAGATGAATCGTTGTTGATGCACAATATTGATGAGTCTTTTTGTTCCTGACGTCGGTCGCGTTACTAGGAGCATGAGACTGCGATTCGACTGCGCGATGTGAACTCAGGACGTAGAAGCTAATGGAGCCAATAGCTTGTCCACCAGAAATGCACGCATCTCCTTTGACCTGTCTGGCGCGGATGCCTCGTTTTTTGGATCGAAACGCTAGTGTTGGTCAAGCGATCATCGAGGTATTCTGACTGAAAATTCACCGCGCGATATGTGACTTGAGGTTCGGTAGACGATAGAGCTGATGTCCCATCGTGAGAGCCATCCCCAGCAACACCTTCGTCATCTATGATGCTAAATAAACGAGCAAAATCCATAACTATCGAGATTGAGTCCTTGTGTCCATAACTACAGCAGATGACACGGGACGACAGGACTGATGGCTCGTTGGTTTATACAATCTGACGGAATATGTTGCGTTTTGCACCCAATGTTGTATCAGAAGCATCACTGACGTGGCAAGCTGAGAAGCCAACAACCTTAAGACCATGTCATTGAGCGACTAAGGTATTTCATGTGACATGATCTGCATCCAGCACCCGTTTGCTGGAAAACATTCATCTGACCCCCGAGAAAACGCAGCTGACTTGTTGCTCAACTTGAAAAGCTAGAACTTTGCACCAAGCGCCCACGTGCAGTGCATTCCCTGATTATCAATGTCTCTCCCCACAACACATGATGACCTCAAACCGTACCAGGGCAATAGAAGACATTTTGGCCGAGGAAAAGCAGCACATACACTGCAATGTGGCTAGAGCCTTGTCTGGGGAGGACTCCGCCAAGCTGCCGTCTGACATGGTCACACCATATCCATTGGTGGGTGCAACCTCACGCCACAAGCAGGACGACAATTGAACGGAAGCTGGGCGACCCGAAAATAGATCAAAAGGGGGTAAAGAGAAAGGTCAAGAAGCGAATCGCGACAAACGAGGCTCTGCGGGCCATCGGTTACCCGAAGCAGTAGGTCGATGCGTCGAGGGTGGTGCGAAGGAGATCCGGCCGGGGCGGGGTGGGTGCCTTGGCCATGGTGGCCTTGGTGGTGCCGTGCGTTTCGTTTCATCTGAACATGTCAAGCATGAAGATGGTGAAAAAAGCTGAGTTGCCAGCCATCGCAGAGGCAGTGCCCCCAACTGAAGGCGACGCTCGGTCGCAATCTCTGCATCCTCTTCGACATGCTGTCTGTCGGGTCTGTTTTGGGTGCTACGGGCTGCTTGTCGCAGGCATGGAAAGCTTCGACGCGCTGGGGCTCCAAGCTGGAACTCCGGGCTTTGAGGCAAAAGAATGGACGATTCGCGGAATATTGCTTGCAACGAATAACATAAAGAGGAGCATGTGTCCTTGGAGGAACATGATTCTCGTCCCCTTCCATACAAGCTAGTTTATCAACGTGGAGGTTCATACTAGTTTCGAGTTTTGTTTACCACAGCAACTTTCTCTTCTTTTGCGGATCATCTTGAGCTGGCTTGAGAGTATCACTTGATTTTGGCTTCTTCGTCCTCCCACCAACAATCAGCACATTTATCAAGATGCATTTCAGCGCCCTCCTCGTTAAGACGCTGCTGGCCGGCGGCGCCATTGCCGCCCCTTCGATGCACAGGCGCCAGCTGCAGACGATCCAGGGTGCCATCACCACGGTGCAATCGGCACTGGATGATCTCACCACGGCCGTTCAGGTAAGAAAGCGCAGCGTAACAAGTATGGAAATCCATGACCTGACACAGTGCAGGGTCTTTCTGGAGCTGACGCCAACTCGGCGGCGCCCATCCTGACGGCGTCAGAGAAGGTCAAGACGGCCATCGGAACGGCGACGACGCAGGTGCAAGGTGCCCAAGCTCTCAGCCTCATGGAGGCTCTTGGACTGCAAGACACGGCATCGGGCCTCGTAACATCCGTTCAGGGTGTGACCACGGCTCTGACGAGCAAGAAGGCAGACCTTGATCAGCTCGGTGTGACCTCTATTGCTGTGCAGACGCTCAAGGACCAGCAGGCCTCGAGCAAGGCCCTCAGTGACGCCATCGTGTCCAAGGTGCCCGCCATTGGCCAGGGCATCGCCCAGCAGAGCACACAGCAGATCAGCGATGCCATCCAGCAGGGCATCACGGCGTTGTCGGCGCCGCCTGCCGCAGGAGGAGGCGCCGGCGGTGGTGCTACTCCGGCCCGTCCTTCGCAGCCAGCTCAACCCTCGGCTCGTCCTTCTCAGGCTCCGGCCCGCCCTGCCCAGCCCGCTCAACCTGCCCAGCCCGCTCAGCCTGCCCAGCCTCCCGCTCGTCCTGCTCAGCCAGCTCAACCTCCTGCTCAACCTGCCCAGCCTCCCGCTCGTCCTGCCCAGCCTCCCGCTCGTCCTGCCCAGCCTGCCCAGCCCGTATCTCCTGCCTGCCCCGCGCCGGCTCCCGTTCCCGCCCCCGGTAACGGCAACGGCGCTGGCAACGGCACTGGCAACGGCACTGGCAATGGCACTGGCAACGGCACTGGCAATGGCAACGGCAACGGCGCGGGTGCCGGAACTGGCCGTGGCAACGCAGGCAATGCTGGAAACGCCGCCACGCCCCCCGGTGCTCCCACTCCCATCCTCGAGCCCAGGCCCAATGCGGGTGCCGGCGCGGGTGCCGGAGCTGGAGCTGGAGCTGGCGCTGGCCGCGGTGCTGGCGCGACCAACGGCACGGCGACGAACAATGGAGGCAGGGCCAAGCGTGATCTATCCGTTCACGCGAGGGCTATGCCCATCGCGCTCGCTCTGGAGGCTTGAGCAAAACAACTCGTACATGGTGATATGCAATGATATCGTATTTTGGGAGGGACCTCTGTGGCCCGGCCGGGATCGGAGCTTGGAGTTGTTTCTTTGATGGGTCTTTTTGGAGGGGGGGGGCGGCTAAGGGGGTTCAAAGTAGACCAGGTAGCGTGGCAGCTGTGCTGTCGCGGTAAATGATGATTGATTTTGATTGCATGAGATTGGAACTCGAAGAGACTGGATCACGCCAGTCCTGGTTGGGTGATGGTGTAGTCATGGCTGCGACAGAGCCTTGTCGGAGAATGTTGGGACGAGACAGAATGGTGATGTAGGAGAGGGACGGAGCAAATGGTGGTGGATGAGCAGGTGCTGGAGCCTGGGCAAATAGAGGGGGAAGGAGAAAGGGGAGGGGGACCTTGGTGGATTGAGAGATACCTCATGGCAGTCTCGCTCAGGATGTGCCTTCCCCGGATGCATCAAGAGCCAAGGGTGGGGAACAAAGTTGGAAGAACAAAGTGAGAAGA
>NW_003315037.1:3246739-3248944 GCF_000150825.1 Verticillium alfalfae VaMs.102
TCTTCGGAAAGTCGACTCTCCCCACCCACCAAACCAATGTCCCTTTCAACGGCCGTCCACGTCCGTCGCAGATACACCAGATCACCGCACACTGCTGCATGCCTCGTGCGCGCCGCCGGACCACTCACAGGCCTCCCACGCCCTTTTCGGGTCAGCCCAGTAGCAGCATCCACGCCTCACTCGTGGGCTGTCCCGTGGTCGTCTTTGGTATAAACGCGACGCCTTCGCATTCGCCCGCGCGCGCAGCGCCTCTTCCTGTCCCGCAATGTCAAGACAGATGGCCAACGAAATCAAGCTCCTCAGTGGTAGCAGCCACCCCGACCTGAGCGCTCATGTCGCAAGCCGGTGAGTTGCTCCAAGCTCTTTTCGCCCGTTCTGCGCTCCAGACACGGACGGACACGGGCACAGGCAGTCTCCGCCGTGGAAACCGCAAGCGCCTTGAGCTCACAAAAACTGCCAGACTCGGCATCGAAATTGCACGTACCGTTTCCCAGAACTTTTCCAACCAGGAAACCTCGGTGACGATTGGCGAGTCGATCCGCGATGAGGACGTCTACATCCTCCAGTCGACCGCCACGGGCGACGTCAACGAAGGCCTCATGGAAATGCTCATCATGATCCACGCCTGCAGGACAGCCAGCGCCCGCCGCATCACCGCCGTCATTCCCTGCTACCCGTACGCCAGGCAGGACAAGAAGGACCGCTCACGAGCCCCCATCTCGGCCCGCCTCATTGCCAACATGCTGCAGACGGCCGGCGCCAACCACATCATCACCATGGACCTGCACGCCTCCCAGATCCAGGGCTTCTTTTCGGTGCCGTGCGACAATCTCTACGCCGAGCCGTCAGTGCTGCGATGGATCCGTGAAAACCGCAACCTCGACGACGTGGTCATTGTGTCACCAGACGCTGGAGGCGCCAAACGTGCCACGTCCATCGCCGACAGGCTCAAGGTCAGCTTCGCACTCATCCACAAGGAGCGCCCACGCCCCAACGTCGTCGGCAGAATGGTCCTCATCGGCGAGGTCGCTGACAAGGTTGCCATTCTCGTCGATGACATGGCCGACACGTGTGGCACCCTCGACAAGGCCGCGAGTATCATTCGGGAGCACAAGGCCAAGGAGGTCAGTACTCTTCCAACATGAACAGGCCCTGAGCACAATGAGCTGACCACGCACGACCCAGGTCCTCGCCATTGCTACACGTAAGCCCTCGAACCCCACGCGCATGATCGCCCGGGGGGGGGCCATGACGTCCCCGCCTCTTGCCCCTTTGAATGCCCCTCCTCTTCCCCGCTGACCCACAACAGATGGTATCCTCTCTGGCAGGGCCATCGACACCATCAACAACAGCTGCCTCTCACGCCTCGTCGTCACCAACACGGTGCCCCTAGGTGACAAGGTCGAGCGCTGCCCCAAGCTGCAGGTCATTGATATCAGCGGCACCCTCGCTGAGGCCATCAGACGGTGGGTTCCCGGCATACACGCGCCCCGTGCCCTCTGCCCCTCTGCTAACAGGATCAGTACACACAACGGCGAGTCTGTCTCGTACCTCTTCACGCATGTCCCCGTGTAAAGCCGCACCGATCAGTGCATCTTGTTTTTAGATACTGCCCAGGGGTCAGCGCATCATCATGATCTGGGGATTACGTGTATTGGATGAAAAGACTCGGGAAAGATAGCACGCTAGAGGCAAGCGGTCACGGTACGAACTGTCAAGTTGAACAATTTCGGTGACTGGCAAGAATCTTCATTTGGATCTCGACCCAGCATCGGCGAAGTCCACGAAACGGCGCCCCGTGTGTCTGTTTCGGTTTTTAGAGGGGCAAGGGGAGCCTTGATATCAATACAATTCTTTTCTCGTCCACACAACGCCTCTGCCCCCACCATTTGTTTGTACTGGTACACTTTGCTTCTGTCTATCCGGACACCGCAACCCTTGCTCCCGCTCGAAATGCATCGCATCACTAGTATAATACACCAAAAAAAAATTGAACAGAAAACGGCAAAACAGTTCAAGGTAAGTAGCCGGTAAGTAGCCGTTGCGGGGAGAGGACTGGTCTCTCCTTCATCGTTCGAGCCTCATCATCGCTTGCGCATGTCTTTACCCTTCTTTTTCTTGCCCTTTTTCTTATCCTTTGGCAGCTCGAGCACCGTCCCCTTGAGCTGCTCGCCCATGACGCGCAGCATGTAATCGTCAATGGTG
>NW_003315037.1:3249044-3253084 GCF_000150825.1 Verticillium alfalfae VaMs.102
CTGCTTCTCCCTCATGCTCTCCTTCCCCCTCTTGTAGAAGAACCCTCACAAGACAGAGGACACAGCACACTGCGCCGACATCCTACGCAGGAAGGGTCGTAGCGGGGCGTACTCTGCCCCCGAGCTGCAGCGCCAGAATTGACGCCTATTGACCTCTCCAGGAAGTGGGCGTCGTCGGCCTGAATCTCCTTCTCAGCTGCCCTTGGCAGCGTCGACGTCCTCCTTGTATTTCGGCAAGCTCGAGCACTCGCCGACGTTGCGCGACTCGCTGCCGTTGGCGCCGCCGCCGAGGAGACGGTCCATGGCCGCGTTGGCGGCGGCGTTGCCGTCGTTGACAAGCTCGGCGTCCTCGCCGACGGCGTCGCGCACTGTCATCTTCTCGCGGAAGTAGTCTGTCGTGAATTCGCCCTCCTGGATGACAACGTCGTCGAGCATTTGCTTCTGCGACGCCTTGCGTAGAATGTTGGCTTCGATCGTGTGCTCACTGACGAGCCGGTAAATGTGCACGTCACGTGTTTGGCCTATACGATGACATCTGTCCTGACACTGCTTGTCCATGGCGGGGTTCCAGTCTTGGTCATAGAAAATGACCGTGTCGGCGCCGGTCAGGTTGATGCCCAGGCCACCTGACCGGGTGGAGAGGATGAAACAGAGGATGCGCGGATCGTTGTTGAACCTGTCCGTGAGGATCTGTCGCTGCTCGACCTTGGTCGCACCATCGAGTCGCAGGTACTTGTGGCCGTGGATGTTGAGGAACTGCTCAAGAATGTTGAGAACCTTGGTCATCTGCGTGAAGATCAACGCACGATGGCCGCCAGCCTGAAGCTTGCGAAGCAGCTTGTCGAGTGCCTGAAGTTTGCCACAATCGTACTGAAGGAGACGTTTGTCGGGGAACTGAATACTCAACCGCATCCTAGCCTCGTGCCACGGGTCGTGCGGCGCCTGCTTCTGCATGAACGGCGCCCAGCGCACTGGTGCGGAGAGACTGAGGTCGGCCTCAGTGAACGCATCGATGGCTCGCTTGCCGAGGACGATTTCAGTCATGTCTCGCGTGATGACCGATGGCGTCACGCACGCAAACTTTTGGATTATCGTTTCCATGGACGCTGCCCTGTCGTCCATGCTGTGGATTGTCGCGCGCAGGAATCCTGAGTCCTCAGCAAACCAGTTGAGGATGTTCTTCGCAACCCTGGGCCGGGGCTTACGAGGCCGCTGCTGCAGGTCCAAGGTCAGGAACTGGACTAATCGCTTGCCATAAATCGGACGGCGTTGTCCACGGAGGGCATTGAGGTACACGCAATGTTGCAGCTCTTCGAAACGTCGCCATCTACCGAGGCTTTCAAGATAGACCAGATTCGACTCAGCGGTTGAAGGATCGAGGTTGGTGCGAGCCATGTGCGCACGCGCATTTTGGGCTTCTCGGAGGTCCAGCAGTACTCGATGCAAGCTCAACTGAGAGATGCGCTCTGCATCGGTGCTGGAAAGCCCTTCATGTTGCGTGGGGATCAGATTGACCACGCCGAGACTGACGAGCTTCATGGCATCTTGCGCCAGGATTGTCCGCCGTAGAAACTCGTTCGTGTCGTTGTAGTCGGCAGCAACGCTCTTTTGCATTCGGAAGGAGGTCATGATGGGCCGATCGACGAAAAGATCAGGATGATTGCACACTTTCCGCAACTGCATGAGACAATTAATGATGGACATGTAGTTGCCAGATGCCAGGGTGTCACGGGTATCAGCCCGAGCCAAGAAGCCGTCATAGAGTTCCCTCTGCCGCTTTGACAAGCGGCAGAATTCGACATGTTCGTACTTGGCGGGCATCTGCTTCTCAACATCGGCCTTGAGTCGCCGAAGCAGGTACGGTCTCAGAACCTTGTGCAACTTGGAAATGATCGCCCGCGCTTCTTCGTCCATGGTAAACGCGGCCGCTCTCGAGGATCTGAGACTCTGGCTTATGGAACCAATCATGGAACTCCTGCAAATCGGCAAAACCACCAACGCCGTTCTCCGACGGCATGAGGAGAGAGCAGCGACCACAACTCGGTCAGGTTGTTCTGCAACGGCGTGCTGTGAGCAGCAGTCGAGCCCGCGTGTTGAAGCCAAGCAGTGTCTGCCATCGCTGGGATTTGAAGTTCTTGATGTTGTGCGCCTCGTCAAGGATGAGGTAGTGCCACTTTCGGCGCTTGAAGACCTGCTGATCTTGAAGGACGAGCTGGTAAGAAGTGACGCAGACGTTCCACACATCGTCGTTGTTCCATCCGTGGCGCTTCCGCTTCCGCTCCTCCTGTGTTCCATAGTAGGACAGGATCTTGAAGCCAGGTAAAAACTTCTTGAACTCCATCTCCCAATTGAGCATTACGCTCGTCGGTACCACAACTAAGTGAGGGCCCCACACTTCATGATGACACGCAAGATGGGCCAGCAGCGCGATTGTCTGGATCGTCTTGCCCAGGCCCATCTCGTCAGCGAGGATACCATTGGTGTTGTTGGCATAAAGGCCTGCCAACCAGTCCAAGCCAAAATGTTGGTACTCTCGAAGAGTGCCGCGAAGCAGGAAGGGGACTTCGGTCTTTGCAGCCGATGCTGGACTGGGTGACACAGACCTACTCGTGTCGTCCTTGGGTGCCGGGATGAGTGCTGTCGAGTCGGCGTCTGATGGCTTCGAGTCGGGTGTGGGTGACGAAGTGGGCTTTCCGACCTCTGGCGGCGCCATCATCGTATCTGCACCAGAACTTGTAGGTTTAACTGGTGTAGACTGCGGAGATGTGACGGCAAATTCTGGGAGAGATTCCAGAGGCACCGGGGCATCGGTCATGTCAACATCTTGGGATGTAGCGACTGTCGTATCCGTTGTAGCCTCGAGACTGTGTGCAATGCCGTTGGTCACAGGCTCGTCGACTACGCCAGTCTCAACATGGCCGTTCGTAGTTGGTCGCTCGCCATCGCCCACATCAGGAGTATCGTCGCCTGTGACTGGGTCTGACGGTGGGATTGTGACCAGCTCAGGTTCATCGTCATCCTCGTCTTCCATGTCGTCGTGCAAGGCCAATGAAACATCATGCTTCTTCCCAGAGTCCCATGCAGGCAGTGGCAGGTCCCGCGCCTTGGATGGTGTTTGGAGCGCTTTCTTCTTCTCAGCCTGCTCAGATGGCGGCTCTGATCGATCTTCCGTCTCATCTTTCGGGGTTTCTTGCATCTGTTGCAGCTCTTTCTTGTCGAAAAAGAGCCCTAGAAGGTTCGCAGGCTCCCCTTCATCGGACTCCCCTTCAGAACCCGACCCAGTCTCCATGTCATCGTCATCATCCTCGTCGCTGCCTTCATCACTAGAACCCATGTCATCGTCCATGTCGATTGATTCATCAGTCGAGTCACTCCCTTCATCTCCACCTGCGGTCGCGCCGGGGCTTGTCCTTATCCCATTGGTTGTTTTTTCTTCGTCTTCTTTGACCAGGTCGGGAATATTCGAGTACTTCGCCCGTAGTTGATCTTGCGTGAGGGTCTCGTCTGCAGCATCCACCAGAGAGTCGTTCGCCGGCTCATCGTCTTCGTCAGATGAAGACATGACGTCATCGTCGCCAGAGTCGTCGTCGTCGGCATCCATCGACGATGCGTCGTCATGTCCCAGGGCGTTTTCGTCGTCAGTAGCAGCCAAGTCGTCCTCCGAGTCCTCCTCGTCGATGTCCTCGTCGTCTTCCTCGTCTTCGTCCTCGTCGCTACCGATCTGGCCGCGCTGGGCCTGTAGCTTCTGCTCGGACAGGTTGACTGCCTCGTTCAGAGCAGCCTTGACACGCCGCTGCTCTTCCACCTCCCATTCTTGCAGCCTCCTCCTGTTGATCTCAGCTCGCACGTTCTCCCACGTCCCGTGCATGACCTTGGCCACGATACGGTACCGCGTGATCCAATAGTCTCTCGCCTCGGCCTCGAGCACTTCTGCGGATTTGGGTTGCCGGCGTAGCCATGCGTCTCGACAGGCCTCGGCCAGCCTTTTCGCTTGTGTTTTGTGCCGCTGTCGTTCCGCCAACATGAGCTTCCGAAAGTTG
>NW_003315037.1:3254345-3273534 GCF_000150825.1 Verticillium alfalfae VaMs.102
AATTCAGGCGTCACCAGCAAAAAGTCTGAAGCTGGAGATTTTGAGTGACGAGACGGTTCTCTTTGGGGGGGTGCCACCCCTGTGCTGCCTTGAGCTGTGCTTGCCCAGGTTCCCTTACCTACCGTGCTCCTTAGGTAGGTAGGTACCTAGGTACCACCATAGGTGCCGCCACCAGGTAGCCGGTCTGCCACCTCAATGACAGCTGTGGCCACTGGCAGTGCCAGTACACGCGAGTCGCGACTGGTCTAACCCGGTATAGACACCAGAAGCAGGGAGGACGGCTTACCTACGCGAGGTCTCCAGGTGGTGGTGCCTCCCGGCCTTGTGGGGGCCTCGAACCAAAAGTCAGTGTCTGTCTACCTTGCATTTTCTTGCCTGAGGCATCTGGAACCCGTCGTGTGGGCCATTGGCATCCATCATCGTCTGCATTTGAGCCTCACGACAGCAACGACATTAGAATCAGTACATCAATTGGGTCACATCGAGACCACCAATTGGCCAAGGTGAGCCCCCCAAAACCCTTGCTCTCCTGCCGACTCGACTGACCAAGGCCGTTTCGCCCATTCCAGATGCTGTCTCGACGAATTGCGCGGGTCTCGACCATCCGCAGCACGGGTGCTGCTCTGGCAGCTCCCGCCCGCCGCCTTCCCACCATCCAGCAGCGAACCTTCTTCCCCGACGGCATCAACGACAAAAAGACCCTCGAGGCCAAGTACCCCGACTACCCTGCTCTCACCGAGGCGGAGGACCCCGGCATGGTTAGTTTCTGGTGGACGCGCGCAAGCAGAGCAGCGCCCCCCGGCTGTTGCTCAAGCAGACAGCGAGCACGCAAGATACAGAGGCGGGAGACTCGAGGCTAATGATTTTTGGGCTTGACAGAACGGCGGCTACGTCAACCCTCCCTTCATCAAGCGCCAGCACCGCGATCCCTACGGCAACTGGTGGGACAAGCAGGAGAGGCGCAACTTTGGCGAGCCCGTCCACGAGGACCACGATCTCCTCGGCATCTTCTCCCCCTACGAGTACACCTGGACCACCGCCGGCCCCGGCGCGCTCATGATCGGCACCTTTGTCGCGACCTTCCTCGTCGTCGTCGGTGCCATCTACGTCACCTACCCCGACAGGCCCACGTTCCCCAGGGAATTCGAGAACGGTCTGCAGAGGGAGCTTGGTGGCGCCAGCGCCCTGAGGGTATGATTGTCCCTTTGTTACTCCGTCGGGGTTGGGAAACCACTGCTAACACTGTACAGGCGAGGCAGGAGGGTGACGAGGATCCTTGAGCGTGAACGGGAAACCTGGAATCTGACATCACTGTGTACATAAGCGGGGGCAGTGGAAGATTAGAGCAGAGGAATCAGTACCTTTATCTTTCGGCAGTGTGTGCGCGCGTGGCCTTGTGGTCTTCAAGCGTAACGTGGGCGCCCTGGATTGGCGAGAAACTCTGGCATGTCGAGCCAGTGCCTATCGGCTGGCAATCATACACATACTATAACGGAGGCTTTCAGCAGACGGCCATGTAACTGACTCTCTCCGCCAAATTTTCTCGACTCGCAGTTGTTTTGCTTCTATCCTGTGCGGCCATTGTTTAACACCGCCTAGATGGTGAACAAGGCTACCTGGTAGAGCCTGCTCCTGCCCTGTTCTCATAGTACTTGTCTCAGCGGCCGAGGTATTGACAGGTACAGTTCAACGTCTCTTCAAGCACTCAAACTCCCCTTGGATGCTGAAACGGTGGCATGGAGGGTTCAATATGACCTGCGTCGGGTTCGTTGTGGAAACACCGTCGACACGGTTGCCTTTGGGTGGCTCTAGGTCGGGTCAGAACCCTCGGGTTCTGGCCACATCAAACTACGGACCACACAGGGACATTCAGGGCATGACCCCCAGTCGGCTAGCCTCTGCAGACATATTCGGCGTCAAACGGAGTTGGTGAAGAACAACACGCCCACTTGCAGTAGTCGACTGCACCGTACCCACGACTCAGTACATATCCTATAGCTCACATGCTGCCTCATGAAGGCAGGCGGGACCCCGTGCTCAAGACCCTCCTGGTTATTATCCGCTCATCATGTCCCGTCTCCGGATGGTACATCACCCTGTGGTGAATGTAAGTATCCGAGGTAGTTGTGTATATAACAAAGCAGGTAGCGAGCAACCGGGATAACTTGTTGTAGCAACCGGCCCCAAAACGTCTCCTACCTGGCTAGTACAGAGAAATCAGTCATCGGAACGATGAATTGAACCGATCCATTTATTTTTCCTTGGACGTAGTCTACCACCGAAACCTGCACACTGTTGCATGTGGCAACATGATCATGCTAGAAGAAATATCACAGAGCAGCTTGAGGTATCAAGTTCAGGCTTCTGTCGCAAGACTAGTAGCGAGACTTGGTTCTGATCGCGCAGTTCTGGGAAGCGCCCCAGGCAATACGTTGCCGCTTTCGGGTGACGATTTCCCAGCAGGTACCTCAGGTAGGTAACTTGAGGCGATAGAAGAGTGTCGAACATTTGTCAGCTCTGCTCCGCTCGGGGTAAATCTCCAACCCGACAGCTCCGCATCAACCTTCTTTCGACGCGACCCATTGGTAATGCAGTGCTAGTACCGCAACAGGATCCCCATTGTGTGATCAAGCTGTGATGTCTTGTCTTGTTAGTGGAGCCGGATTACGTTGGTCAGTAAGGTATAGTGCAGATCGGGCAGGTTTCACTGCCGTCCCTGACGAACGATGAGGTTGTCGTCCGCAGATAAATAAGGGCCGATGAGCGTCTCTGAGGATAGTAGTTACAAACAAGTTCTCACAGCACGACTATATCACATCGCAACCCAACCCACCGCACACTACATGATCTTTGTCGTGGAACTACATCGCATCTGAGAACCCTATAATTAAGCAAAAGCACTGCGTCTCGCCTTAGACGCCGTACCATCATGAAGGAGGCCATCGTCACCAGGGAAATCACAGTCCAGATCAAGGATGTTGAGCGTCCGAAGCCCGGACCTGGAGAGGTGCTGATCAAGGTCATCGTCGCAGGTTCGACCACCCCCTCTCGTCGCTTCAATGACGTCATGTTCATTTCCACTGACACAAGCTGCCTTTTCCAGGTACCAACCCCAAGGACTGGAAACTCCCCGTCTGGCTTGAGACGTGCGCCGACACCAACACGGGCGACGATGTCGCTGGCACGGTCGAGGAGCTCGGCGACAATGTCATTGGCTTCACAAAGGGCGACCGCGTCGCCGCCTTCCATGTCATGATGGCACCGCACGGTGCCTTTGCTGAGTACGCTATCGCTCCCGCCAACACTGTCTTCGCCCTGCCTGCTTCCGTTTCGTACGAGGAGGCCGCTACTCTGCCTTTGGCGGCCTACACTTCGGCTGTCGCCCTTTTCGACCAGCTTGAATTCCCCTCCCCGTGGGACGCCGAGGCCAGGCGGTCTGGCGAAGACAAGAAGAAGAGGCCTGTCATCATCTATGGTGCTTCGACAGCCATTGGCGCCTTCGCCATTAAGCTGGCGCAAAAGGCCAACATTCACCCCATCATCGCCGTTGGCAGCAAGAATAGCGAGTTTGTCGTGCCGTTCCTGAACTCCGCCAAGGGAGACCGTATCGTCGACTACACAGCGTACAAAACACCCGATGAGCTCGTCGCCGCGTTGAAGGACGCTGCCAAGGCGGCAGGAGTCGAGGATGGACGCGTGTTTGACGCCTACGACTGCGTCTCGGAGAACGGGACGTACGTCACCCTGAGCAAGGCCCTCGCGGGCCCGCCCGATGCGAGCGGTCGGAAGCCCAGAATCACGCATGTCCTACCTGTTGATGAGACTACGGCCGACTCGAGCGTCCAGTTCACGCGTACGACGGTCGACCACGTACACAAGCAACCTTTGTTCGGCACCGTCTGGTCAGCCGCCTTTGCGAGTGGCCTGAGCGAAGGTTGGTTTACGCCTCACCCGTACGAGGTTGTGAAGGGTGGACTTGCGGGACTAGAGGGCGCTCTGAAGGGTCTTAAGGACGGCTCAGTGAGGGCAAAGAAGATGGTGGTCCGTATTAGTGAGACTGAGGGGGTCACGCAGTAAGAGAGTAGTGGCTATGTTATTTAGCATTTAGCATTGCAGTTTCCAAGCCGATTTCGCTCCCGGCCTGTTGTATTAAATTCCTTTGACATACTGGAAGTCGTAGTCAAGAGAAATCTCTCTATTGAAGAACGTAGATTTGTGAATAGTAAGGTCTCTCAGTCGATAGCCTACCTCTTTCGGTCTCTGTGCTCTCTACTCACCGTACCTTGTTATCAATGAATTTTTCTCCTTTAACTTATTCTTGCCTACTCATACCTAAGGTTCTTCAAATGGATCATGATGAGGAGAAACACGTTTACCGACTAGGGCAGAAATTTTGTTCAACTGCAAGGCCACCCTCCATTTCACTCTTGGCAGCTCATTGCATGGGGATGGATCGCCATGGCGGTCTCCTACATATTCATATCCATGATATACTCGCTCATCTCCCTTGCCTTCTAGATTCCCGTTCACGCCAGGTCCAGCAAGTCATGACTTCTCCCCTCGTTGGGCGGCGTAATAAGCTACGGGCATTGAAGCTTCGCCGTCGACGGGATGCTCAATTTATCTGGCATGTGCGCTCTCGGCATTGCATGCGAGAACGTGGCCATGATGATCGGCCAGCCGCGGGCGGCGCTTTGGCTCATCTTCTGGGTCATTACCAACGTCAACACATTATCCTACTCGATGGATCTCGCGCCTCGTTCCATCACTGGGGTCGCGCGTAGCCGTTGTAGCAGGTTGTCGAGGCGAGTCGCCACATTTTGTTTGATTTGCATTCCAAGATAGGCATTAACTTTGGTATTCTCTTTGCGTGGGCAGCCGTCAGCACGGCGCTGTTTCCATGCTGCTGTTATTTCTTGCGGTGGAGCACCGAGCGTGCGAAGCGTAAGGCGGAGATGGAAAAGGATCGATGCGCGATACACGACGGGGAAGAGGTGAAGGAGACTGCCAAGATAACAGGCGTGAAGCCTGCTATTTGTAAGGGAGGGTTCATGAGAGGATTGTGACGGGTCGGATTAATGAATTCGAGAAATGGAAAACCTCCGCATCATCCCATCATTTGTCTCCATATTGGTAGATGCCCACCTCAAGCCCCTTGATCTGTAGAGCTAGCAGCTTGGAGAAGAACCGACAGAGAGCCAGGTTGCCGCCGTGGAACCAAAACCCAGGATGTCCACTCTTGGTCCAGATGATGCGCTGCTCCCCTTCTTCGTTATACCCCCAGATGTCCCCGACCTGGTCCGCAACTTGGTCGCCAAAAATAGCCCTCGTCTCAGTGCGCATGTTCTGGTAGCCCGTGGCAAAAGACTATCTCATCGGCCTCAAGTTCCGACCCATCAGCAAACCCGCAGACCCCACGGCAGCACCTCGGTGATCTCTTGGCCCTGTTTGATCTTGATACGGCCCTCTGCGATGAGCCGCGAGGCGCCGACGTCAATGTAGTAGCCACCGCCACGCTGAAAGTATTTCATCAGAAGACCTGAGTCATCAGGCCCTCGGTCGACCTTGAACCCGGCACGCTCAAGTCCGTCAATGATATCTCGATCCATGGCGTTCTGCTTGGCTGTGACCAAGACCTGGTCCGCTTTGAGCACGGACGCCGGCAAACTGTGCAGCAGCAAGTCGGCCTCTTCGACCGGCGGCGAAGTTTCGGAATACAGACCGCCGAGAGCAATCTCGGTGATGCCCTCGGACGAGATGACGCACGTCGTCGACCGCTGCACCATGGTGACGTCGTAGCCGTGCTCGACAAAGTCCTGTGCAATGTCGTGGCCCGAGTTGCAAGAGCCGACGACAATAGCGCGCGTTCCGGGAGCAATGGAGGCGCGGGCGCCTGGAAACTCGGACGAGTGGCACAGGAGATGGCCCTCAAATGACGAAGCGCCACGAACAGCAGGCAGGTTCTTCTTGCCCGAGTGGCCTGTCGCCTGGATGACGTGCCGTGGGTGTAGGGTCCGTGTCTGTGTCGTGCCGTCGTCAAGAGTGCGGCGAACAGTGATGTCCCAGACGCGCGTATCTTCGTGCCATTGTGTGTCCGTTATGGTTGTCTTCATCCAAGCGTCGAGTTCCAGCAATCTGGCGTACGACTCGAAGAACTCGGCAAGCTTGTCCTTGGGCGTAAAGACGGGCCACTGTGGGGGGAACTTGATACAGGGCAGGTGGTCGTACCACACGGGGTCGTGGAGTACGAGCTGATGGTATCGCTTTCGCCAGTTGTCACCTATGCGGTCGTTCTGGTCGACCATGAGCGATGTGACGCCCAAAGCCTTGAGGCGGGCCGAAATGGTGAGGCCCGCTTGGCCGGCGCCTACTGTCTGTTAGTCACTGGGCCTGCGTTCTGTTATTTATGCTTATTTCTCTCACCAAGGATGAGGACAGACGGCTCAATGTCCGGCTCAAGCTCAGCCTCTGCCTGCCGTCTCTCTACCCAATTCTTGCGGCCGGGTTTGCCTCCGTGCTCAACACCTTGGCCGCGTCGTGAATTGACAGCCTCCTCGTGTCCCTTGATCTCCTGTAACACAGTGTAGAAGGTGAAGACTTTCCATTTGTCATCGTGATGGATAAGACGAGCAACACCGTCGCCGGAGCCAACAGTCGTCTGCAGTGTAAAGAAGAAGGTGAGGCACGGCACGTTGGCATCGTGGTCGAGGAACGACATTCGCGGCTTTCGCACATCAGATGTCTTATCGAGACTGATGCTCTTTAGACGAAATCCATCCTTACTGCCGGCGCAGTCCTTCAGGAACTCTTGAATGCCAGAAGTACCTCTGTGCGTCTGGAAGCTCCAGGAGAGGGCGAGATGGTCGCGCCAGAAGCCCTCGTGATTGAAAAGGTCAACGACGGCAGCAAAATTGCCCTCATCGATTGCCGTGTTGAACTGATCTACCACGTCGGTAGCGACTTGCTCTGGTTTCACCTCTGTCGTTGGCGCAGGGTGGGGAAACTTGGCGACGGGAACGTTGACCGACCCGGGAACAGTCCGCATGTGCGACGGGGGTGCCGGTACGTCGTCCATTATGGGCAGTTGTTGTGAAGCTTCTAGACAACTGCAAATGGTATCGCTACTTGATATTTCATCTTCCAGCAAACGCGCCTTCAAAAGAGGGGTTCGTTCGCTGGGGAGTGATAGACGACGTCACGCACCTATGCCGAGCCACTTCATGCACGTTGCACAGTAGCAGGCTACCGCTGGGCGGCTGTCGACCTCTTCGTGAATGGGTGCACGAGACGTTTGTATCAACCATAGCGTTCGAGTCGTGTCATGGCTAGGCCCTGCATAGGCCACCCGGAACAGGCCGGTCGTGACGATCACCAACGACAGATGCATGCGAGCGCGGCCTTCCCCCGCATATTGACCCCGCGATTGTTAGACGTACCCGCTCCGGGGAAGAAGACTTGACAGTTATTCCCCCAGACTCACGAGCCGCCATGGTACGATGAGTCTGGGTCGAAATAGAACGGGTGGCCATGAGGCATATTTGATTCACATTGAAGCTTCAGAAGGTAAAGTGGTGATACGCCTGCGTATACGCTCAGCTCACAACGCCGTATCGCACAAGACCCATGATGGCACCCAGAAGGATGGCAAAGGGCGCCGCAACGCCAAAGTATCTTCCGCCAACAAACGCCGTTGCCGTCACAACAACCCACCATGGATCATCCCCGAGGCTCCTCCCCGACTGGAATCCCTCATCGATGTATCCGACTAGATAGATCCGATAGACGGCGGTGTAGATGAGACCGACGGCCGCCGCATTGATCCCCCTGACCACCGCCTTGACCCAGGGTCGACTCCGGAGCACACCCCATACACCCATGGTTCCGTGCACGAGAACCATGCCCGGCGTGAAGATGCCGACAAATGCGATGAGGGCCCCCACAGCTGCCGAGTGGCCGGCGTTGGCCGCCGTGAGACCACCAAGGAAGACGGCAAAGTTAAAGTTGGGACCGGGAAACGACTGGGCGATGGCAAGACCGATAAGGAAGTCGCGAGGACTGACCCAGCCCTCGGCCACGATATATTCGCGAAGTAGGGGGATGACGACAGGACCGCCGCCGAAGATGATTGTGCCGGCAAGGTAGAGATTAGCAAAGAGATTGTAGAGAATGGGCCGCTCGGCGACCACACCGCGAATGACCATGACGACGAGGAATGTCGCGAAGAAGGTTGCAATCACAGCCGTGCCCGCCTTCCAGGAGAAGTTGAGGCGGTATTCCTGCGCAACGACACGCGGTTCCTCGGACTCTGCTGTGGACCGAGCATCTGCCTCCGAAGAAGATCCCTGGCCTGTCTGTGAAGGGCCAGCTCGGGAATGTAGCGAAGGGGATGATCGGCCGTCAACGGCGGCCTGCTCCTTCACAGAGCCGGACGGCCGGGGCAGCCGCTGCAGCTCAGTCCCAGCATCGCCGTTCTCCTGAGCTTGAGGGCCTGCGTGTTCCTTCTTTCGTCCGAAACAGGCTTCCAGCGTGTGCTTGACCTTCCTCACGGGCCGGTGCAACCATCGGTAGTCGTGGATGATGGCCGCACAGCCAGCAGCGGCCATGAGTGTGGGGAAGTACCACAGGGCGTTGTACATCATGCCCGCCGAGGCGCTGAGGAAGACGAGAATGCGCGTCAGCGGGTCGGTGATGGCCTTTTGTGACAGCTCGACGGCGGCCAGGGCAATTATGCCGACCGTGGCAGCGTTGAGACCAGACAGCAGGGCGTAGACGGCGCGTGGCAGAGTGTCACCGATGCTGGCGACACCAACGGAGAGGCCGTACATGCCCAATGCGCCCGGCAGACTCCAGAGGACAAACGCGACAACCGCACCGAAAAGGCCGTTCTGCAAGAGATTAATACAGTAGAGCATCTTGGTGCTGGCCGGTCCTGAGAGCGCCTGGGAGACGCTGAAGAGCTCCTGGTACTGATGTCGAGTTAGTTTGAGCCATTGGCAATCGGTGAGATGAAGAGGCGCACCATTTGCTCGTCAATCCATTTCAGCCGCTTGACAAACTTGTCATGAAACTGTGTCTGTTAGCATCTAAGAAGTCATTGCTCCAGACCGAGTGCCATACTATCTTAAAGTGCACAGGAGGACCACCAAAGGCAGTCAGGCCCAGATGCCAATTGACCTTGAACGTGGCCGCGGCGCGCTGGCCGGCGACCTCGAGGGTTCGATCCCAATTCCACGAAGTGCGATGCATATTTGGCTCTGAGTCAACAAGTGTCTGAAGACGCAACGTGGATGGGAGACACGGCCATGAGGACGATCTTTGCAAAGTGTCTGGGGTTCGCAGGCGATCTGGGCTAGTCACGAGAAATGGCGTGCGCACCGCGTGGGGTCTTGGCGCTGGCGGATAGTGCGCCAGACAACCCGTCACCTATTGCAAACAAAACGATATCAGGCTTCACAGAGTGGATGCTGGGATCTACGGTGCCGAAGGGCGAGAAGACCTCGTTTGGTCATTTGGTTGTCTGCCATAGCATGGTTACATGACCGCTGATATAGATGAATCCGGCCTATCAGATACATTTCATGGCCAGTCTTCAGACAACTATCCGACCCTCAAGCTCTCTGCGTCAAGTGGTCCGCCGCCGGGCCCACTGGAGTCCAAGCTGAGTGTGACCCTTCTCCCGATCGGCAATGACCCTGACCGTCTCGCCCAGATTCCGATAATCCGTCTCGCAGTGTCCCTGCGTCGGCGGCAGCCCGTCCTCCTCCGCTTTGGCCTCCCTCATGTCAACGCTCGGATACGGCAGCCAGCCCTCGCGGAGGGGCACCATGATCAACGGGATGTTTACGACCGATTGATCCGGCGTAGAGCTATCAGTGCCGAGTGCTGGGACCTTGACGCGGCCCCGCTTGCGACCGCCGAGCAGCCACGTGTCGGGTGGCGCCGTGACATCGTATGTGAACTCTTGCGGCGTCGTAGAACTGTCCGTGACGCCTGGCGAAGTATCCCATCTGCGTGTCCACTTGAGCGTCAGGTTGGCTGACAGAAGCTGGTTGATGCCCGTGATGGGGGTGCCCGCGTCTTTGCGAGGGACTGGCGACGGGAGCGATTTGTCAAGCTGGATGTCGATTGTGAAGAGAATTGGGATGGACGGAACATCGACGGGAATAAGGATCGACTGAGCGTCTTCGATAGTCTCGGATGACTTCAGAGCGAGCTTTGGGTTCTTCTGCTGCCAGTCCTGGATAAAGCTGGCGATCGCTCTCGCTGCATCCTTGTCGCTGCCCGGTAGCTTTCCCAAGCCCCTGAACGAATCATCTACAGCCGGCTTTGTCAGGAACGAGGTAGAGATTTCGCCAAGCAGTCCTGCGCGCTCGAGGTCAAACAGCGAAAGCGCACCGGGCACCTGCTTCTGAAGTTGTGCCTCCACCAGCGTCGCATAGCGCGCAAGGTCAGATTTAAGAATGTCTTGCTTCACGAGCCTGCTGACTGTTGCAACGATCTGTTCAAGCACGACGCTGTAAAAGACCTTCAGATATAATGTCTTTTTCGTCTTTGGCTGTACCGCAACATCCTTTTTGCGTGTAATTTTGTAGAGAAGGCTTGCTGGCTGCTTGGGGAAGACGACCACGGGCTTGCTGGGTGCGACTCCAAAATGTGATTCGAATATGTCGGATTGCTGCAGTTCGCTCTTGTACACGGTGATCGGGCTCGGTGACGCAGTGGAGACGCTGAACCGAGAGAAGACTGCATTGTGTTTGAAGACATCTTGGACGTTGACGCCGAGGGCCAACGAGATGGGAATAGTGGGTATCGCAGAGAAGGTGTATGTACCCTTCTCAGCTGAATAGATGACGTCGACTTTGACAGAGATATTGGCAACGTCCTGCTCAGTGGAAAATGGAAATCGAAGCTGCACACTTGTATTGGGATCGAGCGCACTGAATCGGAACAATCCTGGCTCGAGCGCACTTGCGAATTCGAATGAAGGTCCGATGAATTTGGCCTCTGTAGACAAAAGACGAAGTCCACCAGTGCTGGGCCTCACTCGTATCTCGCAAGACGTGACGTTATTCCAACCAGTACGAAGCTTCAGATCGAGACAGTTGTTACGGTCTAGCTGTGTGTGGCGCGCTGCAGTAAGTTGGCAGTCCAAACCGCCTTCTTGGCGACACACTGTGACCTTCGGAAGAAGGAAGGCCTCAGCTCCTTTCGAGGAGTCGTGATCAATGTCGCGTTCGTAGTGGAGATGAATATTACTGGAGGTCAGACTCAGGCGATCAACGTCATAACGTCCGGACACGCTTGTCTTGAAGCCATGGTTAGCCATTATGCGAGGTCGAGAGAGGATAAACACGTACCTTGCTTTGCAGGCGAATGGCGCTCTCGCCTGGCTTGAGCACTTGAGGAGTTGTGCTCTCCAACCACAACTCTTTTGGAACACCGGGGTCAGAACTTGTAAGACGCATGCGCGCAGTCTCGATCGTTAAGTCATCCACCAGTAAGCTACTCAATTTGATCGTCAAAGAGAAGCTGTCGAGCCCGACGTCATACTCGGGGGACTCGTCTAACTGAGGATTAGTGAACATCTGTCCCAGAGGGACAGGAACCTCGTTGGAAAATGTCTTGGTCACAGCCAGTAGTTTGCCGACAAAACCCCGAATGACAGCGAAAGAGGCATGCTCCACGTCTTGTCCGGCGCCAGGTCGGAACCCCTTTCGGCGCGCAAGGCGGTCTTTCTCAGCGGCAGCAGCTTTTGTCAGCAGCTTCAGTACCACACGAACGTATTCGTCCTTGCGTTGTAGCTCATGTAGACAGTGCGCGTACATGATGAGCATGGACAGCTCCAACACACTCCAGCCAGTTTCCCCGTAGAACGGCGTCACTCGATAGAAGTAAGAAGCCGCCGCTGAGTAGTCTCCGAGGTGGTATTTAAGAATCGCAAGATCAGTCATGCTGGCTTGAACGGCATAATTATGGTCGGCAACGGTGTAATGCCTTAAGGCCTTGTCCGTTAGGGTCTCGTAGAGACGGTAGAAGTCGTCTTGGTTATCGAGCGCTGCCTGAAGAAGGCGGCCCTCAATACCAGACAGCAGAGGCTGCTGAGGGACCTCGGCCTCTGCCTTCTTCGCCAGGGGTTCATTGTCGTCAAGACTAACGTCCTCCATCGTCTCATAGCCAGAGTCTTCGACGTCGGGCACAGAAGCCCAGCCATCACCCCAGCCGCGCTTCTTGCCGCACTCTTCCAGCACATTACGAGAGAGATTATAGAGCTCGGCACGCCTGGCAGCGAGGTCTTCGAGGCCATTCTTGAGAAACTGGCTAGTCGGCGCGACAGACATGCCCTCGGGAACACTGGCTCTTTGGCCGGCTCCCGGACCAGGGAATATTCCTGGGCTGTGGGGAGCTGCCGTAGTGGTTCGCACACTTAAAGACGTTGTTCGGGCGGGGTGCATCATGGTCTTGGGCTCGGGGATGGAAACCTTGGGCTCATGAATTTCGGGAGTGATCATAAGGGATGGCGGAATGGGGAGGGACTTGGTTGACGTCTGCGCCAGGATTTGCTGAGCAACCGAGAATGCGAAGGATGCGACAAGATTGTCAATGACCTCTGTTACCACAGGGCTTACTGAGTGATCAGCTGAGTCGCCACCAGGCTGTGAAACAGCTGACATGATGTCTGCTCGCATGATCTGTGATATGGCGGGGATGAACTGTAGGGTCCTTCGACAAATCTCGGCCAACATGGTGAGGTTCTCTGCATCCTCTGCTTGTTTTGGTGCAGGCGCCTGTGGTGCAACGCCATGCAACACTGATTCTTGCTGTTCCTTGAGCTTCACCAGGAGTTCCTCTTTGGAGGACCATGCGTTGCCCGAGCGCAACAACAGGGCCAGCTGGCGGCCGAATATGTAGCAACGAAAGTCGAACACCGAGACGTTGTTGGCTACAATCATGTCGCGGTAAAGCTTCTTTGTGGAGCTGATGGGGATCTCGTCAAAGTGGCTGAAAGCAGGAAGCTCCTTGGACTGCAGGTCAACGGATTCTTCGTCTTCGAGATTCCCGCCGCCGGTCGCTGCCGCAACAGCCTGTTCAGCCTGCTTTTTCAACTCGGCAGTATACCCCAGAAGCGCACCGCCGTTTCGCTCCGAGTCTCCCGTGGCGACCTGTTCGTGTATAACCGAGTCAAGGCCAACACTGAGCTCGTCATAGCCAACGAGCGCATCCTCGATAAGCCCGACGCTCTCGAAGCCTCGCGCCAAGCCTTCCTTGAGGATGAAAAACGTGCAAAAGTTCCAACCTGGTAACAGACGTTGCGCATCTTTTTCACGAATGTCATCTTCGTACTGTGTAACGCGCATGTCGAACGACGCCAGGATCAAGCCCTTGATCTTCGCCAGCAACTCCTGCCAGGCAACCTCTGCGTCTTTCTCAGTCTCCGAGTATCCGGTTGGGGTGGCTGGTACGACGCGAGGCAGGATATCGTACGGCACGTCATTGATGCCGATCCTGATCTGGGCAATCCTATCCACGGCACCCTTGCCAGTGACGTTGAAGTCGGCGCGCATCTTCTCCAGCAACGTAGAAGACCCCGTCCGCCATCTCGAAGAGGCGGTCTTGTCGCTGCTGGCGCCCTCGGCGCTTTTGCCGCTCGTTCTGGGCTGGGTCGCGGCGACGGTGTTGGGGACGACCACATGCACAATGAGCCACTCAAAGGCATCGTGGTTTTCCTGGTTGTTCGCCTTTCTTGTACTCTGGGAAGGTGGCGTGTGTAGCTTGATCCAGTCGCGAATCTCGGCGCGCGTCGTGGCCTTGTACGTGTCGTTGTCGTCGCATCGCACTAGCAGGACCTTGAGATAGGGGGTTCGTCGCAGACCGGGAATCTGGTGCCGCCGCTCTTTCCCAGGTTGCTGCGCCGCCGCCGCCGGTGGCTCGATGTTGTCGGTCGATGCACTCTTGCCGCCGACCTGCTGGGTCTGGAAGCCATCGTCTTGAACGCCTGCGCTGACCGAACGTCTTAGGGTGGCACGAGGCGCAGCGGCAGCTGGGTCGGCACCAGTGTCGACGAGCTCGACGAACAACACATCAATTGATCGAAGAGGTCCGGCATGCGATTGCCAGTGGAGGTTTCGGAGAGGAAGTCGGGGCACGAGGCCAGGGCCTAGGAGTTTGTAGACGCCATGGGGATCGAAGTACTCGACTACAGAACGGGCGGTCAGATCAACGACGTGGTTCTACTTGGTGACAGCTAGATTTTGGGGCCATACCGGTGACTTTGGATGTCGAGAAGGGGTGTTCCATTATGTTGATCGTATCATCATGTTCGCATCAAGTCATACAAGCCAAGCAGTACCATGCGCGCACAGTCGTGATGTTGGAGCTTGTCTTGAGCACTGGAGGCAATGTTGAAGCTAGGCTATCACTTGCTCGCTGAGGCAACACGGGGAAAGTAGGTCCGTGCACAAGGGGACAGGGGCCAGGCGCCCCTGACTGTGGCAGCTTAACGGCCCAAGACTTTGTCATGGGCGGTGAGCCACCACCTGCCGAATCGATTGGCCGATGATGTCGTAGCTTGTAGAGGGGCACGGCAGAACTTTTTCATGGAGGGGCAAACAATTGCGACAGTTAGTCTGGGTCAGGCATCGGCAAAGTCTCGTTCATCTCATTCTAGACGCCCCCGACTCATCATCGCGTCTTGACCATCAGTCAGCTTGACACCCAAAACCAAGAACCATGTCGACCCTTCAAGCTGTCAAATATAGCCGGGGAAACCTCGAGGTGTTGGACCAGCTTCGCCTCCCTCACGAGTTTCACTACGACAATGTCTCCACGAGTGAGGAGGCCTTCGACTGCATCAGGTCTATGAGGGTCCGTGGTGCGCCAGCCATCGCCATCGTTGCCAGTCTAGCCCATGCCGTGGAGCTGCACAATGGCAGCTGCCGGGCCACTTCATCCGAGGAAGTCATTTCTTACATCCACGGCCGTCTGGATTACCTCAAGGAGAGCAGGCCAACAGCCGTTGATCTGACCAACGCCATCAACCAACTCAAGGCGAGGACGCAAGAGCTTGCGGGACAGGACCGCGATGCCATTATCAAGGCATACATTGAGGAGGCGGAGAACATTTTGGAGAAGGACCTCAAGACCAATCTGTCCATTGGCGATCACGGCGCCGACTGGCTGAAAGACGTGGCGCAGGCTGGTCCTGACGGCAAGATTTCCGTTCTGACACACTGCAACACCGGCTCGCTCGCCACATCTGGCCATGGTACGGCGCTCGGCATTATTAGGACGCTCCAGTCGAGGGGTTGGCTCAACCACGCCTATTGCACGGAAACGAGGCCGTACAACCAAGGCAGCCGTCTGACGGCTTTCGAGCTGGTCTTTGAGAAGATTCCGAGCACCTTGATCACGGACTCTATGGCCGCCGCTCTCTTCGCCCTGCAAAAGGAGACCATGAACATTTCTGCCGTTATTGTCGGCGCCGACCGTGTCGTGAGAAACGGCGACACGGCGAATAAGATTGGAACCTACCAGCTCGCCGTCTTGGCGAAGCATCACGGCATTAAGTTCATCGTCGCAGCCCCCACGACGAGCATTGACCTCGAGACCATGACGGGCGAGGGCATCCACATTGAGGAGAGGAAAAGGGAGGAGCTGACCCAGATTTCTGGCGCCACTGTTGGATCAGATGGAAGTGTTGATGTCGCCAAGACTGTGCGCGTGGCCACGGCTGACCAGCGGATCGACGTCTGGAACCCGGCGTTCGACGTGACGCCGCATGACTTGATCGATGCCGTCGTCACAGAGAAGGGTGCCGTTGTAAAGGGGACCAATGGAGAGTTTGACTTCAGCCACGTCATGCCCGAGAGGTGGGCTCGCTTGGTTGGACAGCAGTAAAGGAAGGGCAAATGAGCGGTTACGAAAATCATCATCAGCGGCAGGGGGAGGCGCTTTTTCTTTTCAATTCAATCAAGACGACTCTTTCAAAGTGTGGAGGATGAGCTTTTCAAATCCGTCCACAGCCGTCTCCAGGTCACCAACTGTCAGGCTCTCATTGTCGCCGTGAGCGACCAGGATACTTCCCGGCCCGTACAAGTACCGCGTGTGGTTGCCCTTGAGGTTAGGAATGTCCGTCCCGTAGTTCATAACGGCCGTGTCGAAACCTGCTGCTGTCAGTCTCATGCAGGTTATTTCCAATGGATAAAACGCACCGTCCACTTCACAGTTGGCTTCCACAACGCCGTAGTTGTGCGAGATGGTCATAGTAAAAGCATCCTCATCGACCTCATCCAGGATGGCCTGGATACGAGCCTGAACAATGTCTCCGCCAGTCTTCTGTGGACCAATGGCTACGCGGACAGCAATACCGACGAATGCATGGTCGGGGATGACGTTGGCCGCGACACCGCCGTCAAATCGGCCAATGTTGACCGTTGTGTTTCCAAACGTCTCGTCGCTACCGAGGTCAGTCTCCAGAACCTTGGCCAAAGCCCGGATCATGAGATTGTTGGCAGATTTTCCGAGCCAGGGGTACCCCGAATGGCCAGCAACGCCCTTTGCCGTGATGTTGCCGAAGACGCCGCCTTTGTGGCCGCACGCCAACTTGTTCTCCGTGGGCTCTCCGAAGATGACGGCATCGAAGCTTTGAGGGGGGTCCGCTCCAGGAGAGATTCGGAGAACGTGTGCATACCATCGCCCTGGTCTTCCTCGCCGACGACGAAAAGCAATGAGACATCGTCTTCCTCGACCTTGCCCTCCTTGAGCAGATTCTCAAGGGCCTGGATCTGGGCAACGACGCTGGCCTTGGCGTCGACGCTGCCGCGACCCCAGATCTTCGTGCCCTTGGTCACTTTGCCGTCCTCGATGCCGTAGGGGATATGCGGCGGCACGACATCAATGTGCGATGTCACGAGGACTTTGGATTGCAGCGTTCGTGAGTCGCCTCTCCATGCCAGCACGTTGAAACGACCCTTGGACTTATCCGTGTTCTTCCTCGACTGGACCTTCTGCTTCTCGACCGAGTAGCCCTTTTGTAGGAGATAGTCAAATAGGAATTGACCGACATCGGCTTCGGTGCCGGAAATGGAGGAAATCTCGACAATGGAACGGTGCAGGTCGAGGAACGAGTTGCGCCAAGCAGGCGCATCGCTGTCGGTTTCTTCTACCGGGTAATTCGAGCTCGGCGCTGTGACCGCGTGACCCAAGGGCAGCTGAGCATCGCTGGAACTGGCAGCACACCGAGCGAGGGCGGCAACGCCGAGAAGTCGGGTGAGCAGCATGACTTGGGGGAAACGCGATTGAAGCTCGAAGTTGGCGAAAAGATGCTTCTTCTGGGAAGCACTGCGCAGGAGGAGATCTGGAGCTCGTTGTGCGTTGTGGTTGAGCTCCCGCCTAGCAAGAGCGCATTACATAAGCTCGATGAGGTCATCCCGCTTCCTGATGCTGCAACGCGCGGGCTCTTTCTTTCTCTCCCCCCGCGCCCTTCCCGCTGTGGTGCGACCCTACGACTTGAAATTGCATCTCTGAGACGTCACTCACTCAGGCTCACACCGTCACAAGAATCGCATGCCAATGTCTGGGCTCAGTCTGGAGGCATTCGCACACATGGCTTGAGGGATGGCTTCTGGAAACTTTGGAAACGCACGACGGCTTTCGACTTGGATCGACCTCAAACAATTGATGACGGACAAATAGTTGGAACCTCACGCACGTGAGCCATTGAGCGCCCATTGGGTGGCCCCTGGTTACTCTAAATGTCCATCTTGCGAATCAGAATCGAAGTGGGCCGTAGCAAACTCAACGTTCCGGCGTGGGAGTGCTAACGAAGGTTTGAGCGTGTTGGTGACGACCCGCAGGCCGTACAATGAGATCACTCGGTTGTCATGTGATGACGCCTTGGCATATTGAGATCTCCACCAAAAGAGTGCCTGGATCTAGACTCTCTTGGTGCAGCTGTTGAGCGAGCCTCTTGACAGGGGATGCAACAACGAGGGATCGAGAAGGTGTTGTATGTGTCGTGAAGTTGTGACCCAAGAGTTGCATCATGTTGCAGGGACTTGCTACAACATGAGGGGACATGCATGTCGCCGAACAAACGATCAGACCATCTATCAGTGCCAAGTCTACAAAGTGGTTCAGCGTACATCCATCCTTCCATCCCCCCCCCCGCTTCATTCAATTTCCACAGCTTGCACAGTCACGACCAGCGTCCCCACATCATCCCACGCCCCGTTTTCTAGACCCACCACGCGCACACCTCCCCGTGCCCCCGTGCCACCGTGCCAGCGTACCGTCGTTAGCCCTGGAAGTTGGTTCCAACTGGCAATTGAACGACAGTTGCACCGAGAGCTCGTTCGCCTGGCCTCGCCTCAGGCACGCGAGACCAAATCTCCAAAGATCGGCCATCGACTTTCGCGACCACACACCGCCCTGCCCCCAGACCAGCCAAGTCGTGTCTTCCCCGATTCCCTATCCTCGCCAGACCTTCTGCAACGTCGACTTCTCAATTCTTGCGCGCCGCAACCCGCCTCCTCTGTCCGACGAGCCCCTCGATGAACTGCCGCGACCCGAAATCGCCTTCGCTGGCTCACCGACCGTGCTTGACTCTTTGCGATCGCCATCTCCACCACGCCGTTTTCGGTCCCACGCACGCCTAACCTGGCCTCCTCCATCCGGACCCTCCGTCCTGTGCTCGCGGCGGCATGCAGACGGCACGAGGCAAGGCCGACCTGCTGGGTCGCAAGGCCAAGGTCCGTACCGTTGATTTTTTTTGGAACTGCCCTCCCCGCCGCGCGCATACCCAGCCCGCATCGCCGCCTGCCATGACCTTGCTGACCAAGTGCACAGCTAGCCAATTCCTACCAAGAGCTTCTCGAGTAGGTCCCCCCGCGCGCAGCCCATAGTGTCCCTGGCTTTCAGTCTAGGTATTCTAACGCGGTGTAGTGAATTCGCGAACAAAGACCTAAAGTCCGTTGGCAACTACACCCTGGGCCGCCTCATCGGCAAGGGCTCCTTCGGCAAGGTCTACCTTGCCAGCCACAAGCTTATCAACAACTCCAAGGTCCGTTTCTCAACCACGCCCTTTACGAAACCTCGGCCTCTTCTGGCTGCTTGCTGACTCTGTGCAGGTTGTCCTCAAGTCTGCCAACAAAACTGATTCCAACCTGGCCCGCGAGATTCACCATCACCGGTG
>NW_003315037.1:3273634-3274492 GCF_000150825.1 Verticillium alfalfae VaMs.102
TCAAGGCGGAAAAGTATGCCGGCGAAAAGGTCGGAGGTCGGGAGTCTGGGCGTCATTCTGTACGCCCTATTGTGCGGTGAACTGCCGTTCGACGACGACGACGACGCTGTTACTCGAAACAAGATTCTCACTGAAGACCCCAAGTTCCCGGAACACCTACCTGCCGACGCGGTCTCTCTGATGAAGTCGCTCCTTTCGAAGCGGACGCTGTTACGACCCTCATTGCCAGATATCCTGGCGCATCCATTCTTGTCCGAATATGCAGCCTCCCAGCAAGCCATTCTGCAGAGCCAGGCCCCACCCACGTTCTCGACTCACTTGGAGAAGGAGACGCTTCACCGCATGAAGGGCGCTGGCGTGAACATTGATGCCGTCATCGAGAGCGTCGTGGCCCAGCGTTGCGATGCGCTGGCTGGCTGGTGGTCCCTGCTCATCGAGAAGGAGGAGAAGAAGCTGAGGAGGAAGGAACAGAAGCGACGGGAGAGAGACGTCGAGAGCAGGAGTCTGCGTCGTCTTTCCGCCGCCTCCAGCAGGCTCGAACGCATGGCGCCAGTATTGCCCGAGGTTGACGAAGACGGGGGCTTCACAAGCGGGATGATGAGGCTGGGGGAGCAGCCGCTGCCTAGAACGCGCGGTAGGACCGAACGTCGCAGCGCGCATTATACCGACTTTGAACTGCCTGGGCTGCCCGAACATGGAAAGGAAAGCGGCGGGTCCAGCCCGGATGTGCCACCGCGCCCTGTCGACAAAGACTCTATCCGATCCGCCAGCACGTCAAGACACAGGCGCCCGGATCCCGCCCCCAAAGAGGGTGTCATACGCAGTGGCGAGATCCAGGGATCCACGCTTCACCTCGTC
>NW_003315037.1:3274592-3275553 GCF_000150825.1 Verticillium alfalfae VaMs.102
TTCAGGATACCGAGCCGCAAAGGTGCGCAAAAGGCCATCGCAGGCGATCGTGGCTACGTGGAAGAACTGGACACACTGGTTCTACGAAAACACACGCAGGCACAGGCATGCAAACAAGAGAGGAAGCCATTCGACGCCGAATCTTGTCGACAAAAATGGCAGCGTGAACGGGAGCAAGCACTCCAAAGAGCCCAGCCCACGTCCGCAAACGAGCAAATACCCTACCATTGATTCGGGTATTCCGAGGGCTAAAGCCTCGCTGCCCAAAGGCGTTGTGGCTAATGGCCACATTACCAAGACGATGCCGCCGGCTACGATGGGAGGTAGCCTTCATAGCCCTACGCGGGCACCGGCCTCAATGTCGGGGCCGCATGGCCCGCCGAGGATTACGACCAGTAACTCCTACAAGCGTCAGTCGCTGTCGCCATCGCCGATGACGCCCCGGTCCACCATGCGCCGATCCTCCGCGGGACTGCGTGGGCGCAAGTCAACCTCTTCTTCTGTGTCCTCCATACGTTCCATGCACCACCACCATCACACACACTCCAAAGCGTCATCTACGAGCTCAAACGGCTCGATGTCTGGCGTGAAAACCCCCCTTCAACGGGGTCACTCGCCCCACCACTCGGTCAAGGTCCTGCCTGCGACGCCAACCACCTCGTCTTTCCCATCGAGCCTCCGCCTCGTCAGGGGCTCTGGACCGCCCGCCCCGATTTCTGTTTTCAACGAGGGCATGCCGTCATCCTCCGCGGACCACCAAGCACCAGGCTCGCCGAATCCCTTTGGCGCTGGCGGTGTCCTTTTCGCCAAGCGCAAGCGCAGCCCTCTTCAAAGGACCCATGTTATCTCTTAATGGCGGGGCAGCAGTGCTCGTAGCACTGGCTCTGGCTCCCATTCGCGAAGCGCCAGCGCCTCTGGCCTGGGACGACGATCTGGCGAGATCACAATTCAGGAAGAAGAA
>NW_003315037.1:3276940-3294369 GCF_000150825.1 Verticillium alfalfae VaMs.102
CGCAAACTGCCGGTGCACGAGGAACTTGATCAGGCCCTCCCGGTCAATGACGCCCTTGCGCAACGTCGGTGTCGAACGAATCGCCTGTACTTTCCAGAGCTGTCGAGCATGTATAGTGCGCCAACAGCACAGTAGGCATATCCAGCTGTGCGGTGTGTGTGTCAGTCGAGGGGGTCTCCACAGTCCAGAGCGGCCGTCTCACCATGCGCTTCATGCTGCGAGCTCTCCGCAACCCCGCCATCATACGTCTGGCCTTGCCGAATATGCCCTATCAAGGCGTCGACGTTGATGTCCTCCACCCAGCCGGGCTCACCCTCCTTGACATCGCCTCGCAGGCACCATCGGATCGTGGCGGCCAGGTAACAGAGCCGCATGTCTCGACCGCCCGAAATGGCACCATCCTCCATGAGCACGTCCCCGAAACTTCCATCCTCTCGTTGCAGCCGCCGCAGCCAGCGCAAGATCCCGACACGGTCCACCCCTGCGAACGCTCCTCTGCCTCCTTCCCGTGTACCGTCCTCGACGAGCGCGAGCAGCAGCAGCGCAAAGTAGGTGGCAGCAATGGTCGACACGTCCGGGTGCTTAAACGCAGGCTTGTTCGTCTCGAGGTCGTAGTCCTGGCAGAGCTCCACGGGCAACGTGTGGCTCGGCGCGCCGCTGAACCCGCCGCCGACGTGCTGCTGGCTCAGCACCCACTTGCGGATCTTGGCGCGGTCGGACGGCGTGAGGGCGTGCGGTTCACCCGAGGATGTGGCCGGCGAGAGGATATCAAAGGCGGCGACGATGAAGAAGCCGAGGGCCATGCGGATGCTGTCGTGGCTCGTGTACTGGGTCGGGAGGAAGCTGCGGTAGCAGCGCTGCCAGTAGCGGAGATGGCGCTCCTTATCGAGGGGAGCTTGTTCCGCGGGGTCGGCCATGTTTCGCGTGTTGTACGTGGTCGGACAAGGGCTCGGGCCTGAACTGGGGAGTTGAGGAAGAGAGGTGTAGAGCTACGACGAGTAGGCTACGGTCGGGACGTGCTGCCCTCGTTGGTGCAACAGTTCCAGTGGTCTGCGACGATTCATAATCAGTGAATCGACTCGTGGTGTCGAGACATTTACGACCCCACCTGAGCTTTGCACTCGACAGCCTTGCAAAGCGCGCCACTCGTCACCCAATTGATTATCTATGCTAGGCTGGTAGCTACCTACCTTACTCCGGCTGGTAGAGAAGCTAGAGTAGCCTTGCAAGTGTGGAATTAGAGCTCACGACCGTGCTGTGGGGGTTGATCAGTGGGCCCAGTCCCCACGGGTCTTTGACCTCCTTCGAGAAGATTACATGGAAAACGACCCCTTTCAACACACGCAGCCCAGTCATCTCAACTTGCAGGTAAAGATGTACAACTGACATATCTTCTGGTTTGACAGCTTTGGCATCCTGCTTTGGAAAATGCATCGTATCTATGCGTACTATGAGAGACTTGGAACTCGAGCCATCTTTACCACCCACTGGGGATTCTGCACTCCATACCTACAGATCTAACCACACGCAGTACACGGGTTATCATCACGGGGGGAGAAAGGGCCAAGGTGAATCAAATATGGGACTGCAACCTTCAAACATACTCTCATGGGAGCGCCCTCATGACCAGGCCTCCGACAAGCGTGGCCTCTGCTTAGAGGAAGTTGTAGACGCTTCAACGCAGCAGCCCGTTCCGCGCCAGAGTAGGGTCTCACGCATTGTCGCGTTCCCGTCAGGATGCAACCAAGCATATAGGAACACCCAGGTTCCTGAGAAAAGCTTCCTGATGACCCCAAAAGGAGATAAAACAACTTCGCTGGCGAACTATGCTCTGCATCATCTGACGACACCGAGGGCCTCAGAACGCCACAACGCGCTGTTGCAGTCCTGCTTAACCTCTTCGCGAACTTTTAGGCCCGTTGTGCAGCCAATCCTGGAAAGCCAGTGAAACATGACCACTCTTGTCGACCTCGAGAGGGAATAAGTTGGTTCTGAGCGAAGTGGGATTCGAAATCGCAGCGTCCAGTAGCCTGGCTGTGCGATGTCGATCTGCCGAACGATTCCTGTGGTCGTTGTGCTTCTGAACCGGAACCACATCCGTATGCAGGAGCTTCGATGGCACTTCTTTCTCGTCCGCGCCAAACATGTCAAGTGCTCCCTCAACATCACTGTCGTCGCTTTCGTCTAGCTGGCCCCCAAGAAAATCACTCTGGCTGTGCAAGTGGTCGCGTTCTTCGCCTGGGTGATACAACTGGAAGAGCTCAATGTAGTAGTCCTGTCCCTCCTCGCTATCCGGCACGACTGGCGCTAGATTTGGGAACCAAAATGCCCCGACCCAGGTCTTGAACCCCGGGAACAATGGATGGCAGAGATTCTGGTGGTACTCCATATTAGGAGAGGCCACGCGGCGGCTCTGCATTGTCTGGTGAAAATGGACCGTCCAATATTTTGCCGCATAGTCTAGGAAGACCTCGGTCTTCTTGCTAGCTGACCCTGTTGTTGCGCATCGGCTCGGCCGCCCTAAGCAGTAGATGTATGTGGTGCAGATGCCGAGGAGAAGCCTGTGGGCATCGGCCAGGGAGAATGAGTGCTGAAATGCCAATTGAACCGGCGAGCTTTCAGATGGCATAATGCTGGACAGCGGTGGCGGTGTGTCTGTACCTGAAACAGACGGCCTTCGAGATGATGCCGCAGAGCCTGTATCACTCTCCATTGTGAGCAGAAACTCTCGGGCCGTCTCGTGCACGAGATAGATCCTCTCACGGATTATTCGAATAAAGTGCCCACAAAGCGACTTGATGTGGTTTTCAAAGGGATACGCAAGCTCATACTCAACATCGTCCAGGGTTCTGCTTCCCCTGCGCGGCTTATCAGGCTCAGGCTCGACAGCCAATGCAATACTCAGTTCGTCAACCGTGAGAGGGCGGGTCGCTCCGAGGATGATTTGCAGCATCTTTCTTGCTCGAGGTGATTCCGAACGAAGCTGAAGAAGCTCACGATATATGCGAAAGATATCTTTGTTTCGCAGAAGCTCATCAAGCTCTCGCTGTGATGCACCGGCTTCCACCTTTTGCTCCAACAAGTCAAGAATCAAGGACACCCAAAGGAATGTTCGGTCGGCGCGCTCAACGAGCTCTGCCTGAACAGTTTGTAATAGCTGAAAGGGGAGCCCCTGGTGGATGAGCTCGTCAACCTTGGATCTGATAACTCTATTGATGTCGGCACTGATAGCATCCGTCTCGTCTTCGCCGCGTAAGCGAATCAAAGCGCAATTACCGTCGGACTCTCCGCCGTCCGCTTTGAACCTGTTGGCATTGCTCTGAAATGCTATCTTGAGCTGATTCTCAGGACGGCTGGTCACGAATACTTTGAGCTTGGGTCGTCCCGGCTTTGATCGTCGTTTGTTTATATCGCCAGGATCGGCCTCTGCTTTCTCGCCTGATGTTGCCTCAGCCGACTCGACTTTCGAAAAGGACGCCGTGACCTGCCGCATTAGTCGACCTCGTAATTCAATCTCACACTCGTCCAGGCCGTCAAGAATGCAGATGGTATTTTTGGCAGCTTTCTGGCGGGTAGCGTATACGATAGCTTGCCAAAGGCTGTCTACGTCTTCCAATCCGCCATTGTAGAGTGTCGACATGGCCGAAGCTGCGAGTTCGTTTTGTTGCTTGCAGAGCTGGTACAAGAGAGTTTTGATTCCTGTAACCGCACTCAACTGCTCCAAACTATCGGATTTGAAAAAGAAGTAGCAGACATTGATGTTCGCGAGATCTGCAGATGCCTGCAGCTGGTTGACAAGGAACGAAGCTAACACTGATTTTCCACAGCCAGGGTCGGCAGAGACCCAAAGGAGCCCCGGGTCTGGGCTCTCAATCCAGGACAGGTATTTAGGATGGTCGAAAATCCAGGTACATGTACCCTGAACGGGTGGCGCATTCCGACTTTTGTGGCCGGCGTAGTCAGAAACGTTGATAGTTTGCAGGAATGACTCAATCTCGTATTTAGATAGCGTCTTACTGGCGGTGGCCGAGTCAGCCATAGATCTCAGTGTTGACTTGACCGGGGCGAATTGTGCGGCATCAAGGTCGGCAAAGTGGCATATCGTCCGGTGATCGCGCTCCAGAGCAATTCTGGTCTCACCGATGATGTTCAAAATGGCCGATTCGGGCTCGACGACCTATAGGCTTGTCGTCAGCGCACCCGCATCCTATTTGTTCAGACTGCGGATCCGGAGAATATCTGTTGCTGTGACACTACTCACAAGACAGTTCAGAAAGTCCATTTTCCGGGTCTCGTAAAACGATGCTGTTTTCAACTTGGCACCACATGAGTCGACAAACGAGGTGGAGATGTGCTGCAGCAACCTCGAAGTCGGTTCCAGGTCTTTTGCCAGGCGGGCATTGGTACTCGTGCTGAAAGAGACAGCGCGAAGGGCATTCGCAGTGACGGACGCCCACGTTGCTAAATTCGAGCCGCGATGTGGAGTGCCAAAGAACATGACACCGTGAAAGCGGAACGACAGAGCATCACGGTACCTCTCATTCTCGTGGGCTTTGATTGCAGCCTGCTTGAAGACGAGACCGCCGAGTGAATGGCAGATGAAGATGAGCGGTCGGTCTTGTTCCTCTATGGATTCTCTCTCGGCCATGAGACTCTCCAAAAGTTGCTGCGAAAAGGCATGAATGTCCGCGGTAGATTTGCTGAATTGGACCTGAGAATTGTACCAGAATGACATGACACGGGCTGACGGGAGAAACTTGGGAACAAGATCTTTTAGCCAATTGACGCCCGTATTCGGATCAGTCCAAGTCTTCAAGAAGTGCCCGTTCAGGCCATGGATGGCAACAACGTCGATGAGTTCGGGCGACTTGCTGTCCTTGGGGACCAGAGTGTGTAAGCCATAATCTGTCGATGACTTATCTTTATCCTTGCCGCGATCATTTCGCATCGCTTTGGAGAGTGCACCCCAATCCATGTCGTGTGCATTACCTGGATCTTGCGGGCGATTTGCGCGCCCTGAGATCCAGCCTGTTGTTGATGCACTGGAAACACACGCATCGTCGAGTCCCTCACGATGTGATTTCGACCTACCTGCTGAGATGCGGGGTTGACGGACAAGCTGAGTAATTTTCGATGTATGGCAAGGTATTGCAGATGATTGGGTGCTGGGGCGCTTGATATGCACAATAATAGGAAATAGGACAAGCGACCAGCTGCACCTTTGGCTTGGGTTGATGTGTTAACAGGCCAACGCTTGTCGATATCAGGACATCGTCGTCGCTTGAGTAATTGGGAGCCATGAGGTCTCGCTCTCCAGCCGCACAAGGAGTGCCATGATGCCAAGATATTTTCTGATTGCCTAGTTTCCATTAGGAGCAACTCTCCATGGAAGAGTGTCGATTTACATGTATCCGTACGGAAACAGGCCAGACGTGGATTGGGGTTCTGGTGAGGTTGTGACGTACTATATCATCAGTTCCTCTCGTGCCATCACCCAAAGGAACGGTGTGGCTCAGAGGCGTGGCTGTGTGTCAATCGACAGAACGACGCTAATTCAATACCTCCCCTGCTCCACCCTCGAGCCACGACTCCAAGCTTAGCTCCTCGATCGCGAAAGCTGTTCCATGCAAGCCGTCGATTCAATCACCAACATACGTCCTATTTGTTACGAAGGTCTAATTTCCCAAGATGGCGCTCATTTCAACCAGGACGATTATCACGTCCCTGTGCTTCTTCCACATCACACTGGGCTTTTACTTCCTCACAAACCCCAGCACCATCGCCGACCAGGGTCTGGTATTCATCCTCGGAGGCTCCATGGGCATGGTAAGCACCCCGATCATACCTCCCTATGATGCCAGATAGAGATCGCTGACGCTGTCTCTGCAGCCCTCCGACCGAAGCTTCGAATCCCGCTCCGCGCCCTTGGCCTTCGTCGCCGCCCTCCTCATCTTTATGGGCATCTCCGATCTGATGACCCTGAGCATGCCTGAGGAGATCAGCCTTCTTTACTACTGGGGCACCCAAGGTCCGTCGCGCGCTGTCCTTTGACTCGTCGTGAGCTCTCCGCTAACCATGTCTGTACACAGCTCCCCTCCGTCTCAGCATCGCCCTCGGCTTCGTCTTCTACACGCTCATTGCCGGCCCTTCCTCGCCGCTCTACCGAGAGGGCTCCATGCGCGATGCGGTCCGATCGCATAACCCACACTACACGCCCTCCGCCTGGGGAGGCGACGGGTGGAAGAACTCGGTCTTCTTCACGTTCATGTTTGTCGAAATGGTCAGCTGGTTCTGGGCATGGGTGACGCTGCGGGAAGAACGCACCGAAGTTGTCAAGAAGAGCTTGAAGCAGAGCAACAGCTCTCTGCGCAACATGGATTGAGATTCGAGACACCACGTACATGAGGAATCGACGTTCGATATGATATTTGCATTTCAGGGAGTTGTTCGGGAGCCACGGTTGGTCCACGCGGGAAAGGGAAAAATTAGGAGGTTGCATTGCGATGATTTCGGCTTTTGGTGGGTGCCATTATGTTCAAAAAAGCCAGCTTTCGGAAAGATCGTCTCGCAATGCCGAGTCTATGAGTTGCTCTTAGATGCACGCCGTCCCTCCTCCTGTTCTTTTTTCATTCCCACTTGACCAATTCCCAGCCCTTGACATTCGTCCGCCAAGAATCGGCTACGATTCTCTTCCAGTCGTCAAAGCCGTCGCCGACCGCTGCCCGAATCTCCTTCGCCAACGAGTCATCCGAAGATTGAGCCGTGGTCCAGGATCCCAATCGACTTTCCAGGTTACCGCTGACCAGTTCTTTCTTCAGCAGCGCGATCCGTGCCTTGCCCTCGGTGAAAGCTTTGGCAGCCGCGCTGTCGAGCGCCTTGGCATGCGCCAGCGTCTCTTTCGGAAGACAGCTCTGGCCAGACTTATCTCGCGCCCTTTCGTTCTCATTGAAGCTGGTAATGTACGACGTCGTGAGCCTGATCGCCGCAGCGGCATCACGGAGGTGGAACAGCCCATGCAGAGAGCTCAGCATCAGCACAGGGTTGATGTCCCGGTCTCCCGAGGGAAGCGACAACGTTGATTCGAGTAAAGTATCCAGTGTGACAGACACGGCAGAAGCGATTTGCGAGAGGACAGACGCGGAGGGGTCGCTCCGGTCTGACGACGTGGCGAGGGGGGCGAGGGTGGTCAGAAGGGAGATGAGTTCGAAGAAGGTATGTTCCTGGGCGGTGAACTTGGCAGTCTCCCGACCTCGGAGGAACTTGGCGGCGGTGTTGCTGAGTTGCTGCAGGCTCTCAGTCACAAAGATGTTATCTACCGCTGTGGCCTGGCTCGGGTTTGCTGGCTTGTATGCCGACGGTGGCTTGTACGAGAGGACCTCGAAGTATTTCTCAGTAACAATGGCAAGGTGCGTGCGTGCGTTCTAGTTCGCGTTAGTAAATGGGAAAGACTTGGCAGAAGGGACGAACGAACCGATGGGCTGGGTCCGATCTGCAGGACTTCGTAAACAGGTTGCGCTGTGCTGACGTGCAGGTTAGGCACAGATCCATAATCGATGACCTCCGTCAGTTGTGTCGCGGGTGTGATCTCGTCTAGTCACACAATTAGCCCTCGGGATGATCATTCACCACAAAGAGTCACCACTCACTGATGTAGTCCTCATCAGAGATAGGAGTGCCCTTATGGCCCAGAGCACGAGTCGCCCGGAGTTCCTCGATGTAACCCATTGCCATGGTGCAACTTATCCGTAGGCGGTCGATAAACACAGGGATCTCAAGGATACTTGAGTAGCTCTCGGATTGGAAGGCGTCAGCTAGACGTCGCGGCATCCTCAACTTCAGGGAAGTGCCGTAGTAAGCCTTGAGACCGTAGGTCATTGCTTGTTGAGGTCTATTCGGTACGGGAAGCACCGCAGCGGGAGAAAGCGTAGAAAGTCGATCGAGGAAATAGGGGCTGAGCGAGTCAATAATCGTCCGCTTGACGTCCATTGTGGCCCATAACTCCTTTGCCCTCGAGATGGTACCCAAAATGAGATGAATGCGAACGAGGAGTAGCGTAACGCGGCTGTGCTTTGGAGTCCTCGTGAGTTGGTATTCCAGTATGAGGGCAGCTTGGAGGACCCGATCACTTTGCGCAACGTGAAGCGGCGAAGGGAGGTGATTGCTGCGGTTAGCTCGTAGACCGCTGAGCTTGATCAGGGCTGTGGCTGTGAGAATAGCAAGCTCTGGAACACAGTCGGGGTCCTGGCCATCGGAGGACCCAATTGAGCCTACAAGGGCGCGATACAGCGAAGCCGCCGATTCAGCAACGCCTTGGAATCTCTCAGAACAGGTCTCCGACTCGCCTTCAACACCGTTGATGACGGACTTCCATCTTGGCTTGGCATCAGCTGCAACCGGAATCTGCACTACCAGATTAGGAGCAGTAAGGATCAGGTACTGAAGCTGATACGCCAGAGTCTTCACAATTGCTGTATGCAAGGGATCTTGTTGTCTCTCTGCCAGATGAGGAACGTATTCGAAGGCGAGGCTCTTCATTTCCTCTGGGTCAAGTTGCTCCACAAACCGTTTGATATCGTCGAAACACGCTGGAGAGGAGCACTGGCTCTCTATGTAGCGTTGTAGCTCTTCTGATCTTGGAAGAAAAGCATCATTGTTTGTAAGATCAGAAGTGCCAAGTTGGAAAGAAGCAGCAACACGGGCCAGGAGGATATTGCGTAGATAAATAGGGCGAACTGTTTCGGAGGCAGAAAATTGATCGAGAAGAGACACAATCTCGGAAATCACCCTGGCAATGCAAGTCAGGATTGATTGCTTGCTTCGAAGACACGGCGTTCGGGACTTACTCTGGTCGAGCCTGTTTGAGCTGCCCAGCAGCAGCGAGGAAGTCTTGCCACACATTCCAGTCGCAGGCAAGGAGTCTGACCCCAGGACCATCGTCAGTTGCTGTCAGGCAATCCTTGCATAGTCGATATACAGTGGACCAGTCTTCTCGCTGTTTGCTCACGCGAAGAGCGCGTAGGAAGAGGTCCTTGCGACCGAGGCGAAGTTGCTGGACTGGTCCGAAGTGAGGGTGGTCCAGGGCGGCCTTCCACTCGGCGTCTGATCCATGAGACTCGAGGATACGGTAGAGAAGGAGAATCTCCTCCTCCGTCTTGATGGACCTATCAGTATCCGTACCGGCAGTCTGGGATGCACGCTGTATTTGCTTGAGGGCCAGCATGCCGTACAATTTCTTCTTGTCGGGAGTGCACTGGTCACTCAGCTGGAAGAGGTCAGAAGGCGCACACAGACAAGGTTAATGGGGAATACACACGCAGAGAAGATAAGTGATGACGACGTTCCAGAAGAAGAATGTCCTGTCATGAGGGAAGGACCGGTCCAGGATGGCAGCAATCTGCTGCGCGCTGACGAGGTCCCAGTGAAGGAGGCAAGACTCGAGACACCTAACGCCGGCATTGCGGTCCTTGGGACTGGCCTTGACGCACCTGACCTTCAAGGGGCCAAGGGTGTGGGGGAATTCGCTCTCATCCTGAAGGCTGCCAATGGCCCATTCGAGCAGGTCCAGGGCGTCGACGTCCTTGATGACAGTGCCGTCCTTGACGAACCTCTGCACAGCAATGAGGCCGGCTGACCTCTCCAGCGGCGAGTCGAGGTTGGACTCGGCGCATATTTTGACAATCTCGTACCGTCAGTCGAGCCGACACAGCCTTCTTGGGTTTCTTGAGAGACAAAACACACCTCATAGTATGGGTCATTGAATGTTCGGAGCCTCTTCTCGGCCAGGCGGATGACGGACGCCCATTGACCCTCGTGAAAGGCGGACTGCAGCTGCAGATCAACGCCGCTCTTGAGCTGGGGGCGGTTCCAGGACATGGTGATGAGTTGGGATGGCGGGGCATCAACTGAGCCCGTTCTCGCATGCACCACACCACGACAAGGTGAGATGGATGGAGGGGCACGAAATTCAATGCAAGACGTACTGTGATTGGTTGCGCATTGAGATGGCAGCTGCAAAAGCGGGTCCAGCCATCACTGAGGATTACTGGTCGTCGACGAAGTCAGAGGTTTCGGGCATTTGGCTGATGAAATTGTTGTAAATTCTTCCCCCGCCCTGTCACTCTTCATGATCATTATTCGCCATGCAATACCTCTCCCATCGCTAGGCTCAATCCACGGCCATGGTTAGTTTACACCTGTTGTTACACCACGCTCGATCCCGGCGGCACCACTCCGAAGCTATCAAGCCGCATTGCTATTCCATTCGTACACGTCTTTCGGCGCGGCTGGCCGTTTAGAAGAAACTGCCCGCCTTTTTTCTCTCCTCCTTGCGCTGGTCCATCTATTTGGTATTAGTGTGGTCCATTTACCGGTTAGGAAAGACGTATTGGACTCATACCCATGCCTGTCGACAGTCTCGCCATGCTCTGCGGCAATGATTAGTTGAACTCTGTAACTGGGGAATCCATGACCACCGTACTGGAAGTATTCGCCACACATCTCCCTGTCGCCGTTGTTGCGGTTCAAGCACTTGATGCTGCGCTTGGCGGCGTCCTGGCACGGGTCCATATATTTGCTCTTGCTCTTGCTGGTCACGGACAGTCAGTGCCATGGTCCCAGGCTTCGGGGTCGCGGTGATCGAACGTTTCAAACTTGGTCTTCGTCTCTTCGGTCCATGGGTTTTTGTTCGCAGCATCGATGGTCTCTGGAGGATTGTCGGTGGAAGGCATTGTGGGCGGGGGATGGAGCGTGCACGCGCGCGTCGGAAGGACTGGATCTCCTTGTTACTTTTGGTGTACAGAAGGGGGTTTGCGAAGCGCTGGATGGCTTGGGTCGTCGGTAATGTCTGTCGCAGTGCCGGATGTCGAGAATCAACATCTCAGCATCTCCGTCACCAAGACCCCAGTCGGAGAGGTCGCAAGTGGAGCCTCCTGACTTCTCCACCAAGGTGGACACTGATAAGATAAAGCTCGACGTCAGACGGAGGGCTCGCTCCCCGCTGTCAGCCTGGCAGGCTGACAACCTTGCTCACTGGCGCGTTTGTCGCGTAAAGTGGCAGGTGCTGCGGTCACCTCTTCCTGCCCATCTGGGCACCTTGCTTGGGGCAATCTTTGAGGAGCGTCGTCCAAACCTCAGGGAGGTTCGACGTCGCCAACGTTCTCGTCACATTGCGTCTATTTATTTCGGATACCATTAATCTCATTGTTCCCTCCCCATCGTAATTCGCCCTCGTCGCAGCCTCTCTGTCCAGATCTGTTTCATGTTTAGCATCCAGCGAAGCCCTTGATGAATTCTTCACCACACGACCGCTCGCCATCAAGAGCTGGACAAACCTCTCGACCGCCAGGCACCCTCGCCGGCGTTTTCGCCCTCCAAGGGTTCGCTGATGGATTGCCGCCCTGGGCAGCACACGAAAACGATGACGCTCGGGCTAAAGTGATACTCGGCCAGCGCAAGTACACTGTGAACCACTCGAGCCTAGAAGAACGCATTTATGTCAACTTGGTCATCATGTTCAGGGCTTTGCTACATTTCAGCGCCATGAACCACGAGATTGCGATTTATCGCGCCGTGGACCGCGCCTGCAGTTTCGCCACGTCCCACGCCCGCCAGATTCGTGATCTCACAAAATTCTACTCTGCCAGGCGCAAGGCCTATCGACGGGAGTCCGACCGCGGGGAGAAGCCGACGCTTCTCGCAGCTCTCACAGACGAGTGGTGTCATCTCTGGTCTCACGCTGTCAATAGGGCACCTCTATACGAGCGGGAACACTTCGCCTTGTTCGACGACAAGATGGCCCAGTGGGCTGACCTCCTTCAAGATGTCGACCTTTTGCTATCTCCCGGGTTCTGGCCCTATTCTGATGACCGCTCTGCACCCCAGCGACCGGAGGAGCAGCAAATCCAGCGCGAAGATGCGAATTCCAATAAAAAACGCCTTCTCTCCTCTGAAGACGAGGCACCTGACAGTGTCAGCAAACGACACTGCGTTGAGTCGGCCAGGGCCACGGACTGCTTGCCTTCACCTAGTGATTCGCGTGGAAGAGGCCACAGCTCGAGAGACCTTACACCTGCTCGCACAGAGAGGCTGTCGAGGATCGATGAAGGGACACCACAAGCCGACCGAGTACAGGCTGATCATGCCGGACAAGACGTCGCCCCAGAGCAGCCTGGGGAGACTGATCACTCTGCATACAAGCGAGATCCACCTGCAGAGATTGACAAGACTCACAGTGGGCTTGACGGTCACTTGACTTCCAAGGATGCCTTGTCAGAGATGGCCGAGTCTCGCGAGGACGGTTTTCAGAGGCTTGAGGCGCCCAGTACTATTGCGCAAGCTATTTCCAAGAATACAGAGCACTCTTTTGCCCTTGAAGGACTTGGAACTCGGCTTCAGGATCAGATCAACGGCCATGGTGCTCGCTTAGACAGACTCGAAGGACGACAAATACACAACGCCATGTCGGAGGAGGATGCAAAGCGGATCGAAACACTCGAACAGCGCAACAAAGATCTTGGGGAACAGCTTGATGACTTGCGTGCGCAAAGCAGTCTGTCAGACGGTCTCGACAGAGATCGGTTCAATGCCCTTCAGGACCAGTTTTCAGCACTCGCGCGGCGCGTGGCGGAATCCGACTCCAGAGCTCAGGCAGAGAGCAATCACATCAAGGAAGCAGAACTAACCAGGCAGACTCAGGCCGAACTCATCGAGACACAGAGCCAGCACATCGCCAAACTGCAACAGCAGATAGAGAGCAACCAGCGCGTGATCGACCTGGAGAAGGAGTTTGAGACCGTTAAGAACCAGTTGACAGAGGTGCAGGCTGCCGTTGAGGGGAAAGATATCTTGGGTCGCTCATTGCGGGATAGACTGGAGCACTCGCTTGGGTTTGCCCGCGCGATCCATGCGAGGGAGGTTTTCAGAACGAGAGAGCAGATGCTGGCGTCTGCCGATGTCGTTGTGCAGCTCGAGCGAGCGTTGCAGTCACTGGAGAGGATGAAAGAGCTGTGATGACACCAGCGACACGAATTTCGCTTTTTATACCCACCTTCAAGGTCGCATGAGCATCCGGTGTTCCTTTTAGGTTTCCTGCGAAGCTTCATGTACAAGAGCAGACAGACAGTTCGAAAATACTGGCATGAAACGCTACAAAGGTCATTAGGAAAATCTATCAGAAGGACCTTGTATGCCTGTCTGTGGCAAGCTGATCCACGTCCGCTCACGTCCTCCCGACGCCCAACGCATCCACGACACTCGAGTCCCTGCGAATGATGATGTTACTGTTCCGCACATAGTCCGCCAGGCGGCTGACCTCGCGACCCCTGTGCCCGTCGCACTCGCGACACCCGCGCCTCGCCATCTCGAGCCCGACGACGCCGTCCATGACGCCGTTGGTGGCCCCGCCGCCAACCGTCGCGCCGAGCCCCGTCCAACTCGTGCGCTTGCCGTCGCGTCCGAACCGGCCGCTTCGCTTCTTTGCACTCGGCATACGACGCCATGGCCGCAAGCTTCGCGCTTCTCGGCCGTGTCGCGGTCGATTGCTCATGACGTAGTCGAAGGATGCTGCTTCTTGCCCGGGCGTCGTGCCGTCCATCGAGGCCGGGGAAGAGCGCGCCCAGGTAGTCGGCGAGATGACCCGGGTGGGCGACGCAAGGCACCACGGTTTCCACCTGGTTGAGGAGGAGAGGGCATGGCCGAAGCGGACATGCGTGGGTGGGCGGCTGGACGTAGATGAAGGAAGAACTGCCGCAGAAGCGGGCCGGTGTGGTCTTTTTGGACGGCGCGCAGGGACACCAGCTGGGGCGAGCGGGTCAGAAGGGGAAAGGCCGAAGTCCTCCGATATGCGGACCCCCGATCTTCGACAATCGGGCTCTCGAATCCGCGGCGTGCTGCCGGCTGGCGAGGCTTTCTTTGTTTCGCCGAGCGGCGTGGCGAACTCGCGGACGGCGGCGCCGAATGTAAAGATTTCAAGCTTGGAGAGCTTCTCCGGCTGGAGGTCGGCGCTGAGCCGCGTGAGGACGGAACTGAGCGGGATGGCGCCTGTTGTGTGGGAGAGGACGGCCACTCGCGTGATGTGGCTATCGAGCAGCGCGGCGCGGAGTTCCATGTACAGAGCCCGCGAGGCGGCCGTCTGCATCGAGGGCATCGCCCGGTGAAGCATGGTCAGAATGATATCAAAGGGAAGACCGTAGGTTGGCGTATGGATACCCGTGATGGGGTGCGTGAAGAGGCGAGCCATCAGAGGCAGCGTGTGATGTGCGAGGTGGTGAGCTCTGGGAACGCTGTCAGCATGCGTTATCATCCGGTACCTCAGCTCATAGTCACATACGTTGTCCCGATGCCACTGACAAAAAACCACCGTTCATCGTGCGTCTCGCTGTCAGTAGCCCAGCTGTCGGACCCGTCGCAGCTGATTATGACGCTGTCCTCGTTCAGCAACCAACTGAGGCCGAACACTACAGTCAACGACATGGCCGCCCACGACGCGAACACGATACCAGGCATGAACAGCCAGATGGGCACCACGGACAGCAGCATCCCGACCTCGATGACGCTCAGGCAAGTCTGCACCACAGCATCCTTCATCTGCGCCCCCGACATCCTCTCCCCGGGTCTTCTGATCAAGCCGCCCCTTAGCGCAGCCCACAGGTCCGGGGCCATGGCCCATAGGTCCTGGAGGTTCTCACGCATGAGATCAACGATGGGCTTTTGTGCGAGTGGCAGCGTCCCGCACGCGCCGTCGATGAGAGCCGGTATGTACGTTACGGGCGGGCATGGCTGTTTGCCCGTGGAAGATGGTAGACGGGGCGAGCTCGGACGGGGCGACTGCAGCGGTGATGCCTGGTAAGATGGCGTGCGGGAGAGCCAGGGCATAGTGGGCGAACGGCTCAGCTCCCGCGTTGGCGTTTTCGCAGAGATGAACGGCATCTCGCTTTGTCTCGTTTCGTTGTTTTGTTCGTCGCTATCGTCGTCTTCATCAACATGCCCAGAGGGAGCAGGGCCAGCTCAGTCGGTGAAAGAAACACCAAGAGATCTGCCAGAGAGAGCTGTGGACAGGGGCATGAGGCATTGCCATGCTTTAACGGACGAGCTGGAAGCTCGACACATTGTTAAGGGGGCCCCCTTGTTGTCCGTCTCCCTCGAATGCCAGACCCGTCCGGGGCGTTGGGAGGTGTTGCCGCGGGGGGAGTGCGCACTCTGTGGGGAAGCAGGCTAGATTGCTCACATTCCACTCGACTCAGCTTGTTGGATGGCCTCATCGATCTGGATAATCCAAGGGCCTGCTTGGCAGCCCTTGGTCTCCCCTGACGAGGCTGAACCTTAAGCCGCGATGAACATGTCAAAGGTGGGTTCCCCTCGATTTCCTATTCTCGTCATTGTTTGTCCCAACCGCTGACCCGATTCGATGTCTCACTGAGACAGATGCGTGCCGACGGGTCCGTGCCGCTAGTGCGCGCAGTAGCATGCCTAGTCGCGACTATGATACGTGCTGGTGTTGATGTCGCGTACACCTGGGAGGCCCGGAAGGCTAGAAACGGAGAGGCAGGTCGCAAGAACAGGAGGGATTGAGAGTACTTGAACAGCATTATGGCAATTTAGGGTCATCAAGCCAACATCTAAACGCGCAAATAGCCCATCCAACGCCAAGAAGGGGGCAACCAAGACATGCCTTACCCTTGCCATACATCCAAATAGAAACAAACGCTACATTATTCAGGTCGAATGTTACCCAGGAGGCCTGGTCTGGACGCCTCCCACGCGAGCTCAATGACCTCGTCATTCTGGCCGGCCTTCTCCGCCCGGTGCACGTAGATTTGCCGCACTCCTCCGTTTTTGAGGTAGTCGGCGTCTTCGAGCTTATACGTCTTCTTCTGCCCCGGCTTCATGGGTTTCCGTAGCGGCCCAATGCTGAAGTCGTAAAAGTCGGGCTGGTTGTTGGACCACGTATCTTCCATTCGGCTGAGGTCGACGTCGTCGAGACCGTCGCGGTAGACGCTGATGGAATAGCCGTTGGTGAGGACCGTGTCGGCGCCCATGCGCCAGCGCTGCAGGAAGCAGTCACCGCAGACGTGCGTGATGGTGGCCATGAGCTCGACGGGGGAGAAGTACCAACTCTTCCAGTGGTGGACACTCAGGGGGCTGGGGCCTCCCTCGTAGAAACCCGTGGCGTCCCTCGCCATGTCCATTTGGTACAGGCCCGGCAGTGGCGTCAGCTTGGTATGCGTGTGTTTGTAAACGCATTCGCGCACGAGCGCGTCGCCCTCGCCCGTCTTGGCCTCGTTGAGGCATGTCTCGAGCAGGGGTTCGAGGTCCCGCGCCAACTTCGCCGACAGGAAAACGCCGCCTCCGCCGAAAGCCATGTAGCCAAAGGTGCGAACAGCTCTAAAGTCCTCTGATAAGGCACCGACGTAGGCCTGCTGCGTGTGATCAATGTCGGAAAGGGCGACGGTGAGCTTGTGGAGAGAGGGGAAGAATGTGTCGTCATCGAGGATAGCAATCCATTCGGTTTCGGGGCCTGAAGCCTTGACGAGGTCGCGGATGATGGTGAAGTGGTTTTGGCCGACGCTGAGCCTTGAGCGAATGGGCTTGACAAAGCTGGCAATGACATCGCGCTCGGCATAGCGAGCGACGAGAGCTTCGAGTTTGGAGCGATTATCGTCATAGTCGGTGACGACGCCGACCAGCTTGGCATGCGACCCTGCAAGCCAAAAGGCGAATGTGTCTATTGACTCTTCGTAGCGCTCGTACGACGTGGCGACGCCGAATACGTATTGGGGGTAGGTGGACTTTGGGTATGGGCGCGGAACGCGCAGTGGTATAGGATCGCATCTTTCGAGCTGGACTGGTGCGCACGAACTGAGATCGATCTTCGTCTTGGTCTTGAGGAGGGGTTCGTCTATTTGCGCAACAGCGTCGCGCTCGAGGGATCGTGTGACAACGGGTTTGATGCACCGCTTCGTGTAGGTGATGGTGTCGGTCAGGTTGAGCTCAAGGTTGCGCAGGTGCCGGAGTGCAGGCACAGGGCAGTCGGGATTTCTGGCTGGCGATGATCCGGCTCTGGACGGGTGCGACGCGAGGCCATCGTCGCCAAGATGGAGACGGGTCTCGAGATTGCTAATGAGGAGGTACACGAATATGGTGACACCAACAGCGGAGGCCAGGCTCCTGACGGTGCGGGTCTGGGGTATTCTGAGCTTCATGTCGGCGGGAGCATGCTGCTGAGTGGCCCTTCTCCTTTGCACTCCAATCCTCTCGGTTTCTCCTCTCTCGGCGTGCCGGACGCCGGGCGCGGTGCAGTTGAGAGGAAAACACTCAGCGTCGAAGGCAGGTCTCGAAGAAGCAAGGTGCTGGTATTGGACGAGAGGTCTGATTGGGGTTCTGATTTGCATCTGACGATGCAATGGCTGGTCCAGATTGTCGAAAAGGGTGGG
>NW_003315037.1:3294561-3298585 GCF_000150825.1 Verticillium alfalfae VaMs.102
CTCTAGCGGCTACGAAACGGACTTGAAGTCAAGGTGAAAACAGGAAACAAGAGACGCATTTGAGACGAGGGTCTAAGACGGTCTTGGGGTGGAAATGTGCTGAATACCTTCGAACTCATTTCTACAGCTGACTGCTTTGCAGAGATGCAATACCTCCACCATTAAAGCTGTCAGGCATTCCGTTTAGTGGACGATGCACCAGCTCAGGCACGCAGCGTCAGCGTTGCGGCCAACATGAGATGGTGGGGCTTTTCTTAGCGCCAGATGTGCGTCATCTCAGAGGCTTCGACCTGCCACTGCGCGACACCTCCCAGCTGGCTCCCCTTAGAGGGATGTCCTTGACTACCACTGCCGTGGCGGCGCTGAACTAATCGGGTTAGTGGCCTTGCCGCTCTTGTTCAGGCTCGGCTGAGCCGCCCGCAATCGAGACGTCTACGGAGGTGTTTTTCAAGATGTATATCTGTTATCTCAAATGGCCTGCAGTCCCTGTATATTAAATTCGACTCTAACAGGCCTAGCTGCACTTCACAGCTTCGGAAAATCATCTCAAGGGGGGTTTTATAGCTAAACGTACAATGCTGATGAGTTTGTGGCGATGTTATTGGTGCGATGGTGCGCTTGATCTGTTGATTTTTTGCCTGCCTTGTTCTTTTTCTTTGAGTTGAAATATCAGGGTATCATGAGGTTGTAGTTTTGTTTGACAATGGGCCACAATCATTGAGCGACCTTGATGGTCCAGCGGTTGTGTCACCTGGATAGCCAACATATAAACGTACTCTGCAGGTAGCTTTGAATTTGCACACCCTCCTTCCCTACCTCCTTCCTTACTCACCACCACCGGCCTGTCCCCAGCATCAGCATCAGTGTCAGCCTTTATCAAAACTTTGATAGATCCAGTCGGTCTCGATTTCATCTCGATACCTGAAATCCAATCTTGACTTGCTAGACAAGAGCGACAAGGGGATCGTACACGGCTTGTCAAAGTCCTATTGGACGATACCCTCCATCCTTATCGACTTTTTTCGGCCACTACAAGCAATGATGCCGCCGGGTCAGACTATCGTCATCTCCGGCCCATCGGGCGTGGGAAAAGGAACCCTGATTCAGAAGCTACAAGACACGCACCGCGGACTCTTTACACTTACAGTTTCACACACCACAAGAAGCCCTCGGCCAGGTGAGGTTGATGGGGTGAACTACTACTTTGTCTCCCGCGCACAGTTTTCTGCTCTTATTGCTCAGAACGGATTCATAGAGCACACAACATTTAGCGGTGCTATGTACGGCACTAGCAAGCGAGCTATAATAGACCAAGCAGCCAAAGGCTTGATTCAAGGGACCGTTGTTCTCCTCGAGATTGACCAGGAAGGTATCAAGCAGCTAAAGCAAAGTCCCTATATTCCCGCCGCTCTGTACGTCTTCTTCAAACCCCCAGTCTGTGAGCTGAGATCCGTCTCGAGCGGGCATGAGAAGAGAAGATATACAACGACGATGACACAAGCCAAGGCAGAGTTGATTACGCAGATACAACACCCGGGCTCCATGACCTCGTCATTGTTAATGACAACATTGAAAAGGCATACAAAGAGCTCGAGGAGTTCATATTCCGGTAAAGACACCAGCTGTGTTTTACAACAAACTGCACATGGGGGGTCCAATCAACACCCATCAGCTATCCAGTTATCTTGATCAACCTCGACTAGGCGCACATGCACAGGAAGCTCGATGTTAGGAGGCATCTGCGGAGCCACCGGACGCGGAGGAGGGGAGGTCGGGTGCCATTTCAGGGGGTTCGATGCCGCGGAGGCAATGTTATAAGGGCTGTGGATGCTTCCCTAGCTGCAGAGCACCATACCTTAGATGCGCTCCCATCCGATACCTGACAATAGACTGTGAATATCAGTTGCGAAAACCCTCTTCACTTAGCACATCCAATAGCTCTAACATTCAGTCAATGCTAATTGCAGTGTCCCAGTAGTTCTTGGATTGCATTAAAAATACCAAAAGTGGGAGTAAGAGCAAGGCGGGACCATTATGCAGGGAGGTTCTTCATAAATTCCAAACGTTTCTGACATTTTCCACATGAATCATTGTACGTAGTTTGCTCTACAAAGCCGATGTATCTCGGGTTCTGGTACAAAATGAGGAGGAGACGGAGTCATTCAAGAAATCTCTGCAGGACTAGACGAATTGCTCCGCGAATCTCCCATGTTTGTGTTTCAACTGTGTCGAAGGCCTATGACTATCAATGAGAGGCAGAAAGGCATGTGTCGTGTTGGCGGTCCATCATTAAGTTGAACGACCCAAGTGTGTCCAAGGTCGGTCACTCAAGTGATGCTAAGTGACTCAATTGTATCATAATGTGGCGCTTTCTCAAAGAATCACGCGTTGGGTGTTAGTGACGAAGTACGACTGGTGCTTGTAGCCAGCACAGTCTTGGCAGGAGCATTCAAGTGTTCTTGACTATATAAGCCTTCTCACAAATGTCCGATAGGAGCGAAAGTGGCAGCTTCGTAGTACTAAACTCATGGTCCTTCAAACTGCATGCTCCGTACCAAGTCCAACAACACCACCACCTTGGCCAACTTAGCAACTTCACTCCCATTCTTTTCCTGTTCGTCATTGATTACTACTCAGCCAACATCTGAGACGATGTGCGACCAATACACCATCATCTGTGCCAATTCTTTCTGTCGCATCCCTCTGGGATTCAATATCATTCGCCGTTGCGCGCGATGGATTTCTGGATGCGGGGGCGTCGTTGACATGGGCACCGCAACTGACGGAAGGAAATGCGCAGCTTATTTGTCCCTGCCAAATGGCTACCGCGAGGGGTACACCCGTGGCTATCAGTATGGCTGTCGTTAGGAAAAAATAGTGTGGTAAAGCTAATGATTTCATGGAGGTAGCCAATGCAGCTGGCAACGTCTAACAGGAGAGCCGTATTCGAATTATCAGTACCTTGTGATTGATGTATAGGGAGATCTGGGGGAAGGAGAGAAGTCGAAGTCAAAAACCATAAGCTTAGTAGTGAAACACAGAAAAGTGTTCACCTGATGCTTGACATGGTGTGCTTCAGATGGCGTGCTGTTTCCGCTTCCACTACAACCTGCCATAGGGCACGGCGGTAAAGTTAGGACTTAGAGTGAGCTTGCGGTGAGTGCACTGTGGCTGAGCTATGCAAGTCATACCTCCAGGCTGATACTCAGTCGCGGCTCAGCACAAAAGCAGCAGTGCTTCAGGCAGCGCCCAACTCAAATAAGGCTCGAAAAAACCCATCTACCATAGGTAGGTATACATGGTACAAGTGTAAAGGTCTAACAGATCCACAGCCTGCCCAAGTTTCAAGCTCGCCCGCCCCCGCCGTGGGTGGATACGCAAAGGGATCTGTACCATCGGCCCCGCCAATATATCGGACCAGGCAGATGGATCCACCTGACCGCACGACACGAGATGAGCGTCGGACATTGACACCCAGCCAGCCGCCTGTGCCATGCCTGCCTTGGCTGTGCTGTAGTTATTGAAGTGTATTTTGTTCTGACTAGCCTGCACTGAGCAACTGAATCTCCTCCTCGTATTCGACGTATCAAAGGTTCAATAACAGCCAGGGAAGATGAATCGCTCGACGTTGAAGAGATACTCGCATCTGACATGGACGTCGTGCTGGTGTTTTCGTTTTTCTTCTGTTTCTTGGTTTGCCGAGAATTTGATTGACTAGCAGGCTGCACTCTTCAACTGTAGCGTACGATTGAGGAGCTTGGCAGCCGCTCCCGACACGATAAATCTGGAACAACGGTACAAGATCATGCATATTGTCTACCTTGACAAACAAGTCATCACTCAAGTCACAGGAGAATCATGATGGAGTAAGTCTGCTGAAAATCTTCAGATTCTACACGCAGTATATGCACGCTTGGATCAATATATACAGGAATCAAAATCGTAGACCGTCGTATGCTTCCGAAAACACACGCTCTCATCCCCGAAGCGAATGAAGTGGCCTCTGTCCTCGGCCACAGGCCGA
>NW_003315037.1:3298685-3310968 GCF_000150825.1 Verticillium alfalfae VaMs.102
TCGGAGAGAGAAAAGGCAGCGGTAAGAGGGTTGATGGCAGGACGAGGCTTTATATCAAATGGCTTCAGGTCAGCGAGGCGAGAGAGGGCCCATGTCGACAACGCTGTGCCCCCGGCGGAAGAAACTAGCCGCAACCAGGAACTGACCGGGCATGGTCATCGCTGGCCAGGCAAATACACTGCCTAGCTACCTTGACCGTTGATGATGTGGGAGGCCAGGCGAGGACAGGGCCTGGGCTGTGGTGGAGATGGACGGTGGTCGAGATTGCAGGCGCCGGCCGCCAACGTCTCATCAATCCGTGTGGCTCCCCCCCCTCTCACTGGGATGATGGGCAGGGGTTCTCTCTGCAGGCGATGGCAAAATGGAAAACGGGTGATGAGGCTCATCTTGGCGGCACCAGGCACAGCAGGCACAGGGTAGCGGTCGAGTGGATGGCTGGCTGTTCGGCGCCAACCGAGGAAGCGAGCATGGCGAGGTAGAGGGCACAGTAGGTACCTAGGCTTGCCAGGTACCCAGGTAGGTACGGTAGGTACCATGTAAGCGAGGAAATCTCGCTGTGGTGCCTGTGTTTGGTGGAAGTCGCTTTCGCCCTTGTGTCCACCATCTCCTGCCTCCAGCAACATGGGACGAAATCTGAAACGACGACTGGCAGAAAAGCAAGACCCCACGCTGGAGCCGGTATTTACAGGGGCTGTGTGGGTTTCCGACGGCCGGGGTCGCCTTTCTGGCAGGTGCTCCTGACCGCCATCGCCCTCCTGGGCCAGAGCGACAGCCGCGGCGCCGTGCGTTAGCGCGCAGTCCAGCCTTTTGCGCCCCTGTGCATCTCCTGCACCCCCCTGCCGCCCTTGCACAGCTTCCAAGTACCCCCCCCTGAACACACATCCCCTTAAGATGCGCCATATCCATGACCCCTCGCAAAGATCCAACCCCAGCTTGCGGTTTCAGGTCAACAACACTTCATGCACCATGTCCCTCAGGAAGATTACTGCCCGCCACGAAATCTTCCTTTTCCACCTGGGATGCCTGTCTTTGCCCCAATCAGGGCGTTGGCGATGGGATGACACCTGTCGACGTGATCATGGGGTGACGTCTGTATTCCTTGAGGTCAGCTAACAAGCATCGTGCTTAAAATGCCAATCGATCTTGATTGTCGCTCACTACATGTACACGCTACGGCGGGGCTTGATCTCAGCATTGTCAACACTCGAGTTGAGCTTCGGGAAACCTGCATCATGACGACTACGGCTACATTCTGGGTCTGTCCAGCTGGATTTTGTGAGATACCCAGCCACACAGTACATTTAAACGCACAGCCATGATCGTCGTCATCGACAATGCTCGTAGCGATTCTCCCGTTCACCGCAACCACGACCCATCGATCTACCTTACACGAGACGAACAACCGTCTGTGCTCTCCGTACCCAGCGGCCCAGAGATCGGGAGGTGTGATTGAATAACCCGCTACCACGAGCCAGCGCCTGTCATACCCAAGCTTCGACACCAATCTTGCAGCAGCGTGAGGCCTAATAAATTGATGCTTACCTTATTTTTCTGCTGCCAGCCACGCTGCCAGCCACAACCTCTCTTCCTTTCAGCCTTCGACCCAAAGCCTTTCTTTGCCTTTAAGCCTTCGATCCAAAAGCTCAACGGCTTTACTGTCTCTTCTGGAAGTCTTTTTTCCAAATCTGTTGATTATCCCCCCCTTTCTTGTTCTCGCTTCTGCACGCCCTGCAGATTGCGGTCCCTCGTTTATATCGGAAACCTGTCCCCAACTTGGACCAACACCCTGTCCCCCGATCCTAGCCCCCTGCCATGGCGCGACATGGGTCCCCTACTACTCTTCCCTCCTCATGGTCAGCGACCGATATATCGACCAATTGACCGCCCCATCGCGTTCCATTACACGCCACGGCCTGTTTGGCCTTGATTGTTCGACCTCTCCCCCTTTCGCGGGTCCGAGCCGCTGGCCGTGGAATGCAGTCCGGCCCGGCTTTCTCGCTTTCAGGTGCTGTGGAGGGAGAGGGACTTCAAGTGCCCGACGACAGGAGCCGTGTCCATCCCCGATATTGCTTGACTGTGCTTGAATGTGCTTGGCTGGAGACCCCCACCCCCTAAGCTCCTCAAGTCCGCCGAGACCCCTTAGATGCGGAGTTGCATGATCGTGACGGCGCCCGGCGGCAGATGAAGGCAAGTAGTGATTTCTCTCCCTCCCACTTTCCGGGCGCCAGCCATCAGGCTTTCTTGGGTCGGATTCAGTATCGTACAACCTCGAGCCTTGGCCGGTTCCCATCGTAGTCGAAGAATCCTTCGCCGTGTGCGGGGATTGACAATGCCGTCGGCATGGCCCTTCTTGTGAACCCACAAGGGCGATGTGTCTGAGACTCTTAATCAGTGCTCTCCGGGCCCGCGTGTGACGACCCTTGGTCTTGGACAATCTTGTGCATTCTCGGTGCTGACGCCCATCTGGCAAGCGCCGGGTCGCTGCGGGAGAGGCGCTGGGATTGTTCCATCCAGGGGTAAGATTACGCATGCCGCTGGACCAGAAGACTAGTTCCTAAGCGGATGCCCAGGCACTCATAGAGGAGCCTGTTCAATGTGGTACTACTCCTGTCCGGCCTGGCGTGACTTGCGAGAGACATGACTAGACGCAGCATCTTCAGGGGGTGTTAAATATGGAAAGGAGATTCAACATGGTACCCTACACCCTGACTACATCTTGCGTTCACACAGGGGTTTCTTCCACTAGGGCGCGGCTTCGGCGGTTGCAGCACGATGTTGACAGCCTATATACCTAAAACCATTTTTCCAATTCCTGTTGGTGAGCGTTCGGTCTTCGCTCTTAAGCAGACGGAGGTCAACGTAGTCGAAAAAAAATAATCTGTGCCTTGCACATCCTGACTTCATGTCCTGCATATCAGCGGCGCGATCATTGGCTTTGTGTTTGCTTCACTCGCACGAGCTCCTCGTGTCGACTTGTTGTCAAAACTATGTGGGCCATTGTCTCGGCTCCCACTGACTGGCGAGCTGACTGTAGTACTGGTTCCAGCCCCGGCTTACTTAGGATTCTCTTGGCAAGACTCCTGGCGGCTGCGACAACAGAAACCGGACTTCATTGTCTCTTCGAGGCGAGTCTTGAACGAGGTCTCTCACACCAACAGCGCACGTCTGAGACAGCCGCACCACACGTCTGCTGTTACTCACATGTCTGCGGTACAGTGAGCAACACTGGGGGGTTTACATTTCAGCTTGTAACATGCACAGCTTCTGGTGTCTTTCCTCGACTCGGCTTGCCCATAATGACAAGCGGACATCTAGTTTGACACCACGTGCCAGACACGTTTCTTCAACAGCCCGTTCAGTATTATAAGAGTCATGATGTCTGCCCAAATTGTTCGCGCAGCAACGGAATATCCACCAAGAGCCCTGCCTTCAGCCGTTCTTGAACAAAGTCATCGCCGCTACAATTACAAAATGCTCGTCTCGATCCTCGTCGAGCTGACCCTGGCTGTTACGGTGGCTGCCTCGCCGTTGACGGCGCACCCTGTCGCTCGAACCACAGCAGCGACTGCCAATCCAACCACGAGTCTCTGCACGGGTGGACGAGTCTTTGTTGGCTGGCTGGATAAGTCGTTTGGAATCCTGCCCCAATGCAAATGTCCGAAGAGTCTGGTTTGGGACAAGAATAGGGGCATTTGCATCTCGCCTCCGCTCATCCCGCCGATCCTAAGGGCAGGGCAGAAGATTATCTGCGCAGCAGACTCGACCCTATACTGCGACTACGGTATGCTCTCTTATTCCAGATCTTCTCGATATCATGTCATTTCTGCGATGCGGTCAACCTGCTAAACCCGTTAGACAAGGACAATGATCTTTGCCTAAACAACACGCAGAATGTCGTCTTGGCGATAGTCAGCAGCATTAGCAAAACGCAGCTCAAGAAGCAGATTCGGGAGGAATGCAAAAAGAAGCCCAAGTGTCCTGCGGGCCAGATATGGACTGAAAAAGACAAGAAGTGCAAGAGCCCGTGCCTACCAAAAGAGTCGGCGCAGAAATGCAAGGACAAAGGTGGAAGTCCTGTCTGTGCGAAGACTCCGAAGGAATACTGTGACTATGGTCAGTCCCCCCCACCCCCAACCCCTCCTCAGCCTTCACGAAGCTTCGTCTCGCTGACGGTTTGGTTTGCAGACGAGAAGAACAACCTCTGCGAAGACAACGGGCTAAACATCCTGCAATGTCTCGTCCCTGGTGTCGACGGGACTGTTGGAGCTGTCGAAAATATTCTTGATGACCTGTTCGCCACGATTGGTGAGGCTATCGAAGTTCTAGGGAAAGATTGCGTCCTAGGTGGACTCGGATGCGTCTTGAATGACACCATCTGGAAGAAGCTCCTAGGTTTGAATGGGCTTGGAGGCATCATTTGTGGTCTTCCCATTCTAGGAGGCATACTTGGGAACTGTTAGTGAGGGAGCTAGACGGTTTGGACGTGCCGCACCAAACCAGTCATCTTTCGCTGAAAGTGTTCGTACCTATGACTCAGCAAGTCTGTTCCAATGTCACCTCGGTTTCGGCGTTGAAATAACCACCGAGGCCGAATATGATGTCGACGACCATCCGACAATTTCGCTCGCCAAGAAGACGTTGCATGTATCAGTGCTCATTGTCATCAGTAATCAACTGCACTACGTATGTCATTAGAGGAAATGAACCCGCCGCATCTCCCCCGAGACTTGACGGATGCGCACTTGCCAAGCCGGCCGCCGGACCTCAATCGCTCCGATGCCGACAGCACCCGTATGGATGCCCCGGCCCCAGCGCAACTCCGGAGGATACAGCGGTCCTGCGAGATTTGTCACCGCCGCAAGATACGGTGTGACAAGCAGCAGCCATGCTCCCATTGCAAACGTGGGGGCGTCACCTGTTTGTACCCACATGCCGAGCACCTGCGGCGGGCCCGCAAGCCCAAGACAACCATGGCCGATGTGGCCACCCGCATCTCGGAGCTGGAGCGCACTCTCGTCTCCGTATCGAACCAGACCGCACCGGCAGAGACAGTAACCTCCCGGTCGAAACCATGTGACACGCTCGGGACAGAGGGCCTGCATTCAGGGTCGAGCAGTGAGCAAGACAGAGGCCCGGGTGTCCTCGTTCAGAAAGGATTATCGAGTCAATATTTCAACGAGATATTGATTTCACGGGTTCTCGACGAGGTGTGAAGGGCCTCGGCAACTGATCAGGTTTCGTGCTGACAGTTTGAAAGGAGCAGGATATCCAAACAGTTCTATCGACACCGGTCAGTGAGGCCACACGGCCAATATCGGTGCCTCAATTCAATCCCATGGGAATACTTTCGGTCCCTTCATATTCCAGGCCATTATCAAGCTTCCTCCCAAACAAAACGGTGGCTACACACCTTTGGAAGGCTTACGTTGACCAGGTTGAGCCCTGCACCAAAGTCCTTCACATACCCACTGCCGAGGTTCTCGTATACACGGTTATCGACAAGCCGAGCGAGTGCAGTCCAGGAATGTTGGCCCTCTGTTTTGCCATTTTATTTGCTGCTGCCACGGTATACGACCAAGACGAAGCTGTTGGTGTACTTGGCGATGACCCCGTCGCAAGTCTGCAGCTCTTGAAGACTGGCCTCGAGCAGGCTATTGCCCACGCCGACTTTCTCGAGAGTCCCACTGTCACCACTATACAGGCACTCGCGATATATTTGGTATGTCTATGCCGTCGCCTCTCCATATGCCTAACTCGACTAACAATCTCATCGTCTGCGCTCCGGGTCCACAATCCCGGCAGAGGGGTCTGGACGATCGTGGGACTCGTAATCCGTGCCGCCCAGTCCATCGGCCTGCATCGCGACGGTAAATTGCTGGGACTGTCGCCCTTCGAATCTGAAATCAGGCGGAGGCTCTGGTGGTATATTGTCTGCCGAGATGGTCGAGCTGCAGAAGATTACGGTCTCGAAAACATGCGGCGAATGCCCCCTGGGTGTGCCGCCAGTATCGACATGCCGCTCAACGTCCACGACAGTGATCTTTACCCTGAAATGGACGAGCTTCCGCCGAATCGACCCGGCTGGACCGCCATGACGCTCTCTTTAATCGGCATCGCGACAGTACTCGGATGGCATGAAAACGCCCAGTCAACCCCAACAGCCAGAGATGGCACTCGCAGCCAGGTCATCCAGGATATCAGAGCACGCGCAAAGGGATATCTGAGTCGCTGCAACCCCGTGATCCCACAACAGCGACTGACCATGCACATCGCGGACTTCGTTCTTCGCAAGCTGGAGCTCGTCACGCGGCAGCGGATGCAGATGCATGCGCAGCCCGGCGCCCACGAGGCTTTCGCCACGGAGGAAAATCTCCTCGAGGCCGTGGAGATACTCGAACTCGGCGCCACCATGATGACCGACGATCGGCTGAGGCCCTGGCAATGGTCGATGCGCCTGTACCCGCAAAACCACATGCTGCTGTATGTACTCTGGCACTTGTGCGTGTGCCCAGATGGGCCGAACCGAGACCGCATCTGGCAGGCGGTGGAGACGGTGTTCAGCGACACGGAAGCCACACGAGCGGGGAGCGTAGGCGCTGGGGATTTGGGCTCGCGATGGGCTGTCCTCACAGTACTGAAGGAGAAGGCCTTCGCAAAGAGGGCCGGCAAGACGGCGGCCAGCGGGGCTACGAGGGCGCAGGATCAGATACAAGTGGCGACGCCGGGTGGAATGGATGCCGTGGGCGTCTTCACGCAAATGGGTAATTTTGACTGGGTGGACGACCTGCAGGTTCTACCAGACTGGACGACATTGATGAAGGATTTTCAGATGGAGAACACTTTCAAATTTGGGGTTTGAACAATTTATGGAGAGAGGAATTCATGTCGTTGATTAATTACATTACAAAGCAGTGAAGAGTACCCATGAGTCTATGTCGCCTAAGACCTTTTTCATCAATATGCACAATTCCGCCCGCCTCAGTCCCTATGCGTTCCTATCTCCCTCAGAATACCACGAGCAGTTTCCAACCAGTGCGATGGATTCTGGCAGCCAGGATAAAGGTAGTCCCGACCATACAGAAGACACCTGCAAAGATCTTCATGCCTAAGAGCCCATGAGGCGAGTCGATAATGGCACCGTTGATTGGGTTTGTGGTCAGTCCTCCAATGGAGGACGCAAAGAAAACAAGGCCAGTGCGGAAGCCAATTTCAGATAGAGGCGATACCTGAGCAACGAGGGGGCCGATGAGCGAGACATAGGCGCCCGAACAAAAGCCAAAGAGAATGGCAAAGGCGATGAGGGCGCCGTCCGTGGCGGCGGGGATCCAGAGGGCAAGAATCCAGAGGCCCGTGAGGTAGCAGACTATGACGAATATGTTGAGACGACCGATCTTGTCGCCGAGGAAGCCAGCAAACATACGACCGAAGAGGGAGGCGGCATTAAGAATGGGAATGAGGTACTGCACCAGATTTGGGTCTATGCCGGCTTCGAGCGCTTGGACGGGAAGGAAATTGATGGGTACGTAGATGCCATAGGTGAAAACCGTGAAGCCGAGCGTGATGAGGACGAATTCGAGCTCGCGGAACGGCCTGAGCAGCTGCGCTTTGGTAATCTTCTGAGGTGTCGGTGGGTGGAATGCGCGGACCGTAAGGTTGGCGAGGATGAGCAAAGCGAGGATGAGAAAAGCGCTGATACGCATCGCCCAAGCGAAACCAACTTGACGAATCAGCCGTGTGACCATAATCGGGAAAACGACACCGCCAATGCTGGAGCCGGTAGAAAGGATGCCAAAGGCGGCGCCGCGATTGACATTGAACCAGCCGTGGATTACGGCGATGGATGGCTGGAAGATAGCAGAAACGCCAATGGCGGAGCAAACGCCCTGCGCAAGTAGAATTTGATAGTACTCCTTGCATAGTGAGGCCATCATGAGACCAAACACGTGCAGAAAACTACCCATCAAAAGAAGTTGGCGCGGGCCATGCATGTCGTATACTTTGCCTAATATCGGCCCTGTCGCCGTCATGAAGAAGATCTGAAGAGAAGGAATCCATGATATGGTGCTAGGAGAATATTGACGAAGGAGGTCATTTTGATAGTACTCCTGGAAAGCGCCGACACCTATTGGCGTTAATATCGAGGTTCTTCATTTGACTGTGAAAGAGGAAATGTTCGTACTGTTGATCCAGCCAAAACTGCAAAAGGCGGTGCACCACACGCCGAGCACAACGAGCCATCCAGCTAAGCCCCCATCCGGAGCGTCGCTACCCGGATAAATGGCCCCCTTTTCTTTGTCCGATATGTTTGGATCGATTGTGGACGGCGCGTCAGACACGTAGTCATTGGGATCAAGAGCGCCGTGGTTCTTCTCGGCCGTATTGGAGGCGTGAGGCAGGTCGGCAGCTAGTTGTGACATGGTGCGAGTGGTGTAAAGTGTGATGGCCTTTGCTGACTCCAGGTTGCTATGACCTCCACACGGCGACGGCTCGTATTTAAACAGATATAGTCTGTGGCCGACCCTCGAAACACTTCCCAGGAATGGACGGCAGCTGGGAGCGGGTACCAACCGCAATGCGTGAACTTTGATTGCAAACCCCGACCGTCAGCACGCCATGCAACGTCAAGGATCCGGACGTATCGGTCGCGTGTGCGGAATTGGGAAACAAGGGCGAGAAAGGCCCTTGTTGCCTACGCCTACAAGGTGGGCTGGATGCGCCTCTTCGGCGCCGGCGCAAGTATAGCATCCGAGGCCGAGGGCCGGTAGGGCTGAGAGTTCGGCGCCGAGTCCAGCCTCATCTGGCCGTCAACGGGATCGACTTTTACACCCCTGAACTGGACAAATTTTCTCAGCATTTTCAAGTTGGCTGATCCATGGTGACAGACGGTTTCGGGCGCAGTTTGATTCGACGAGGTCCCCGAGGGGTACTTGCAGCCACCTCTCCCATCCCGGGCTCCAGGGCCGGCCTAAAATGCTACCGAGAAGCTGATTTGCCGATACCTCCCCTACGATCCAGTGCCCGGCACAGTGCATGATGACAGCAAAGTGGGCCAGCACGAGTAGCGATTCGGGTCGTTTCGCCCGCAGCGAGGTGAGGAATCCCGGGGTCACTACCTGCGGGCAAGCGAGAGCATGCCGACCGCGTCGCCGAGATGACCGACGGGCGAGACACGCGGTGACGAGTCCTTTGAGTCTGCGTCGAGAGACGAGTGAGAGTCATAGGTGGCCTGAATCCTCGCAAGGGCCTCCTGGTTGCCCTGCTTCTGCTCGTCGTCCATGCCGAGACTGTCCGTGATCAAGACCTGCAGAGCCTCGGTCTCGGCGCCTGTGCCGAGCTTCATGGAGATGAGCTGCCCGTCCTCAAAAACGGAGGCGTGATTCGATTTTATGAGTACGTCCCACGCCGCTGACGCGATGACGCGGACACCGCGGTAGAGCTCTATGTATCGAATGAAATCATCGAGCACAGTGGCGTCATCATCGGCGCAGGCGGCGTCGCAGAGGAGATTCATGCCGACCATCCAGCTGAAGACAAGCATTTGCATGGCATTGTCGGCGGTCGTCTCGGCTTGGGTCGTGTTGAAGAAAGTCAAGGCGTGGGCCTGGTACTCACGCGCAAGGAAGATATACTGAGGGGCCTTGTCTGGGCATGTTGAGGCGAGGTGTCGCGCTGAATAAGCGAGGATCTCGTTCATAAGGTAAGGAAGGCCAAGAGCCTGCTCGACGAGATGCTGGTGTGTGGGCATCTTGTCATGAACAGGAATAGCGCCAGAAAGAAAATGATGCATCAGATGCAACTGGTCCATGTGGGCGGACGGCACAGAGTGTACGTTCGGGACATCAAGCAAGAGGTTTGTGGCGCCCGGGGACGGGCCGGCCGAGGTGAAGGAGGGGCCTGGGCTGGGCCCGCCCATCGTACTTGGGGTCAGGGCTTGGAACGAACATGACCGCCTGGGGTTGACGCAGTTGAAGCATATAGGATGTGTCTCGTCACACTATCGATGTTAGAAAAGTCAGATCTAAGGCTGCTGGATAGTGCCATACCTTGACATGCCTTCGTTTGCACTCGACGCACCCGTGACGGGATTTCCGGTGTCCTCGACGTGGAGCCATGTGAGCCACTGACTGCAAAGTGACTCGAGGATGAAGAACGGGGAGCAACAAGAGACAAGCGAGTGGATGTGGCGTCGAAAACCGAGGAAACCGAGATGCGAGAGAAACCCGTTCACGTGAAATTGTCCTGCAGTCGCCGTCTTGATAAAAAGGGACTGTCTCGTACTTGAGGAAGCAGGCCGGAGCATGGGCGGAACTGAGGCTGGGTTCGCCAGTGGCGCAAGCTCCGGCCCGGCTTCGAGGCGGATCCAATAGGAAGCCAGAGAATACGTCGAATGCGAGTGGTGCGACGCTAGCATCGGAATCAACACGTAGCCAATCAACGAATGTTGGTTCCGCGGGTTTAGCTTCATATCATTCGCTCATCTACATCCGGCTCGCTATAATGCTTGTCCACCCTCGAGGCTTCCTCAAACGCGCAGTTCCCCCCAATAGTAGGTCCAGATATCGGCTCCCAAAAAGTCATCCTTGTACTTGGCCGCGGCCTCGTCGCCGGCTGCCCCCGAGCACACGAGCAGGGGCATAAAGTGCTCGCCGCCGCCGTTCGGGTGCATGTCAAAGCTGTGCGGGAACCCCCTCCAGCCGGCGAGCTTCTTCCCCCTCTCCTCGCTCTTCTCCGTCTCGATCGCCGCCGACAGAACGCCGTTCCACTCCTTGACCTGGCTTCGGAGCCTCGATCCGCCGGCGCCGGCCCGGAGCTCGCCAAACTTGCGCATGTTGTGGAACGACGCAAAGCCCGACCCCACAATGGCCACGTTGGAGTCGCGCAGACTCGCCAGCGCGAGGCCCATGCGGCGGTGCTCCTCCTCCGACTCGGACGCCAGCACGGAAAGCTGCACAATCGGCACGTCGGCCGCCGGGTTGATGAGCAAGAAGGGGATGAAGACGCCGTGGTCCCAGCCGCGCTTGGCGTCGAGCACGGGGTCGAGACCCTGCTGCGCGAGCGCCTGCCGCACCTCCTCCGCCACGTCGGGTGACCCGGGCGCCGGGTACTTCAGCGCGTAGGCCTCGCTGGGGAAGCCGCCGTAGTCGTAGTAGAGGTCGTGGTGCGTCGCCGACGAGATGGTCGGCCTCCTCGTCGACCAGTGCGCCGTCACGACGACGATGGCGCGCGGTGCTTGGGGCGTGTTGAGGCGCAGGAGCTTCGGCACGCGCTTCGTGAGCGACGAGACAATGTCTTTGTGGCCCGGGTCGCCGAGAACCGGCATCGGACCTGGTGTCGCGTCGTCAGCGGTGGCACGCTCTCACTCGCAAGCCATTGATCATGGAAGGCGCTTGAACCTACCTCCGCCGTGGGAGATGCAGATCACGGCGCCGCGTGTCATGGTCGGTGATGTTGTGTGGGAGTTTGACGAAAACGTGCGTGACAAGAAATGTCGGGCTGTTGCAAACATGAGATAGGAAGCGACAAGGTATTTGGCAGGTTTAACGAGCTGTCGGAGATGCATGGCCAAGCGTTGAAGGGGGGGCTTCTTGGGGCACTTAAAGGATGTCTGCACACCCCGCGACGAATTCAGCTTGGTAAGACAGGCAGGTGTGGCAAGGCTGAGACGTGGAATAAGTATGGCGCGATACAGCGATGGTGCCCCTCGTTCGGTTCACGATCCGACTCGATTTGCCGATGATACAAAACGAATTTGAACATGGCGCCATTCGGGTTCGGAACCTTCAGCAAGTACCTCGGAATGGCCGCCCATTCACTTGCTGTGCCGTGGCACCTGGTTGGCCTTTCCATTAGGTAGGTAGGTAGGTACCTCTCTACCTAGGTACCTACCTACCTAGGTGAGAACCCGATATAGGTAGGCAGCGTGTCATAGCCGCGCGGGAGCTGAGCTAATAAGGGACCTTGCTTCAAGTCCCCTGGGAATGCGAACCTCTAGCTCATCATCTCGTCAGCAGACGGATGCCGGCACGGATTCAGGCCTGGCCTGTCGAGTCAGTCCACAGCATCGCCCCTGATTACACATCAACCGCGCGCGCGACAAACAAGTTGACGTCTCGGAAAGAACCATCATTCTTCATCATGCGGAAATCGTATTCGTAAACCTTTGTTGATTTTTTAAAGCTCAGGTTTCTTTTTGCTTCCTACCATGCATGTCATGTCATGACTGTAGTCTCCTTCTTTCCATTTCCAACCGCACGCACACGGCTGCCAATGTCCAACGGGGTTG
>NW_003315037.1:3311519-3313094 GCF_000150825.1 Verticillium alfalfae VaMs.102
CAGGATGACGATGCGGAGTTTGTCGAGAGCGACTCCGATGCGGCAATGACGTCCTCAACATCGGCCTGAGTCGCAGCACGGCAGAAAATCGTGTCCGCGCTGTGCACTGTCAACACCAGAAGGCATTTCGCCTTCCACCACCCCCTTCAGGAAAGCCTGCTCCGAGTGCCGGTCGGAGATTGTGTCGTTGTTCGAGACTGCTTCCAGCAGGTCCTTGCGCAGCGCGCCCACTGCAGTCGAGATGGAGGGCGTATCGCCCTGCTTGACGTCAAGAGTGAAAGTGTAATGCACAGCAGCATCCTCCGACCAAACGGCACCCTTCTCGAGCGCGTGCTGTGCGTCCGTGACGAATCCCACACTGGTGCCCCGGTGCGTCAGTCCCCCAGAGAACGTTGGCGCCGAGACGGCCCGCGTGATGCCGTATTGATGCGCCACGCGCAGCTTCTTCGTGTCCAGTGCCAAACCGTCGACGCCGCGGCTAAACTTGGTGCTCTCTCCGTTGGCCGTATTACTCTCGTAATCTATGGCGTTCAGCCCGATCTGCGACCCGAACGCTGTGAATGAGTGCGTGAGGTGGCCGTCCTCGAGGGCGATGAACTCGTGCGACGGCCCTTGGCGAGCAACGCTGACCTCCATGCTACACTCACCTGTGCAGGTGATTTCGCCCTCGGACACGACAACGTTGACGGGTCCGTTCAAGGTCGTCCGACTCTTGCCGTCCGAGAGCAGAATCTTGGTGACACCAGTAAAGACAATATTTCTGTGATGCGAGATGCCGCCGCTCAAAGCTACGCTCGAATGCGGTGCGGCGATTGGCCCCTTCAGAGGCTTGTCGAGCTCGACAGGGTTCTCAAACTGCGCGAAGCCGTCGATCCAGACCTGCGCAGGCGCGGCTCCGATGCTGAGCGGATCACTGTCCCAGACCACAATGTCAGCGTCGAATCCTGGCTTGATCTTGCCCAGCCGTTCTCCCAGGCCAAGAAGCTCTGCCGACGCTGTCGTGACGCCAGCGAGCGCCACATGGTAGGGGAGACCATAGCGGTATGCCTTCGCGGCCTCAAATAGCACGTGCTGAGCGTTGATGACGGGGTTATCGCTGACGTAAACTGGAGTGAGACCGTTATTCCACAGAATCTTGCCAGCATACTCTGATCCCACGTAGGCTTCGGTCTTGTAATACATGTTGTCAGCGAAGAGAGCGGAAGCGGGCGGGCGACCTCCCCAAGCTCGCTTGAGAATCTTATCGAATAATTAGCAAAAAAGAAAGGACTAGAACCCCAGAACGGGGACTTTGCATTACCTCAGGCACCAAGAAGGTCTGATGGGCATGGTGAAACGCCCGCAGCGGAAACTTGAACTCGTTGGTGTGGTCGATGAAGGCCTCGAGGTCAGGAATCGTGTAGCAGTGCGTGTTGACGTGAACCTGACCCCGAAGGACAGCGCCCAAGCTCTCCCAATGCAGATCCCGCGGCAGGTAGTCGTCTAGGCTGTCAATGCCAGACCTTTCGGCCTGGTCGCACCAGTCGTCCTGCTTCCGCACGAGGGCTGCAGCCTGTTCGAATGCGTGACGGAACT
>NW_003315037.1:3313194-3315360 GCF_000150825.1 Verticillium alfalfae VaMs.102
GCCAGTTACGATCAGGGTCGGCAAGCATATCGGCTGCAGAGATCTCCTGGCGACCATCCTTTTCGCCAATCGCATGCTTGAAAACGAAGGCCTCGCCGCCGATGTTGTTACCAGAGCCGGGCAGAACCAGCGAGGTGGTGACACCGCCGGACTTGATGACCTGCCACTGCGGATCGAGCGGATTGAGGCCGTCGATAGAACGGACGTAGGGGGTGATGTCCGAGGAGAGCTCGTTCGTGTCCTCGGTACCGGCTAGGTCGGGCAGCGAGCTGACGCCAACGTGCGAGTGCATATCAATGATGCCGGCCGTCAGCTGGCGACCCTTGGCATCGTAGATCTGGGTGTCGCCAGGGAGAGACTCGAGGCTGATGTGAGCGTCGACTTTTTGGATCAGTCCGAACTGCACAAACACATCGCCACTGGTCCACGAATAGCCTTTGCCCGCGCGGGCATCCTCGAGCGAGGTGCCCTCCACAGGCTCACCGAGCCAGATTGTCGCATTCTGTATGAGGATGGGCCTTTGGCCGTCAACATAGCGTGCATTTTTGGTACGCCCAAGGCCAATTGGGTCCTGAGGCTTTCGTCGGAGCTTGGTGCACGTTTGAAGGTCCTCTTGAAGACGATCAGCGGCGAGACGAGACTGGCGCCAGGAAGGCAGGACTGTCAGTTGGTTCCACTGAGCGTAGACGAGGAAGACGAGACAGGCCAAGCCGGAGATGGCCAGGAGCTTCATGCCGCGACGGCGACGGATCCGGAGCTGTCGACATTGTGTTCGTCTGGCAGGCAGAGCTGCGACAGGTGGGGCCAGGGAGCTGTATTCGTATGGCGGAGGGGTCGCCTTGGTGTATGAGGAAGTCATGGCCGCTGTCTTCCAGTTTCGGTCTTGGAGAGGGAGGAAAGAAAGTATCACGAGACGGCCAGGTCTTGGGTCGTGGTGGAAATCATCGAATCGTGGGTGATGTCTGCCGTCAGAGCCGGGAGCTCGATCACGCGGGGAGCTGTTGCACTTGCGTCATGAGGATGGGTTGTTGCGATAGCCCGCTGCACGGGGCTTGCGGTACCGACGTGTTGCTTATCAGGGCGAGAACGCACTGTGCTTGGTTCCGGACTGGGGACTTTGCTGCTGATGCCTGGAAACCCACCCCCTGGGAGTCTCGGGTTCCTAGACAGCAGCAGCCAGCTACCTACATCCAAGTGAAGTCTGCCTGACGCCGGTCAACATATTGACAGGACTGAAGCAAGGGAATCAACGCACAAAAAAAAGAACTCTTCTCATACTATTACAGTCCAACAGCCTTATCCTTTCGGATGCAAAATAACAAGGAACAGCATGTCCGAAGGTCAGCTGCGAGTCAGTGTGATTGGTGTCCCTGGACGACCACCTCAGGGCTTCATGCAGCACCGGAAATGACAACAAGACACTGTCAAGACTGTGACCCCTCTTGCTGCATATGATGCACTTCCCCTTCAGGCCCTTCGCTTGACAGGCGCCCTCTAGCCAGTTGACAGCCTGTGGAGGCACACTTTCAGCAGTGGAGGCACCCACCAACAGTGGGCAGACCAACCATGGAGCTCCAGGACACACGTCTTATCCCTGTCCGGCGTCGATGCCCACTGGGCGCCCCCCCGCCCTCAGCCAGCACGGCTCCGCTGAATCAGGGGTAAGCAAGAGTCGAGACCGTCCAAAAGTCAGAGCCTCCGATCTGCCGCGTCTGCTGAGGCGGCCAGGCCTCCTGTCCGTGGGCCGCCCGGTCAATGGAGGGACAACTGAAGTCGCTCTCGCAAAGCCTCAGCCGCCCGTCCAGTGAGAGACGTCAACAGCAGCCCTGCGCCACACGTCAATCTCCTCCCCTCCTTGATCAAGAGTAGCAGCCTGGCAGCAGCGCCAGCTGTCACCGTCAATTCCAATTCAAGCAAAAACATTCAATCACATCTCCCTACGCCCCCACGACTAGTCGATAATGGAGGCAAGAGACCTCGCTGAACTCTGAACACTCCGACCAAACGTCCTAGCAAGAAACAACCGTTGCTGCCGATTCCGTACCCGACAGACCAACCATCACCATTGTCACATCACCAGACCCGCCGTCGCTTGCCTACCGCCTTGCCGCGCTCTCTCCCACCTGTCGTGTCACGATCTACCCGGCCCGCAATCTCCATCCATCT
>NW_003315037.1:3315460-3328190 GCF_000150825.1 Verticillium alfalfae VaMs.102
CACGAAGAAGTAGCCGGGCCATGGGCCGCCGGCTTCCGCAGTGCCGCTCTGGGGTCGCCTCCAGACATGACGGCCCTGGGCTCGTCCAAATCCTCCTCCTTCAGTCCATGTCCCTCCACTCCGACGATAACAGCGTACTTGACGACGTGAGCCACTTTGAAGACATTGGCCTCGAGGATGATACGACCCTCGCTACCAAGACCTTCGCCAAACACCTGCGCGATCCTCACGCCCGACCTTCTGTCGGTACCCGGCCATCCAACCCCTACGGCCGTTCCTACTCCACCGAGCGATATCCTCCTCATCCCGGGTATGCGGTCGCCGCTGCGGCCTCTGCGGCAGAGCATGCAGCCACGACGCCGCAGTCGAGCACCAGTCTCACGAGCCTCACAAGCCCCATATCCCCTCCCGCGACGCGAGACCTCGCAGCAGGCGCAAAGGGACGAAGGAAACCCGAGATCGGCCCTGTACCTCGTACACGGCCGGCCCTGTCCACGCTACAGACAGACCCGCGAACCTTCAACACCCGAAGCACCAGCCTCAATGCTCGCTCCGCCGACGGCCACAGGGGCATGCCCCATCCAAGGGGCCTTCTCAGTCGATCCGCCACGTCTCTCTCGTTCCCCAACCGCCGCCATCGCAGCCCGAGCCCCAACATGTCTCTTGTGCCGCGAGATCCGAACACGCTCATGCGTCCACGGCGCGGCAGTTGGCAGTCAGACCGCGACAGGAAATCGGTTCTTGAACTGGAGAACGAATGTGACGACGACGACGACGATAACATCCCCGACGGCCTTCTTCTCGATAACGTCCCCATCTCGCCCCGTCCACAGGCTGAGCGCGCCTTCAGCCGATCCTCCTCTCGCGCGCCCTCCAGCGATAGGGCGCCCAAAGAGCGCGTGCGCAGCCTGGGCAACGGCACACCCGCAATAGCCATGGCCCAGGGCTCCCTCAAATCACCGACCTGGAAGACGGATGCCGATGCTGCCGCACGTTCCACATCCCCAGCCGCCGAACCAGACGACGTCGATATACCCGAGCCACTCAAGGCCCGCGCCAAGAGCTGGAGCGCCGTACATTCGGGGCTCAGCGCCGAAGCCAAGGCCTTGACGGAGAAGCTTGAGGAGCATGCCGACGACAGCGGTGACATTGATAGCTTCTCCTACGTCCGAGGTCGCAAGGAACAGCGGCATAAGTCGGCGCTACCAGATCTGCCTTCGCTGCGCCAATCAAACATGATGATTGACGCTATGCCCATGTCGAAGGAGAAGGAAGCTGTCCTTGGGCGTACGCGGCCCTCGTGGCTGCCACCGAAAGATCCAAACGAAGACAAGAAGCACTGGAAAGAATACGAGAAGATGATGGCACGAAGGGCGGGAATCCGAGCGTCGACGGGAAGCAGAGAAGATGACGAAATCCAACGACCGTGACGTCACGGCCAATGGCTTGATGCGTATATGGGAAGACAGCATCATACCGCGGTGGTCAGATGCTATCAGGGAGCGGCGAACCCGCGAGCTTTGGTGGCGAGGCGTGGCCTCGCGAAGTCGAAGGCGTAGTGTGGTCTCGCGCCATTGGCAACGAGCTCGGGTTGACGCCCAACTCGTTCAAGGCGGCGCTGGGCCGAGCGCATGATGTCGACAGTCGCGTCAAGGCAGGCAAGGGTGACGCAGAAGACATCAGGAAGGAGGCCTGGCTTTCCAAGATTAGAGAGGATGTCAACGAGAATACGTGGCGAGATCTGCGTATCTTTCAGGTCGGCGGGCCTTTACACCAGAGCCTGGTTGATCTCCTCTCGGCATACGCCATGTATCGCAGCGACATCGGCTACGTAGCGGGCTGCAACGTGAGTAACCTGCCCCCTCCATGACCCTCCCCCGCCAGTGACTGACATGAGCAGACTGTCGGAGCTCTTCTCTTGCTTAATCTGCCGAACCCATCGTCGGCATTCATTGCTCTCGCCAATGTTCTCAACCGCCCGCTCTCGCTCGGCTTCTATGCATCGGACCCAGGCGCCAAGGCATCAGCCTACAACCTCGTCCTGCAGACGCTCCAGGTCAAATCTCCTGGACTGCATGAACATCTGACCCGCAACGTACCCGATGCCGACCCGGAAGTGTATCTCAACACCATCTTCACTGGGCTCGGCACGTCGCACCTTGCTATGGACGAGTGCGCACGGCTGTGGGACGTGTATGTGTTTGAAGGTGATGCCCTCCTCGTCCGTGCCGCGACGGCCATGCTGCTGCGTCAGGAGATGGCGCTATTGGGCACGAGAGATGGCGACGAGGTCCGCAAGCTCGTTGAGAGTGGACCGACGAAAAACGGCAAAGTTGCGCTGGCCGGCGGATCCGGTGATGAGGAAGGCTGGATGCGCTGGCTCAGGGAGGCCGGCAAGGCATGAAACCCCGTCTCGAGCGACAAGGCTCTGCGAGGGCCTACGTGACCTACGGCCGACTTGATGATTTTCTTTTTGGACAAAAAGAACGGAGGAGGGAAGGAGAATTAATTATTGCGATGCTACCTGGGAACATCGCTGGCGCCAATCTATGCACAGAAGAGGTGGTTGATATATGTTTGAGATGATAATGTATGTATAGAGCAGAGGTTGGACATCTCGTCAACAAGAACCAAGGAGGAAACGGTGGGTTCCGTCCATTCAAATGATCGCCGACAGCTTTACGTTCACGTCTCATCGTCACCGCCACATAGCGTGTACCCAGATTTCTTTGTGAGAAGCGATGCCATGCGAGGCTTCTAATGCTCGTACAAAAAAATGACATTGCAATGTATCAGTCCATTATCCGCCTTGGCTGATCCTTCCGCCCGTCGTTGTCGTCGTTTGCCCCGAGTCGAACGCGTCATACCGAGAAGCCAACTGAAATTTTTGCCCCCACCACCAGGCCACATCACACCAAACCCCGTCATCCTCATATGCTTCCTCTACTGCAGAATCTCCTCCGTCTCCTCGATGACCTCCTCCACAATCTCCTCGATGATCTGCTCTTCGGCGTCGGGGTTGGTGACCTTGGAAGCAAGCAGCTCGGCGATGGGGTCCTCGGGCAGACCGAGGTAGGCGCGCTCCTCGACAAGCTCCTCCTCGATCGACTCGCGCCACGCGAGCCACTCGTCGAGCTGGCGGCGGCGGGCCTCGACGACCTCGCGGTCCGCGGACGCGCCACGGTCGGCGTCCTCCTGCTCGAACGTCTTGCTGTACTCGCGCAGGTTCTTGCGGATCTGCTTCTGTTCCTCCTTGGTGAGCAGCGTCGCGGGGCGCGGGCGCCAGAGGAACTGCTTGAACTTCTCCACATGCTCCTCGCGTAGCTGCTCACCCTTGAAGTCGTAAATATGGTAGCCATTCTCCATCTACTAGGTGTTAGTCATCCATCTTTGGAGAGGGGGGATATTGATGCATGATGCGCAGGGATACTCACGCTGTGCTTCCACGAGGACGACCAGGTGGCGACGAAGCGACCGGAGGGGTCCCACTCAACGTCAGTCACGCCGTAGTGATCGGCCGTGTTCATGAGCTGAAGGTTGGCAGTCAGGTCCTTGTCTGACTCGGGCTTCTCGCCCTCAAAGTCGAGGTCGTAGAAGTCGAGGTCGGAGCTCTGCGTGTTGTGAACGGTAGCCACAACAACGAAGCGGCCGCGGGGTGACCAGTAGATGGAGTTGCTGTTCTTCTTATCGAGGGTGCGCAGGTGCTTGAAGTTGCCAGGCGTAGGACCCTTGTTCTTCTCCGGGCAGAAGAAGGCGACCGATGTCTTGGGCGCGACGGCCGTGGGGCCGGCGGGCCTCGGTGGTCGTGATGATGACGAAGCGGTCACCCTTGGGCTCCCAGGCAAAGTTGACGACGGTATCCTTGATCGTGTCGACGACCTCGACGGGAACGCCCTTCTCCTTGACGCGGAAAATCTCGAGCGACGTGGCCTGTGACTTCTTCGACTTGGAATGCCTGTCGACCTTGACGCAGAGGAAGGAGGCGTCCGACTGCCAGTGAAGCTTGACATCGCTGACGCTGAAGAGGTTCAATGTCCTCACGATCTCCTTGGAGGGAATGCTCATGAGACCGACCTTGGCGGGGTTGCTGCCAATCTCGGGAGTCCAGTAGCAGAAGAGCTGCTCGTAGTTCTTGACGCCCTCGCGGTGAACGGTGGCGGGCGCCCAGTCAAAGTCCATGACACCGGCAATCTTGATCGTTGTCTTGTCGAGCAGGCCCATGCGGGGGAGCTCGTAAACAGAAATAGAGGAGCCCTGAGTCAGACGGGCGACGTACTTGTCATCGGCCGACCACTTGAACGCAGGCCAGGGGGACTTGCGCTGCTTAGCGACGCCATCATCGCCCTCAGCACCGGGGACGTCAAGGCTCGCGAAGGATCGGAGGGGCTTGGACGTCTCAATGTCCCAAATGACGTAGTTCTTGCCGTCATCGTCCACAGAGAGCGCCGGGTGGCCGTCCTCGGGAATGGAGATGGGGCGAGCGGACCAAGTGACGATGTACTTCTCGTTGGGGGAGAAAGCGATGAGGTTGACAAAGGGGTGCGCGAACCGCCTTTGCCTGGACCAGGAAGCGCCGCCCCAGAGCTGAACACCTTGTGCGTGAACTGAAGTCAAATATGTGCCGAGGGGTGACCACTGGACGAAGCTCTCGGTCCAGTGCTGACGATCGACCACGGTCTCGGCGGGCTCCTTCTCGTTGTTCCAGCAGACGCCAACGGACTCTCCGCGGTACATGACGAACTGGTCGCGGCCACGGCCACTGGGGTCCTTGAGCCACCATCGGAGGTGCTCCTTCTCCTGGAACTCCTCAATTTGAGGAGGGGTGTAGTCCTCGTCAACGCGGCCCTCGCGACCGTAACGGTCAATGTCGGTCAGCTTGTTGACACGCAAGATGTGCTTCTTGTCGAGGGCAACCATGTCGAGGCCCCTGACGGCAGCGGCGGCCTCGCCGGCGGAAGAGTATTCGACAAAGGCGAATCTGTGAGACTTGTGAGCAAAACGTCGAGCTGTGAGACACATGTCGTTGGGGTGCGCCTACCTTAGAGACAGGCCATCCTCACCCATGGGCATGAAGATGAGGTCCTCTCGCGTCTTGCCGACCTGGTTCAGTTTCTTCAGCAAGAACTTGACCAGCTTGGGCTTCTGCTCCTCGGTGACGGCAGGAAGGCCATCAATGACGACAAACGTGTCGTAGCCATGCTCGAGTTGCACCTCGTACTTCTCGCGCAGGTCGGAAATATCGATCTCCTCCTCATCGTACTCGTCTTCGTCGAGGTCTGCCTCGCGAAGGTGCTCGTAGGACGGCGCCATGATTGCGGTTGCGAGTCGGGTGATGCGTTCCTGTGAACGGTGCCTATCGTCGTCGAGCTGGTTTTGGTGTGATGGGTATGTGTTTGTTGGAAGCGGTGTCGACCAAAGGATTATTGTCTATTGCTGGTGTTGCCCCGCAAATGCAATGTGGGATGATCGATCGGTGGTGGGCGCGCAAATGGGAAGGGAAAGGTGCTCTTCCTTGGTTGTATGGTGGCAAGACGATCTGGCGGTAAAGTGCCTGATGTCAGTGAGCAGTCGAAAAGCCTTGAGTCGAGGGCTATCCTTGCGCACCTTGAGATCTGCTGCTGAGGGGATTCGCGAGAGGTCCGAGACGTCTGTCTTTTTTTCGGCTGGCAATTTTTCGGGCACCAGGCAAGCAGCCAAATGTGTGGGCTCCAGGGGCAGTTGCGCTGAGAGGCGTGGGAAGGACCCCGCTCGGCCCCGCGCTGGTCACATGACGCACAGCTCAGCCACTGCCCACGTCTGTCAGCCACGCGAACACGTCCCAGGTTCCTGCCAGAAGTGCCCAAAGACGATGAGCTCAGGTAAGCTCCCACTCACCCCGAGCCCCACCAACGAGGGGACAGGGCAGGCTGAACCAAAAATTTCCAGAAGCTCCTAGATCACCACATCGGGGTAAGGTACCAGGCATATCGACGACCCCCTTCTGCCCATTTCTACCCACACACACGATACGGCGAGAAGAACCCAGCGGCACGTCTCCCTGTCATACCGAGTCGAATCGCACGCATTCTGCGACATTTTCACATTATGGTACGTTTTCCGTTGAGGCCTGGCCCCCCTTGTCCTCGGCCCTGCTAACCGTACCCTCTGCAGTCGTCTTTCAGCCCGACTCAGATCTTCGCAGATGGCACGACCGAGGAGAAGGGCGAGAACGCTCGCCTCTCTGCCTTTGTCGGCGCCATCGCCGTCGGTGACCTGGTGAAGAGTACGCTCGGCCCCAAGGGCATGGACAAGATCCTGCAATCCGGGTATGTCTGCCTACCCCTCCTACATCGTTGCAGTTGCCCCTATCGATTTGGGCGGACGCTTTGGCTGACAAACAGCCCAGCTCTACTGGTGAAATCATGGTTACAAACGACGGCGCGACTATCCTCAAGTCCATTGCTCTCGATAACGCGGCCGCGAAGGTGCTTGTCAACATTTCCAAGGTGCAGGACGACGAAGTCGGTGACGGCACTACATCCGTGGCTGTTCTCGCCGCCGAGCTGCTGCGCGAGGCCGAGATTCTCGTCAACAAGAAGATCCACCCCCAGACCATCATTGAGGGTTACAGATTAGCAAGCCAAGCTGCCCTGAAGGCGCTGGAGAACGCTGCCGTCGACCGCAGCAACAACCCCGAGGCTTTCCGCAAGGATCTGGTTGCCATCGCCAGGACTACGTTAAGTTCCAAGGTCCTTGCCCAGGACCGTGATCAGTTTGCCGAGCTCGCTTGCGATGCCGTCCTGCGCCTGAAACAGTCATCGGACCTCAGCCACATCCAGATCATCAAGAAGGCCGGCGGCAAGCTCAGCGATTCGTACCTTGACGAAGGCTTCATTCTCGACAAGAAGATTGGTGTCAACCAGCCCAAGCGACTCGAGAATGCCAAGATCCTCGTCGCCAACACGTCTATGGACACGGACAAGGTCAAAATCTTTGGCGCTCGCGTCAAGGTCGGTTCGACGAGCAAGCTGGCCGAGCTTGAGAAGGCGGAGAAGGACAAGATCGAAGGCCAAGGTGGAGAAGATCAAGGCACATGGCGTCAACTGTTTCATCAACAGGCAACTTATCTACAATTGGCCTGAGCAACTCTTCACAGATGCCGGCATCATGTCGATTGAGCATGCCGACTTTGATGGTATCGAGAGGCTGGCGCTGGTCACTGGCGGCGAGATCACTTCCACTTTTGACCACCCCGAGCAGGTTCAGCTGGGTCACTGCGACCTGATTGAGGAGGTCATCATCGGCGAGGATACTCTGGTCAAGTTCTCTGGCGTCGGCGCGGGCGAAGCTTGCACCATTGTTCTGCGCGGTGCGACCGACCAGCTGCTGGACGAGGCGGAGCGCAGCTTGCACGATGCCCTAGCCGTGCTGTCACAAACAGTCAAGGAGCCCAGGACAACGCTAGGCGGCGGGTGTGCCGAGATGGTCATGGCCAAGGCTGTTGAGGGCGCCGCCACCCGTGTCGAGGGCAAGAAGCAGATGGCTGTGTCCAGTTTCGCCACGGCGCTCAGGCAACTGCCGACTATTCTTGCCGACAACGCGGGTCTGGACTCGGGTGAGCTGGTGGCACGTCTTCGAAAAGCCATTTACGACGGCATGACCACCTACGGCCTCGACCTGATGTCGCCTGGGGGTGGCGTTGCTGATATGCGGGATCTTGGCGTCGTAGAGAGCTATAAGCTGAAGAAGGCGGTGGTGTCCTCCGCAAGTGAGGCGGCAGAGGTGAAATCATCTAATCCACAGTGTTTATTGTGCCTTTTAGCTAACAAATTAACAGCTTCTCCTCCGAGTCGACGACATTATCCGCGCAGCGCCGAGGAGGCGGGAGCGCGCTTAGACGGGTGATGCGATACCAGCGAATGGTGCCGTCTGAAGGGTTCACGAGTTGATGATGATTGAGCGATGGAATCCTTGTACAGACGATTAGAGGTCGCGCGCAAGTGAGGTAGATCCCGACAGCATGGTAGACAAAACGAACCCTGCCAGACAAAAGAGTCGCTGCATGCAAGTGTAATAGGGATGGCTCGCCTCCAAGCGTTGGCTTGTACTCTTTGGGGCACATGCAGCGTAGATCCGGGGACACGACTGATGACTACCCCTCGCCGGCTTGCCTATTAGAGGTCGGTGTTAGTGAGCCGTTGCACCCGGAATTGTCAAGAGACTGCCGTTTATCTTGCGAAAGCATGTGATGTGGCATTGTGTCAATCTCGAGGTGAATCTCGCCCTGGAAACATGCTTTGCTTACCCCAGGGCCCCGATTGAGGCAAGCTGCACGGCGTATCACGATTTGGCCCCCCCCCCCCCCTCCCCCGGGGCTGACAATTGGCGTTACACGGCATAATGACCTGATGGAGGAAGTCTCGTAACAGCAGATTTACTCAAGGAGGAGAACTGGGGGTATTTGGCGGACTCATATACTAGTGCTGATCCTACCCACCAAATACGCATGGTCATCGTCATTCCTTTCATATTGCCCAAGCATATGACTAGGCAGCCACCGCAACTTGCGTTCACGTCTTTATTCCTGCTCAACTTGCCCATAACTTTTACTTGTTGTGTGTCGTCGCGCTTGGGCTACACAATGCTGTCATTTGACTGATGGCCTCTTTTACGTCGAGTCCATGACCGCCAGCAAACGCGCCTACCAACGTATCGGCGCAACCAAAGTATGCCAGGCCGCTTCCTATGCTTATACGTGGGAACCAATACCGCGGCTTTTGAGTATATAGCTTCTCAGCAGTCAGTCGTCGCTCTACGATCTGTCTCATGCGAGAATGATGGTGGATTCGCAAGTCCGCGCCAGCTTGGCTCTCTCGTTAGTCTTCTCCGTCCCGACCATATGCCACTGCCGTCTTAAGCATGGTCGACATTGATGCTTTATAGTCTCTTTCTTTTTGGCGTTGCCTGCCTCTCGCTGCGTTATAATTCGAGCGCTGCATTCGGTATGACTGACATGAACTGTGATGCAAGCGAACTGGTCACAAAAGCTGACCTACACCCAGAGAGACCCATCCATTTTGCGATTCTGACCTTTCTGATGTCTGGAGGAGCCATTGCAGCAGCAGGGAGGTTCAAGGAGACCAACAAGACCCATCTGGGTACATATGACCCTGATACCACGCATCCCATTGCCAAGCCGACGTGGCAGGCCTACATCGACTCGACCTCTGACAGTGTCAGCACCCCTTCTTTCCGTGGTACTTGTTTCGCTGTCAGCGGCATCGTTGTGCGTGTGTTGCTGACTCGGCGTGTCATTCGTACCGTGCACTGCTCAAGTACTAGCTACGAGACTCTACTCCCATCATTCACAACAATTTACGCCGCCAGCCTGCTAAAGCCGATGCAATCAGGCAAAGCCGTCAGCGACCGAAGCGGCGGTTGGAGGGCCAAGCTGGCCTGCGCCCAATACCCCATATTTGCGCTCATCTGGGCACATGCTTCACGGGTCACAATCAGGCTGACCTCGTCTTCAGCAGGGGCTATATGCCCAGCTGGATCCCTTCGCTGGGAGCCTTACACGCCCCTCGCCCAGTGCGTTACCGTGCTCGTTGATGCCATGCTCGTCACTCGGGTGGCTGAGAGTAGACGACACATCTCCAACGCATGGCACCGCACTGCGCACATTTTGTTGGCCTCAGCCGGGGTGCTAACCGTCCTGGCCATGTTCTCGTTCTATCATCCTCGAAACATCCGATGGGCTTTGATGCTTGACTATGTGGCTGTACGCGACCTTCTCGTCGATGGTTCGACTGCTTGTGTCACTCTTCTTACCGGTATCTATCTTCTCTCCTGTATGCTCCCGAGCACACTTGCACTCTCCATGACTGCTGTTGCCATTTACACGCATCATCTAGCTCGTACATTGGCGAGCGCACCATCGATCAATCAGTCTCTGATGACTGTCGCAGTTGTCAACACTGTCCTCACCCCAGTTATACTCCTGAGCCTAGATCCTCGGGCCGCCACCGTCACGGGACTGCCTGCCAGCGATGTCCGTCTAGTTCGCTTCCTCGCCAGGTCATACGTTGTCCTTACGGGTGTCCTCTTTGGGGCCTTTCTCGTGTGTTCTCCAGACGTAGTGCTGGGCGGCGCCATCTCCATACAGGATCTCATCAGTGCAGCCAACGTCCGCTCCGACCACTGGGTAGCTCAGGCGAACCGCAGCACATCTCTCGTGGAAGCGGTGGAAGAATATCGTCGGCGTTATCAGGTGCCGCCGCCACCCAACTTTGACAAGTGGTACGAGTATGCGACGATACAGGAGTCGGTTGTCATTGATGACTTTGGCCAGATCAGCATCGACTTGAAGCCTTTTTGGGGGCGTTCGCCGGCTGCCCTCCGCGAGCAGACGAGGCACATGCTATTGTACACGCCATGGCTCAGCATGGCAGGTATCAAGATCCGAAATGGCACGGTTAAAATTATGCCGGGCGTGCCCGGCTCCCACGCCTAGATGATGTCAGCCATGCCGAGATGATTGAACCATTTGCACAACACCTTCCCGACTTGGACTTTGCCATGAACCTCAACGACGAGCCAAGAGTGGCCGTTCCGTATGAAGGGATGAATAGGCTCCATGCAGATTCCGATGGGCTCGGCTCGATCAGAGCTTGCGCTGAGGGAAGAACTACGTCCTTTTGATGCCTCCCAAACGCCCACGTGGCCCGAGGTCGAGCTGCGAGACAACATGGATCCATCACCCTACTTCACAAACGAGTTGCGCAACCAGATCTACTACAGTTGTATAGCGCCTGCATGCGCACCGACATCAGCCACAGGGAACTGGCGTTGGTGGAGTCGCCGAGACGCTTGTCCCGCCTGTATTGCACCGCATACAGCATCCATATTTGAAAGCGCCTCGCGCGTCGTTATGAACTGGACGAAACGCGACAGATTTGTGCCATCAACCAGATCTCGCCTACCTACATGAATTCCTCCTGTCGCCAGCTGCAGTTATGCCGACGAAAATGGCGTTTCCTGTGTTCAGTCAGACAATGGCCGAGGGGTTCGCTGACATCTTGTTGCCTTCGCTTTGGAACTTCAACGATAAGACCGCATATGCCGACGACAAAGGGGTTTTGTGGAACAGAAGGAGAATACTCTGTTTTGGCGCGGACCAGCGTCTGACGGCTAATGCAGCACGCGGGTCCTGGCAGACTTCATTGCGTGCCCGGCTTGTCCATGCAGCGTCTCATCTCCCACCGTTGACGGCGAGCAACCCGGGATATGACCATGAGCTACCAAGGGTCGACACTGGTTTTGTGGACGAGTTCCAAAAATGCCACCAAGACGACTGCCGCTCCGAAGAGACAGCATTCTGGGGGGCTGGCGCCGAAAAGCCTCCCCTTGAGCGAGTTCCGTTCGAGCAGCACTGTCAATATCGACACCTGATGGACCTTGACGGCGCGGGCTTCAGTGGTCGCTTCTTGCCGTTCCTACGGAGTCGGAGTCTTGTCTACCGCACGGGGCTGTTCCGGATGTGGTTCGGGGAGCGGGTACACGCGTGGCGACACTATGTACCGGTGGACGTGCGCCTGCATGAGCTCTGGGATCTGTTGCGTTTCTTTGGCGGGGACAGGGGAGGAGCGGGGCTGGGGCAGAACATCGCCATGGAGGGCAGGGCGTGGGCGGCTCAGGCGTTGCGCAAGCAGGACATGCAAGTGTACATGTTCCGGCTGTTGCTGGAATGGGCACGGTTGGTTGACGACCAGAGGGACAGCCTTGGATATGTTACATGAGACGCTTGAGTTTCCGTGGATGAGGTGAGGCAGTCTGATACCATCAAAGGGGGAAAGAGCAGCCGCCTTGGCCATTCTCCCGCGTCAGGGTAGATCCTCGATCGACAGTTCTCTAGCCTACTGTGCCCGGTTTTCCAGCCATACCACAAGGAAGGGGTGGCTTGCGGATTGTCATAAACCTTGGCCATTAGGGACTCCATTGTGGTGTGACGTGGAGTGATCCTGGGTAGACACCAGGGCGGAGATTGTTCGTGAAAGCAGGCGACAACCGTTCGACTGTCAGACGAGTCGTGCGGCGCTCTACATCTCTCTGTCCAGCTGTTGGTACTCCTCGGGCCACGATCCATCGGTTCAGCCTTAGAGAGAAGATTTTGGTGATGTGACCATCATTGAGTGTATATTCTCAGCGGCCATGAAATCACATGCCGAGTGGTCAGATTTGGCGCTGACGGTCGGTAAGGAGAAGATCGGATGACGGAACAAATGGCCGAAGAGGGTGTAGGCCACTGGGGGGGGTGATCTCTCAGAGTGCAGTGAAGAGCGTTCACACCGGACGATTCGGCATCCTGCCTGAACCGAGAGTTTAAGGTGATCGAGACGTGCCTTGCAGACAGCAGTACCAAAGATGGACAGTATTTTGTCCTCGGAAGTGACTGTCACATGCCTTCAATCTTTGATCAAAGAAGGGAGGTCGACCAGTGAGTACCGCTCATGCGCCTTGCCCCGGCCGATGCCCAGGCCCGGAGCGCCGACTACGCCCCAACAAAAAAAAAACCCTGCGAGTACCCGAATTTTGTCTCTACATCCCCAACAGAAATGCATACCCGCAGGAGCCTGAACAGAGAACGGTAACAAGGCCATCCAACTTTGCAGCGACGAAGGCAAAAAGGGGGGAGGGAGGGGGAAACGCTGCCCCTCATTGCTGCGATTTTCGCATGCTTCTCCACTCTGAA
>NW_003315037.1:3329525-3330338 GCF_000150825.1 Verticillium alfalfae VaMs.102
ATTCCTCCTCGACACGTACGGAACGAGTTCACCCCGCCCGACTTTACCATCAAGGACATCCGCGATGCCATCCCTAAGCACTGGTTCGAGCGCTCTGCGCTCAGGGGCTACGGCTACATCGCCCGTGACATGGTTCTCCTCGCCACCACGTTCACCATCTGGCACAACTTCGTGACGCCGCAGTACATTCCCTCGTACCCTCTCCGTGTCGCTCTTTGGGCCGTGTACACTATCCTTCAGGGTCTTTTCGCCACCGGTCTCTGGGTCATTGCCCACGAGTGCGGCCATGGCGCCTTCTCTGATTCAACTCGCGTCAACAACGTCACCGGCTGGTTCCTCCATTCTGCCCTTCTTGTGCCCTACTACAGCTGGCAAATGTCCCACAGCAAGCACCACAAGGCCACCGGCAACATGGAGCGCGACATGGTCTTTGTGCCCCGTACTCGTGAGGAGCACGCCACTCGCCTCGGTACCATGGCTCACGAGCTTGCTGAGTTGACTGAGGAGACGCCTATCGCCACCCTGCTTCACCTCGTCGGCCAGCAGCTCGTCGGCTGGCCCAGTTACCTCGTCAACAACGTTACCGGCCACAACTACCACGAGCGTCACCGTGAGGGCCGTGGCAAGGGCAAGCATAACGGTTTCGGCGGTGGCGTCAACCACTTTGATCCCCGCAGCCCCCTGTACGAGAATCGCGATGCTTGAGGGTCATCATGTCTGATGTCGGTCTTGCTATTGCCTTTGCCGGCCTCTTCTACCTCGGTAACACCTTTGGCTGGAAGAACTTGGCGTCTGTATTTCATCCCCTACTTG
>NW_003315037.1:3330664-3332010 GCF_000150825.1 Verticillium alfalfae VaMs.102
ATTCCATCATCTCTCGCTCCCTGTCCTGGTCGTTAGCTAATTCGTTCTGCAGTTGCATTACTTTCCTTCAGCACACCGATCCCTCGCTTCCCCACTACACCGGCGAGCAGGGGAATTTCGTCCGCGGGGCTGCCGATACCATCGACCGAGAGATGGGCTTTGTCGGTCGCCACCTGCTCCACGGCATTGTTGAGACGCACGTCCTTCACCACTACATCAGCTCCATACCCTTCTACAATGCCGATGAGGCCACCGAGGCCATCAAGCCTGTCATGGGCAAGCACTACCGTGCTGATGTCCGCGACGGTCCCTGGGGCTTCATCCGCTCGCTTTGGACCTCAGCACGCTCGTGCCAGTGGGTTGAGCCCAGCGTGGGTGCTGAGGGTGCCGGCAAGGGCATCCTGTTCTTCCGCAACCGTAACCACATTGGTGTGCCGCCCATGGGCCGCACGGATAAGCAGTGATCGGATTGGACAGTAAACAATTTTGGACGGTCCTGATTGTAGATCCATAGCCTCGTGATGATGGTATGGTGGTACGCATCAATCACAATGGGCCTGTATATTCGAAGCGTTCCACATTGGTGGTTTGGAGTTCGCGAACATCTGATTTTGTCTTGTCACGGACGATTGCTTGACTGGGCGTGTCCCTGCGTTGGACCTATCGGGTCATGGAGGACCGGGTGGCTCTTGGTAGCCTGCTATCATGTATGTCCACCAGTGCCAGCGCTTGTTCCAGGGCGATTTTGCATTTACTTCTGAAGTTGGTTGTTAGACATAGACTGCAACGGCAAGCAGGAGAGAGAGGAAGAAAGGCGAAAAGACTTGAAACGAATTGACGATTTTTCAAAGTTATGTTTGAGATCAGTCCTGTGTTGCAAAGAGATGCGAGAAGCGTAATGACAGGCAACACTGCGACAAAGATACGTGTGCATGCTAAATTCTGGAAAACGACAGCCAGTACGATGACCAAAAGTCTGGTCATATAGGACCTGGGAGAGAGGGGGGACATGGGGTCAAACTTCCGGTGGTGCCGGTCCTTTTCACGACCCCTCGCCAGCCGAAAGCGGGGTGGTGGTCCAGTCCCAAGACGTCACGCACCACTGACTTGACACGGACGTCTGACAGTTGCGATATCTGGTTCGTCAATATTTCAAGGTCCTCAACATGTCAATGCATAGTAGATCGTAGCTTCTGTGTCAGGGCCTCGTCATTGTTTCGTGAAATCATCAGACTAGCTGTGCCAAGAAAAGGCACAAGGAATACATAGGCAAGGTGGCTAGCCACCGTCACCTCGATGGCGTCGCTCTTGAACTCGCCACCAGGATAGCACAGAGTCCCCAACTG
>NW_003315037.1:3332485-3372061 GCF_000150825.1 Verticillium alfalfae VaMs.102
TTCTAGCGCCAGAAGTGATGGTCGCTACAAAAGCGAAGACAATGATAGCAGCGGGGAATGGGTTGTTGCGGCTTTGGGAGCTCATGCCGTGCTGTAACAAGGACTGAAGATGAGAAAGTATGGAATGTAACTCTGAAGGCAGGAGGGGAAGGCCTGTTGACTCCTGACAATGTCTATGCTCGCTGCCTAGCGACCCGATGACGTCAAGGTAAGTACGGGGCTCTGCCGGAAATGTCCTGGATGAAATAGTGATGTGCCAGGTTCTTTTCACTCAGTTGGGAGTCTCCCAATATCGCAGGATTTGTCGGGAAATGCGTCTCTTGACCAAAATCGATCAAAGGCCAGTCGCCAATGGGGAAAGACGGAACAGATCGACAACGCTACCAACATGCACTAGCACTAAGCTCGGGTGCTGGTTGAATTGCGGTTGAGTTCTGCTAATCTTATGGGCGAAATCTGTAGGCCTTGGTGAAGCGCTGGGGCGAACAGAAAATCGAGTTCAGCGACAACAGCATGGGGCGGTTGGTGGCATTTAGATGGTTTGAGAGAAGGTCGATGGTGCCCTGATCTGCCAGATAAGCTTGTTCTGTGGCTGACCACCTGTCTACTTTCTTCACAGCAACGGCCCCTCGACACCCCCGGAAGCATGGCATTCGGGTTCGTACTCCACCTTTGTCCCACACCTGCTCTTCCTGGGCAAAGACGACAGTCTAATGCCGATGCAGGCGGCAAGGCTCCTCTCACTGTCGATGATGTGGCCCATCGTCCATGGAGGCTGTTCTGGTTGCCTATCGGAGACACGACCTTGTCGGGCGACGGCACGAAAACGGAAGGTCGACAATGATACGCCACACGCCAATCATCATGACACCCAAACATGACTCCTGCTCCTCAAATCTCCGAATCACGCGCCGCCGGCAGTCTCTCGACCACAGCATGCTTCCCCACAACAACAATCGGCGGCTTTCCCGCCTTTCATGCCGGCGAACCCCAGTCACCCGCGCTATATCGCGGCTGCACCTCCGTTCGTGAGGCTCCTCATGAGACGGCGACAACAGTTATCACAGCTTGGGCTTTTGCGGTTCGTCTCGCTAGGCCACCTATCGCCTGGAAAGAATTATGAACCCACCATGGGGGATACTTGACGACAACATTAGAGATACGTGAGCCGGGTCGTTTCTTCTGCCGAAACTCGTCCCTGGCCCTCGCTTTGACTTGTATCCCCGTCATGTTTGGCAGCTGTCTGCTAGTATGGTGCTGCACTAATTGTAAGCGGCGCGCCTGTCGACTCATGATACTCATGTCGATGTTGTTCGTCGTCATTCATCGTGATCCCGAGGGACGGGTTCATCGTCATCGACTGACTCTGCCTTTTCGGCAATAAGCAATCTTATCTAACCACCACGCTGATGTCTCAATTGACTGGGAATCCGGCGATGCCGGCACACCGGTGACAGACCAGATCGCTCCGTTGTTTGAGCTGCCGCTAACAAGAACAAAGAGTATACGGGTAAATGTTGCGGTTCCTGGTCCTCGGTCCCAGTGGCGCTTCCCTTGACAGGAGCTTGGATGCTTCCGGACAGCGCTTTTGACCAACTGGCGCCCATGAGGTCTTTCTCTGACCCATCAGCACCATGTTGACATGCGGGCTTCCTATTGCTGGTTCAAGACGGCTCCGCAACATAAGGCTTGGCAGCCGATCTGTCAACGGTGCTGCGCGGCGACTCCTGCTCTTCATTGGAGGGGACAAACATGTGACGAAGAATTTCCCAGCACGGTTCAGTCCATCCTTCGTCCATTTGGAAGCGACATGGCCCCTTCATTGGGGCGTTTCGTCTCAAAGTCTACATGTACATGCTCTGGCCCGTCGATCAGTCTGGGTGACCTTCTGCCGCCCGGGAGCCCCTTGTTTGTAGTATAGTCGACCACCCAGTCGGAGACATGATTGGCGTTCCACGTTTCCGCTCCTTTGTCCATCCCAGAAGCGCGCAGTGGCTGCGCACATGAGACGATTGGGCTGGAGGCGAGGGTGCAGTGCTCTTGGGTACCATATTGACTTCCAGTAGCTGGTAGCGCACGATTCTTCAGGAAGATTCGGTACTCTGATCTATAATAGTTGATGATGAATACTCAAGCCATCAAGGCACAATAGCGGTTAGTCAAGATCGTGTTCTGAAAGTGAGTCTCTAAGCGGTTATACCGCCGGAACTCGGTGAGGACCTACCGGAGTCCACCACCGTGGATAGATTGCCGATGACCTTGATGCTAGTGGCCTCGGCGACTCCATGGTTTGTTCTGTTCCCCCACACTATCGCCGGCTTGGTCTTTGTCAGGGGCACCGCCTTTCTGGCTTCCTTATTTCGTTAGGCTCTTCCTTGGGATAGCTGGCGCTCCTCGGATGGTGCGGTACGGTGCTTTGTACGAGTATTCTGTTCGGGCACATATGCCCAACACTTGTGATGCGATGTATATAAGAAATAGCGTCCATCCCTTGTGTTGATGAGTTTCTCTTGCAACCCAGCCTCGGCTATTACCATCCTGTGTCACTCCTTTATTCTTCTTCTCTTTAGTCAACACTTCTTCTATAGTCCTTGCCGCCGCTTTCTTCGTCGCCATGAAGCTTCTTACCGGTCTTTCCGCCCTGGCCTCGCTGGCGAGTGCCGCTTCTGTCGACCTCGACAAGCGCGATACACCCCTCGAGGTCAAGCTTGAAAACTCTGGAAATTCCGGTGTCAAGGCTTACCTCACCAACAATGGAGCCGAGGCCGTCAAGCTCTTCACTACTGGTACCTTTCTCGACGAGAAGGCTGTTGAGAAAGTCGAGGTCTACTCTGTTGGTATGTCCGCTATGACATATGTAGCAAATTCATGAAACTAATGTGTTCCAGACTCCAAGCTCGCCTTTGATGGTATTCGACTCACCGTCTCGACTGTGGGTCTGACTGAAGAATCCTTCAAGATTGTGAAGGCGGGCGAGACCATCGAGATGGAGTTCGATGCTGCTGAGTTGCACGACCTCAGCGCGGGCGGCGACTACGAGATCCTCACCAAGGGAGCCTTCTCTACTGCCGAACTTGACTCAACTGTCATCTCGGGAGTTCTGCCGTACAGCAGCAACAGCCTCAGCAGCAAGGTGGATGGCATCAAGGCCGCCACCACCCACAAGAACTTTCAGGATATTGCCAAACGCACCACCGTCTCCAGCGACTGCACCGGCACCCGCCGTTCGGCCACCATCACCGCCATCAATAAATGCGCTTCGTTAGCATCTGCTGCTCGCGCCGCCGCCACATCGGACACTGCCCGCCTGCAGGAGTACTTCAAGAGCAGCAGTTCTAGCGTCAGCAGCCGTGTCGCCGCCGTCTTTAGCCGCATTGAAGAGGAGTGTGGCTCCACGACTTCTGGCATCTCGACATACCACTGCACCGACGTCTACAACTCTTGCAAGCCCGGTGTCATCGCCTATACGCTGTCCTCGCAGAGCTTCATGGTCAACTGCGACAAATTCTTCAACCAGATGCCCCCTACTAGCAGCCGCTGCCATGCTCAGGACCAACAGACGACCATTCTGCATGAGATGACACACCTGAGCCAGATTGCCGGCACTTCCGACTATGGTGGTTACGGGTACAACTTTGTGCAGAGCCTGACCGCCGCTCAGAACCTTAACCACGCCGACACCTATACGCTGTTTGCTCAGTCCATCTTTGCTAGATGCTGAGTCTTTGCGACGAGGCCTCTGATGGCACTGCATCGGTGAAAGTAAAGACCGAGGTGCCATGGAAGTCGTGGCCTTCTCGAAAGTGAAGGCCTCATGATAGCATGGCGGCCAGACAGCCAAATCGGCAAGTGTGGGAAATGGAAGGAAGCTGGTTACGAAGTTCAGCAGAAAGCTGTGGGTAGCCTGAAATGGTCCATTGGCTGTAACAATCAGCCTAAACAGGATTCTCGGACTTAGCAACAAAGACATAAAGATGAACGATGATGGGTTACCGAGAGAATTAGTATGCTGTATGAGGAAGCACGCATTTAGCTTTATACATAGTTTCTGTTTACATTCTTAATTGCTAAAGCTTTGCCGAATGTAGTCACACAACGTGTCTGATAGGTTGGCGTTACTACATCAGCTCAGCCATGACAAGTACTTGAGAAGTGACCACCAGGGATGTGGACCATTTTTTTTTTTTTTTTTTGAGCTGATAGGTACAAAGATGCTGCGCTCGTGCTTCTTAATTATACGAATGATGCTTTGGTCGGGTGGTCGATGCTACACTTTCGTGGGGGTTTGGGAGTGCGATGTTACCGAAACGCTGCGTGTATGGCGGTGCTTCCAATCGGTGGGGGTACCGGAGTCAAACGTCGTAAGTGGTATTGAATGGTACGCGGGACGTGGCTTCTCTAGCATAGGTACCTAAGGTAGGTAGTGATCAAAAGACAGCCAGCGATGCCGCACAAACGGTGAATGTAGGGCTGTGTCGCTGTGCTCGAGTTTTCGCACACCGGCCCGGAGAGCCCTGATGCGCACAGATTAGACCATCGAAGGATTGCATGCATGACATTATAATCCAACAAACCAGTCTCACACTTGAGGTTCCTTCCTCCATGTACATGTACAGGTATGTGTTCAAGACAGCGGGCTACCTTACCAGAGTCAGCATTATAGTCGCCCGCCTTACGTTGGCACGTAAAACGATGCCCAATAAGATTCCAGATAGTTTCACTTCGCATGAGTAACAGAGCATCGCGACAAAAACTCGGCTGATCAATGTAATATTGACTGGCTGTCTGCGATGCACACCTCGCTCGCACACGTAGCTTGAATACAAGTCTTAACGTCCAATCATGGGCCACACTCGCCAAAGACCTACTGAGTCTACGGTTGCTGATCAACCACTTTCATGGACTTGAAGAGGCGGAAAGCAAGTCATGGCAGCCGTTGCTCGTGGAGGAGTTGTGCCTTGACATGGTGAAGGTGGGGACCTATGGCAACTCCCGCAGCTAGGTACTGGCGGGTTCGCACATGGGGCTTGCGTGAAAGACGCAGTAGGACGTGTGCGAGAGCATCTTCACCAGGAGAGCAGGTGCATGAGCACTTCAGTGAACCGAGTCTCCACCCCAACCCGTGAAGCTAAGACCCGTGCACGAGCCGCCCACGAAAGTTTAGGGCACGTCTTCGTTTCATGTGCACCCTTCGCACTGTCGCCTAGCTAGCACTTTTTGCAGCAATCTGCCATCACAGGTCACAGTGTTACTCGAACGGTCACCCTGAATGCTGCACCACGTCAGCCCCCACCATGGTGTGACCCTCCAAGAGCCCAGGCAGGGCCACCCCTCCCGCCTACCTCCCCCCTTCCTCCGGGTGGTCGTGGTGGCAGGATCCCAACCCTGTAAGACGAAACGGCGGCAGGGCGAAAAACCAGAGCTGATCAGCCAACCGCCGCCCTCTCCACTCCACATCCTACCCGCCTAGGTACCTAAGGCAGGCTCCCTTTCCAGCACAGATGGCCACTGTTCGGGGGCTCACTCCATGTCACACACGCAAGGAGAAGAGGCCCAGCTCTACCGACCTCCCGCAACCTCCATGGAATTCCACCCACTTCCCTCCCCCAACTCTATTGTATCCTGCCCAGCACGACATCCATCTGGAGTTGAGGACAGCAACGCATTTCATCAATAGAAGCCTAAGAAGCCCGGCCACTGATCAGTAACACGACGGACGCCCATCCAAAACCACGCAAGGCTGCCTGGAAACTGCATCCACACGCAGCCCCTCCCCATCCAAAACCACGACCCTCTGGGTCCATTTACGTACGACTTTCCCCGGACTCACTCACCACCCTCTTGACCAAACGCAACCGCACAACCTCTATGTCTCGACGCGAGCACCTCCCATCCCACCAGGCCTAAATGTGACTCGATAATCCATCGAACCGCACCATGCTCCGACGACCACCAGGCGAAGGGCGGTCCGGAGCCCAACAGCGAAAATCTCTCCTCGCCCTTGCCGTCCTCTTCCTGACATGTCTGCCGCTCGTCGAAGGCCAACAGCAACAGCAGCAACAGGCCGGTGCGCAGTCACTGCACCACGTACGGCATGCCGATCCGCAGCACAATGCCCGCAGCGCTCACGGGCACGAAGGTTTTGATGCCCTGGCTGGCGATGTCTGGGCCGAGACTGACAATGACGTCGCTGCTGCCGACGCCCTGACCTCGAAACAACGCGAGGACACGGTCATGGATGATAACAACAACAATAACAACAACAAGAAGAAGAGAAACATAATTATCAACACCAAGAAAAACAAGAACGATGCGCGCGCCGTCGCAACTTTGGCTCCGGCTCAGTCCGTGCGAGCACCTTCCCCCGGATATCGACCCAGCGCCCACCTCAATGGCGGGTCTGGCATCTCATCGCCGCAACGAGCGCGGAGTCTGGAGGAATGGGAAGTGGAAGACTTCATACTATTGGCGACCGTCGATGGGGACCTCTATGCCAGTGACCGCCGCTCCGGCCCGCAGCGGTGGCACCTTGAGGTCGAGCAACCCATGGTCCAGACAGAGCACTTCCGACTGAACGCGTCGGACCTCGACGAGGACCATCAAGACGTCGACCATTACATATGGGCTGTCGAGCCCACCCGCGACGGCAGTCTCTACATCTGGATGACTGGCGCCAGCGAGCCTGCGCTCGTGCCTACTGGGCTCACCCATGAAGCGCCTCGTTGAGGACCTATCCCCCCTCGCCAACGACGACCCACCCGTGATCTATACTGGCGCCAAGAAGACGACCATGATCACCATCGACGCCGCGACTGGCAGGGTTCTCAAGTGGTTCGGGTCCACCGGATCGCACATTAATGAGGAGAGCTGCCTGCGGCCCAATGCCCTCTCTGATGTTGATTCGGAAGAGTGCAGCGTCATGGGGACCATCACACTCGGTCGTACAGAGTACGAAGTGGCCATCACGCGCAAAGATGGACGCGCCATTGCCAAGCTCAATTACTCTGAATGGACGCCTAATAATTTTGATAAAGACCTCGTCGACTCATACAGCCGAACGCTGGATAACCGCTATCACAGCAGCCGCCATGATGGTCGTGTCTACGCCTTTGATCCCGAGGACCAACCGCTCTTTAGCCACCAATTCGCAGCACCTGTTGCTCGTGTCTTCGACGTATGTCGCCCCTGGGGTGCCACACCTGACAAGAACCCAGACTTGTTGGTTCTCCCCCAACCCATCCCTGCTCCCAAGGACGAGGTCACGGCTCGTATGCGGGGCAGCCATGTCTTCCTGAACCAGACCGATGCTGGCAGCTGGTATGCCCTCTCTGGCTACTCCTATCCCTTGATCGTCGACTCGCCACCAGCATTGACATCGCGGTCTGACTGGGGCTCGTTCAACCGGCCTTGGAGTCGTCTTACTCAAAGCCAAAAGGCCGACGCCATGATTGGGAGGCATAACTTCAAGCAGGCCAACCACGACCGCGGCCAAGTGCAGCCGCCGACCCTACCAGGCAGCCCCATCTCGCATCCTGCCATGGACTCTCAGGATGATGCCACCTTGCCCTCCGTGGTGCCTGACGAGATCCTTGACCCTCTTGATCCGCACAACATTGTAGAAAAGGTCAAATCTATCCCTCAGCAGGCCGCTAATAGCGTTCGCGATCTGCTGAGCAATCCTGTTCTTATCATCGTTCTTGTTGGCGCCTTCTTCTTCTATCACAAGGATCTGATACGGTGGTACAAGAACAAGTCCAACAAATGGCTGCTCCAGCACGACCACCGTTCTGAAGCTGGCGATCCGACGCCTGAACCAACGCCCAACCATTCCATCGATGACAGGATCCTGCCCCTGTCGAAGTCGGATGATCTCATTGGCAAGTCGGACGACAATGTTGCTCCAATGGAGTCTGCCCAAACCCAGGCAAGAGAGGTACCGCCTGTCCAGGCAGATGATATTGCTTCCACGACAGACAACGAAGGCCCAGCCCCATCTGCTACAGAGAGCCGCGACAAGAAAGAAGATGATGGGGAGGCTCTAGCCACTCAAGCTTCCGATTCGCCTGAGTCGAAAGAATCTTCCAGCAAGACTGAGCTCGAGCCGGGCACACCTGCCGAGAAGAAGAAGGCCAAGGCACATCGTGGCAGGAGGGGCGGTGTGAAGCATCGCAAAGGTGCCGCGAAGAAACGCGAAATGTCTCAGTCTCGTGACGATGATCCACCTGCCACCACCGTCGAGGATGCCGTCAAAAACGCCCAGAAGCTGGGAGGATCACCAAAGCTAGAGCCCGATGTCGTCACTGTTGCCAACGATATGCAATCTGTCACCGGCCCCGTTATCAAGTTGGGCAACATCGAGGTGGACACGGATAACCAGCTTGGCACAGGCAGCAACGGAACACTTGTCTTCGCTGGCAAGTTCGATGGTCGCGAGGTCGCTGTCAAGCGCATGCTCATCCAGTTTTACGACATTGCGTCACAAGAAACACGTCTCCTTCGCGAGAGCGATGACCATCCGAATGGTAAGTACAATGTACGTCATCACGTAGCCGACCGCTGACAGTGTCCAGTCATTCGATATTACGCACAAGAATTCCGTGATGGCTTCCTCTACATTGCCCTCGAGCGCTGCGCGGCGTCCCTTGCTGACGTTGTTGAGCGGCCTGGTCGTTTCCCCAAGGTGGCTGCCGCTGGTAGGGCCGATTTGCCTGGCGTCCTCTATCAGATCACAAATGGCATCGACCATCTGCATAACCTTCGCATCGTTCACAGGGACTTAAAGCCGCAGAACATCCTGGTCAATACTGGCAAGGATGGCCGCCCTCGCCTGCTCGTCTCCGACTTCGGCCTTTGTAAGAAGCTCGAGGGTGGCCAGTCGTCTTTCGGTGCCACTACCGGACGGGCCGCCGGCACCACGGGCTGGCGAGCTCCTGAACTTCTCGTCGACGATGACAAGGATCCCCTCACGGATGTCAGCATCAACAGCGGGTCTGGCACTGTTCTAGTCAACTCGGAGATGCTGCCCAACCGCCGCGCTACGCGGTCCATTGACATTTTCAGTCTGGGCCTGGTCTTTTACTATGTTTTGACAAACGGATTACATCCTTTCGACTGCGGCGACAGGTATATGCGAGAGGTGAACATTCGCAAGGGCAACTACAACCTGGCGCCGCTGGACGCTCTCGGGGACTTTGCGTATGAGGCCAAGGACCTCATCGGCAGCATGCTCAACGGGGATCCGAAGTCACGGCCATCAACACGTGATGTTATGGCCCATCCCTTCTTTTGGTCGGCCAAGAAGAGACTGGCTTTCCTGTGTGACGTGTCCGACCACTTTGAGAAGGAACCGCGCGACCCGCCTAGCGCTCACCTCAGCGAATTGGAGTCTCACGCCCCAGACGTCACGCGGGGCGACTTTCTCCGCCACCTCCCGCGCGAGTTCGTAGATTCATTGGGCAAGCAGCGCAAGTACACCGGTTCACGGCTTTTGGACCTCCTCCGGGCGCTTCGAAACAAGAGAAACCATTACGAAGACATGCCCGACACTCTCAAACGTGCTGTCGGCCCGCTGCCTGAGGGGTACTTGGCGTTCTGGACCGTCAAGTTTCCGGGGCTGCTTCTGGCGTGCTGGAACGTGGTGTGGGATGTGAGATGGGATTCGACGGATCGCTTTAGGGAGTACTACGAACCCGCGGGCCTCTGAGGGCCGCTGCTGAACACAGTGTTTTAGAGATGTCTACCATCACCTTTCATGGCGTGAAGTCTTCGGTGTTTGTAGTTGGCCCGTAGACTCTGGTATATTTAGCTCGTGTAGAATGGACCGACAACACGAGAACTCCATTTTCATCAAATCGACGCTGTATGCTCGACGCTTGACATGTCCTTCACTAACCCCACTGCACTAGGACCTTCTTACCCTTGTTCCCCTTTTTCTTCTTACCCCCGGCACTCTCGCCCCCCTCGTCCTCTCGCTCGGAAGGGTTGGCGCTGACATCGGCACTGCCTTCTGCCCCCGATCCCCAGCTGAAGCCCGTATCCCGCGTAACTCCGAAGTCTCGACGGACGCCACGGCCCGTACCATACCCAAAGATAGTTGTCTGGGGCTTCGCCGCCGCTGGCAGAGCGGGGAAGTTATCTGGAGTGTTGCCGACTCGCGCCTTGGCTTTTTGTGTTTGCCCTGAGCATGGTTGTTGGGGCCGATCCATGACGGACGCGACGTTGATGCCGACGAAGTAGAAGAAGCAGATGTCGCAGCGGCGGCAGCCAGGGAAGGGGACCGCCATTGGAAGAGGGCGGGGCTCTTGACACCGGTGCCGCGGACCAGCTGGTGCCGGCGGTTAGATGTGGAGGAGGTAGGCCCGCTGCTGATGCCGCCGGCGCTGGCCCTACGCGTGCTGTTTTTGAGGCGGAGAACACGGTTCGAGTGCTTCTGGTTCTGGCTAGGAGCGGCCGAAGGCGTCACTGCCGAAGCCGTGGCAGCGGACGCCCAGCCGCTCGATGAGGTCGTTGCGCCCTGCATGCCGCCGAGACCGGGAAGGGACGGATAATCCTCGTTGATGGCGCGCCAGTCCTGCCAGGCCTTCTGAATTCCCCGTGCTTTCGTCTGGTCCTCGAACAGGTCGGCCACCTCGCGGACCAGTGTGCCCAGGGCATTAGACGATGTGTCGACAAATAGTGAGAAGAAGGCGTCAATCAAGTGCGGCGCCGTCATCTTGTTCTGACGGTAGGAGGAGATATGTTGGCGAAAGGTGTTCATCTTGGCCTGATCTTGGCCAAGCAGGTTCGAAGCACGCTCAATAACGGAACTGTGGCGAGCCATGCGGGCGCGGTCTGCCGGCGTCGCGGTCGCAGGGTCTATTGTCAGCTGACCCAAGGCGTCTGCGGCCTCGGATTGTTGTTGCGATGCGGAAGAGACGGCGTTCGCAGGTCGGGCAGTGGCACCAGTTTGACGAGTAGCAGTCGCAGCCGGCGGCGCTGCTGACAGTTGTCCGCCAAACGTACGGTTGCTCACTGACTGTGCTGAGTGAATGGCAAGTTGCCTCTGGTAAGCTATCTCATCGCGCCGCATCGGTTGCGCCGAACTCTGAGGTAATGGCTCGGCGTTGGGATCGCGCCCTCGTCCACGACCTGCACGGCCTTCCCTCCTGTTGGCGCCACCACCTCTCCGCTCCTCTTGGTATGCGGGCCGGAAGTCGAATCCAGCCATGTCAACGATCCTTGCGTCTCTTCTAACATCCTTGGACAAGGTGTTCCCATGTTCACTCAGTTGGTGGGCCTTGAGATCGAGCTCGGATTCAAAGACGACGAACTTGCGCTCCTGGCATTCGCGATCAAGGCACGGGTAGTGATCTTTGGAGAAGTGCTGCTCGAGAGCTTGGTAGTTGAGGTAGTAATGCGGGTGTCGCGAGTCTCTCCGGTCGCAGATAAAACACCTCTCATGCTTCTCACGGCAGTGGTCGTACAGTTTGTCGTCATCGTAGAAGCGTTGTCCGCAGAAGCCACAGAGCGGGTGTCCCTTGAAGCCAGTCTGGTCAAGTGCGCCTGGCTTGTCGTCACCATGTCTCATGTGCTTCTCGAGCTCCTTGTCCGCGAAGAGCTCGTGCTCGTGCGTGAAAACCTTCTTATTGCGCGTGCAGAGGTCACACATCTTGCGCTGGTGCGCCGAACGGACATGGCGGTGGAGATCAGGCCAGCCTAAGCCAGCAAAAACGCAGTCGTCAGCAGGACAGTTGTATCGGAGAAGGACCACCGTATCGCCAACAATCTCCTCGCTGGCGTATTTGATGCCGATATTGTTATCTAGACTCGTAATATCGCTATCGGTGTATTCTTCATACCGCTTTAGAGGATCTTCGGTAAAAATAACAAAGGGGGCAGCGGTCTGGAAAGAGCATGTTAGCTTGGAATTGCAACGCAACAGAGGGAAGGACTCACTCGGCAATGGGGGCAGTCTGTTGTCTTGTACAGAGCCCTCATACGAAGGCCGCAAATGTGGCATGTCTTGTGGTTGCAAGGTGCAATCGAGTGGAACTTGATGGGGTCGGCGCAAATAAAGCACACCTCGTCACCGTCTGACGTACTGGGAGCACCCTCTGCCGCCTTGCCATCGCTTGTCGGAGGTGGAGCGTTCCCCTGGGTTGGCGGAGTGACATCTTGCGTCGATTGAGCTGTCGAACTGCTGGGTTTCGATTGATTTTCGCCGCGATTGTGGTTGCCGCCGCCGCGTCCTCGCGTTCGCTGACCTCGGCCTCGAGAAGGGCTGTTGCCACCTCTTGATGCGCCGCCTTCCGAACGTCCTCTGCCTCGATTTCGTTGTCCGCCTCGGGACGCCGTACTGTCAGCGGCCCCAGCTTCAGTCGAGGCCATGATACCGCGTTGCAGATGTGGGATCAGCGTTTAGACTGTCTTGCTTGATTTCAATTGAAGCTCCAAATTCGAGCCTTCGGGCTTAATTTTGCTCTTCGTGATTTTGATTTTCTTCCTTAATAGTTTCGAGTACTTTTGCCTCTTGAGGTTTCTAGGTCGTAGACACAAATTATCAGCGTGGGGTCGATGGACGAAGGTGTGGGTGGGGATTGGTGGATGGAGGGGTCACTCGCCGATCGAAGCTTCTGGCCGAAAATTAGCCGATTTGACGCGATGACTGACTCTTGTCGGCAGGGAGTCATGACCGCTCTCCAGAACAAGGCCCTACATGGGACCAAGGTCGGCGTACATGGGCTTGAAGCGCGTAAAAGCTTCTGCCTCCATGTCATTTCGCTAGGAATCAGTAAAATTGCGTAGGTGGGTGAGGGATCAAGAGTGCGTCATGTGGTGCACATTTCCACCAAGTACCTGAGCTCGGTAAGCACTGTTGGTGATAGCCTCATGCAGGTGCTGCCTCAGGAATCACCTTTGCCTTCGTTCAGTCGCATGGCAGGGCCCACGGCGGCCAGTTGGAGCTAAGCATGCAGGGCTACACCAACCGCCATGATGCGTTTCTTTTGGTCTGACCTAGAATACTATACAAAGGGCCTGAGAGCCTTGGTCGGTGTCTCTTATCCCAAGTGTTCCAGAATTCAACCTCGACGTCGAAACGTCAAGGAGACCCTGTGACAACCGCCAGCAAGTCCCAGCCGCACAGTACAAAGACCCAACATCACTCACCATGGCAATCGCAGCACTCATCCCTGAGCTCCTCCGCCAATGTTTTGTCCATCTTCCCCGCGAAGATCTCTCCAAGACCAGCCTTGTTCACCGCGCATGGCTTTCACCAAGTCGTGATATTTATTGGAGCACACTCCTCCTGACACTTCGCGATGACAGCGCTGAACTTCTCGTCAAAGTCTTGGGTGAGCGTACATCAATCTCCCGTATAATCAAGGGCATCACTATCGACGAGTCGGAAGATTTTGAGGATCGTGACGAGAAGGAAACATCGGCCTGGCAGGACGCTGTGGTATAGGTCATGGGTCACTTTGATTGCATCTATTAATTGAGCATCCGGTGCCTGGATCTCAGCCAATTCCCCAAGGAAAAGCGGTCGCAGGTCTTGAGGAGTCAGGTACAGGGAACATTAATCGTTCAGTGGCTCAAGACTGAGCGAGAGGATGATGCTATCCCGTGGATGCTCGATCAGCCCAACATTAGCTTCCTGGGAGTCGGAGATCTCGTCTTGGCGAAAGATGCAGAGAAGAGCGACGAGAATGACGGAAAGGAAAGATTTGATCTTGCAGTTTCTGCACATGTCGAGGCACAACCGTAAAATGATGCTGTGCATCTCGACAGGGTTCGTTACCTAAACATCTTTTGCGGCCCGGAAAGCCTAGCTTGGAAACATCTTGTGCCATGCCTAGCCAAGGTGTCACTCACCGAACTCAAGACCCTCGTCTTCGACAGCGGCGACAATGAGATCATAGCCAAACTCGTCGGTGCCGCGGCGCCGAAACTCCTATCACTGGCCATCTCGCCCAAACTCCCAGGTACCTCTGACTATCCAGTCTCCGAAAGCGACCAAACATCCAATCGACTGACAAAATCAGGCATCAACATCAACATGTCTTCGGCACGCTCGCTAGTCGACCTCAGCATTCAAACCGGCTATCATCCTCATAACGAGCATGTTCTCGCCGCCGCAGCAACAGCAATTTCATCCGCTCCCGCAAGCGTGGAACATGTCTTTCTCGGCATTGGCACAGACACCCTCGAACCGGCTGAGCAGCCTGACGGCGCCAATGCCCTGTGGGCATCGATTGATGCCGCACTCGCGATCATGCCAAAATTGCGCAGAGTGGTTGGTGTCATGTTGATCAGTTCGTGTTTGATTTCATACTTGGATATGGATTACGGGATTGGCGACGAGATAAGGACATGGCGGAAGCAGTGTGTCGAGGCAATGAAGCGCCTGTTGCCACTATGTAATGATAGGGACCTGATAGAGGTGAAGCAAGTTCCTGGCCCTTGGACTCGAGGTGCTTTTGCCGATTATGACATTCCTGAGTAGACATGAGTTGAAAAAGAGGCTTGCAACAAAATATTCCTTATCCTATGGCGTATGGTGCGTGACAAATCAATGAGCAGTGTCTTGTGCTAAGACCGCATCTCTAGCTTTGCTCGTGAGCTCAGAATTATCAAGCCCCAGTTCATCCTCCAGCCAACTCATCTGGCCTGTAGAATTCTACAGAACAGCCATATTCATCGCGAAAAGATTCGCTGTCATGCCCAATCAGTCTCCATGCGACCGCTCCTAGAATCAACTTCTTTCAATGTTCCTCCTCCACCGGATACAGGTGGCTGCCGATCAGCTTGTTCATTTGAAACATGTCAACTTTAGGGAGCTTGAACACAGCCTCCATAGGTGCGTCGCATATAATCTGGCGCTTGTTGGCCGGATCCTGCAGGTTGTTGCCTTTGATATGCTCCCACAGTTTCTTCACGACCTGGGGACGCGACAACTGTTGAAAGTGTTAGCAGAATCATCGCATGGGGGGCCACTGTCGAATCGCACCTGAGGCTCCTTCAATAGCTCCGCAAGGGGGTAGCTAAGATTGAAGGGCTTCTGAAAACCGCCGCCGGGCTTGCGCTTGGGCGTCGCGCCATCGCTGCCGTCAACATCACTGTCGTCGCCTGTTTTGACTTTGTTGCTGCTCTTCTTCTTAGGCGCTTTCCTCTTTTTCGGAACGCTGGCGCCACGTGTCGCACGACCGCGTGCCATGCTATTCTCCTGCGCCTGGAGCTGAGCTGCTAGCTTCGCATCTGCATCCTCCGAGGAGGCTTCTCGCTTCTGCTTTTTCCTCGCTGAAGCGGGCTCTCCCTCCCCATCGCTGCCCGCCGCCTCGTCGCGGTAGCCGTACTGTGATTTCGAGTTGTGCGGTGATGCTTCCGTCTTCACTTGTGTGTCGGCCTCTTCTGCTTGTTCCGAAGCTGTGAAGTGGTCAAAGCGTTGTTCGATCAGGGCCTTGATAGCGTCCTACAAGAGCCGTCAGTCAGTAGCTGGTTGGAGAGAAGCGAGGTGCGCATCGCACACCTTCTGATCACTGAGGTCCTTGCCTCCGAGTGCCCTTTCGAGACCAGCCCGTATCTTTTTGCGCGTGATGGTCGTAAGGTCGGCAGTCGCGAGAATCGTATCGATGATGGCGGTATACTGGACCTCGTCGCCAGCGGAGACTATGGACACCCGGTGAGTTACGATTGCGAATAAAACAGAGAGTCGATGAAGTACAGACGTGGAGAAGCCATCGCGAACACTTGTTGCTGGTGATATGCGACACGGCGCAACGTCGCGATGTGATCCTGGGCGCTTGGTTCAAAACGAGACTGGTAGAAACGTGGGGTATAGAGCTACCAGTTCGCAATCAGAACATGCTGCTGTAGCAAGTTTTGAAGGATCACTGGCGCTTTCGTTTTAAGGAAAGAGCCGTGGGTTCTAGGCCCAGCCGCGCAAGCTATAGATCTCGAGACAGCCACGACGGACTGTTGCTAGGTGAAGCTGATCACGCCTTTCGTGATCATGAGAAGGTGCTCTTGGTTTCGTCAAGCGTAAGGAACGGCAGGGGGCGGTGTCGTCGAGCAGCTGTATCGCATCAGTAAGAGCGTTGAATTGAATTGAAGTAGGCAAAGAGCATACCGAGACCTGTGCACGTGGCTGCTACCGCAAGACGGTAAACCGAGTCATATGTTGGATGCAGCCATTCCAAGCTGAGCGGTGCAACCATCGCTGTCTCCGTCACCACGGCGCTAAGCAGTCGCGTGTTGGCAACCAGGTCCCGCGAGCGGATTTACTCCGCTAATGGCCCGGACCAATCACGGATGGGAATTGGAGGATTGGATATCTGCCAAACATTAGCTCTGGAGGTGTTCAGCACCGATAGCTACAAGTCCATTAGGGTCATTCTCTTAACCGATTCTGAGCCGTCTCTCATATCATCCGACCTTCGGAGCACAACCAATTCGAATTCAAACGTTCCTTGTGCGAAGTTTTCCAGTAGGGTTCAATTGAAGTTCTCAAGACATCCAGAAGACTTTAAATCGCGGCAATTGCATCGCTTATGCGTACTAAGCTGATTCTTGGCCCAGAAGCTGTGTCGGTAGGAGTGATAGATTGATTCTTGCTGTCACCCATGGCGAGAAGGCGATGATCCCGCGATTACACTGTCACTTGATCCCCACTAATTTAGTACGCAGTTGCCCCAGACACGCTGTAGTATAGCCGAACACAAGTCCTCGGTATGTATCAATAGCGGAACTGTATTTGACCCTGCTGCACACTTCATAAAACAAAAGATTTGAAATCTTCCATGGATTATGTCAATCTGCCACAATGTACCAAACGTAACCCTAGACAAGCCTCCGCGCTCAGCCTCCGCTAGTGCTAATGCATAGTTCTAGCGCCCATGATCCCCATCTACTCGCACAGGCTGCGTTTGAGTTAGGAACATTCATCAGCATGGCGATACCCTTATGGAAATTTTAGCTGGGATGAACTTCTGGTATCTGCTTGTGAGTGAAAATTGGACTTGAGAGGCTGAGTCTTCTTACACATCACTCACGGGCACATGCAAATGTGGACAGCCGCAGAGACCGTATGCCCGCCGATGACCTTGATTGCGTTATATTGCACTGTATATGGCTATCTGAAGCTGCCCATGTGCCATCCTGGGAGATATTTCACACAAGTAAACCGTCGCTGGATAAGCCCTTATTATGCAGTTACGTTGCCCGGCACATTGGTCTTGTTTAAGGCTATGATGCATCAAGTGAACAATAAACTCAGATTCGGTCTTCTATGTGGCGGACAACTATAGGAGGTGGATAACTCAAGTCACCATCGTCTAAGAGCTCGACTTCCTTCGTTCTAGACAGGGCATCGTTGTCTTGGCTTGGATCAGATTGCAACTGGCCCCCACTAAGCCACATAGCCTTTTGAGCCCCAGCTTTGTGGCGAAACTCGTGATCGCAGCCTGCGCTGCCCATGATGTTAAAGGGAAGAATCTGGGCTAGACGATGTTGACTCAGTTTGTCGAGAGACGCCTTGAAGTCGTCAAGAATGATACTGTCGGTGAAGCATTTGAAAATGAAAGCAAACTTCCAGAAAGGATTGATGACACCGATGTTAATCACAGGTGTGACCGAAAGCAAATCTACAACAATGAAAATCAGGCTGAGAATCATGCAGAAAAGTAGGACCCCAAAACGTGGGGAGACTCTGACAACTGTGGCGAAGTCAAGCTCGTAACGGAACTTTATATTCCAGAAAAGATTCACAATGGTGAATATCCACCATGGGTCTCTGGCGCCATCGTGTCAGCTCAATACACTCGACAACGGGGATAAGAAAGAGTGACGCCATTACCTAAAGACTGCTTCAAAAGGCCGGGTGGTAACGAAGAGACGACTATTGGGGGTATTGAAGAAGGCGAAGTTCGCATAGACTTCCAAGATCCAGTAGGGCTGAACCAGGATGACGCTGCCGATGTAAATCAGGTTGCCTCGACGTCCCAGAAAAGGTTTGCTTTTCATCCACGCGATAACATTGTGCAGAGTCCAAGACGCGAGCAACATAATGACTGTCGATGAAAGAAACCAGCCATAGACCGGTGGCTCGAAAAAGATGAAAAATCCGTTAGGGACCGCAAGTATGAGCTGCTTCAGTCTTAGTAAACAATCCGAAAAGTGCACTGGGATGAACACGGCGACTACCTCTATAAAGATAAGCTTATGCAGGAGGACCCCCTTTCGTATGTTTGCGAGCGTGATTCCAAGCATGATGATGAGAGCACCAATCATGAAACCTTGCGACCATGCTTCAAGAGTCAATTTGTCGTGAGCGGTCGGCTTCAACTGTTCGGGCGTGGGTAGGCCGGCCATTTCGAAAGGTTGAACGACTCTATAGCAGTTGCAGTTCTCTGTAAGGTCCCAGAAGGGGGGACTTAATTTTCATCATCTCAGAAATTCCCAGCCGGGGATCGTGGTTTTGTACTGAAAACGCCCAAAAGGTGACCAGCTGGGACAATGGTCTGACTTGGTTGGGTGGCCACTCACACAGCATGTGGCTTTCTGCAGGCGATGCACCGTGCAAAATGGTGGCCCCCCTTGTGGCCCCCCTTGTGACCCCGGACTCAATACCCCAGGCGACGATCCCTGCCCTGGCCTACCCCTCACTTTCCTGTAGCTTAGCACGGCACATGAAGGATGCTCGGTTAGTGAACTCAGATCAAGCGTTGCTGGACGTCAGGCCACTAAAGAAAATCCCGCATTGATAGGAGTAGATGGCTGAGCTAATGAAGACGTATTGTTGGAATATTAACCCAGACATAGTCCCAATCTGTTGACAATGACTGTTCTCAACACCAGCTCGAGCCGAGCGGCGTCACAGAGGCGGCCTCAAGAGCAACAACACCATCCTTAGCTACAATGCTAATGTCGGTAGACTCCTGGTAGCGAGGAAAAACATTCGCAGAAAACACGGTGCCGTCCCCGATGAAAATCTCCAGGACCGAACGGTCAAGAAAGATATCCATTGTCAATTTGTTTTCCACAGGCACCGTAATCGAGGCTTCCCACAGCCCAGGTTGTCCGTAGCCCGCACCCGTAGTGTCCAAGGTCAAGGTTTGACTTTCAGCGTCATAAGCCAGCAGGGTAGATTCCTCACTCGACTGGAACAGAGCCAGCGTGAAAGAAGAAGCTGTTGTGGTTCCCAAGTCAATGCTGAGCTTTACTCTGGCCGTGTTCGAGCTCCCGATGATGTGGACCATATCGCCCACAAGTACAGGCCCCGATCGTTGAACCTTGCCCTGAGCAAGACTCGCCAATTCCGGAATGGGGCGGCTACCCAGACCTCCGTCATCGCGAAGGAATAGCTCTCTGGTGATAGACTGCTGTCCTGCCCAGCCGTTGGCGCGACTTGGCCACTTTGGAGTCGGCCAGTTGCCCATCCAAGTAATGGCGAGATCACGCCCAGACTCATCCTTGTACCACTGCATTGCGTAGCTTGCGGGGCCAGCATCGAGGAGACCTCGCTTCTCACTAATGAATACTGATCCGTTGAAGGTGCCGGTCTCGTACCACCCCAGGCCGTTTCCTCCATAAAAGAGAACCCATTTATCTTCAAGAGGGAAGAAATTGGGACATTCCCAAAGGGGGCCGGTGCTGCCATTTCCAGTGTACATGATGCCCACATGAGACCAGGAGAACGGACCATCGATGGAACGGTACAGCTGCACCTGCCCGTCAACGCTGTTTGTTGCACCAACGACCATCTTCCAAGAGTTGTCCGTCGGGTCATAGAACACCTTGGGATCACGGAAAAAAACAGGAGCTCCGTCGGGAGGGCCAGGAACGACCGGATTGTGAGCGTAAGGCTTGAAGTTGATGCCGTCTTCGCTACTTGAGACATCGACGGTCTCTTGCACGGCATGCGGGTGGGCCCGCACATCAACGTATTCCGTGAAGACAAGATGTAGTTCATCTTCGTGAATCATTGCACTTCCAGTGAACCGTCCTGAATCATCTCCTGGGATCTCAGTCCTCTTCGGCGAGAGCGCATCCGGCAGCGTGCGCCAGTGTACAGCATCGGTACTCTCTGCGTGAGCCCAGTGCATGGGTCCCCAGAAAGGAGAGTCGGGAAAGAATTGGCTGAAGAGATGGTGGTGTCCGTTCCATTGAGAAAGTCCGGCAGGATCGTTGATCCACCCCTGGTACGGGGTGTAGTGATACTGTGGACGGATTGGGTCCTCGGCATACAAAGAACATGCTGGCGAACTGTCACCCGAAGGTTGGTTCGACTGTCCGATTACATGGAAGGTCTGACCTGGACCGTTGCCAAGAGCATGGCGCCCAATTCGTAGGTCGTCAAAGTTGATATGGCCCCATGACTCCTCCATGCTACTGTCGTGGACAATAATGTGTACCTGTTGGCCGGCCCACTCGCTCGTGTCCCAGATGATCCGAATGAGGGCTTCGTCGTTGATGCCCGTCTGCCTCAGGAGAAGCTCGTTGTCGTGGTCTCTGACTAAACCGACGTACAGATGATCCGGATCATAACCTCCGCCAATCAGGAAGCTTAACTTGGACGTGGCGCGGAAAGAGCTCGACTTCAAGTTGCCAGTGGCAGATTCTCCAGCCTGGGCGGTGCCCAAGATGAAGTACTTCTGGTCTTGATGAAACGGTCCGTCCCAATATGACACCGAGTCTGTGACTGAGATGTTGCCAAATGCGTTGCCGTCAACTACCTGCCAGCCTTCGAGGCTGCCAGTCTCGAAGCCAGGGTTGACGAGCCCATTGCAAGTTTGGACATGGCGCTCTGGTTGAACAGGACCAGCAAGCACATTAGAGGCAGCGGTCATGACCAAACAAAGCTTCAAAAACTTGGTTGAGTCGTTCATCTTATGAGATATATACAAAGAGTACTCTGTTGGGCCAGGAAAATAAGGTATGTGGGTGAGTGCGAGGTATCTTGAGAACCAGATAAATTCTGAAGAAACGATGTCTTATTTATGTTCGTTAAAAGTTTCTGTCTAGGTAGTTGAGAGTGTGATTGAACTTGTTCGAGCAGTGATGAGCCAAAGGGCGCAACGCTCTTCCTCCAGCTCTTGTCCATCGCTACACGACCAGAATTCAGTATGTACAGTACATCGTCTTTCGCCTTTTCGCAACAAACTAGGCCACAGGGTATCTTGCTCCATTGCACGAAACCTACCAGACCTACTGTATCTGTCACCGCGAAGACGCAGTCGATCGCCGCTGCCAGCGATCTTCTAAGTGAGTTGCTACTTGTGGCTAGATTTCGGGGACGCCGTCCCTCCATGCCCACCTGTAGCCTCCATTCGCTCTTCGTCATGATCAACATCAGATATCTCAATGCTCCCACACAACCCGCCTGACTCGACCAGTCATCAATGGCGCCCTATCAGATGTTCGGTTGGAGTTAGCCGTGGAGGATGCATGAGATAGCCCCTGGCACATTTGCGGGATATTTTGTTCGCGAAGCATGGGGGAATAGCGCTAGAAGGGCTCTAGAAAGGCGCTAGAAGGAGCGCCTGGAGTCTTGACTCTTTCGTGTCAACCAGTAAGCCGATGAAAAACCCCCCGTCCGCAAATCCCCGCAATCGAATGGTGCCATCTTTCAAGGGGAGCGGGGGATGATCTACAATCAATCGTTGGACGATCCAGCTGTAAGGCTAGACAGTGCACAGCTTGAAGGAACAAACGGGCGTCCTCATGCATGGCTTCTATAGTCCGACTTAGCATGCCTTGGTGCGATCGCTAGAGCTGCTTGCTTGACGTTGTCAGTCCGGCCAAATGAGAGGTCACAGAACCTCCAGATCCATCTTTGCTTGAATCTCTGCGCCCTCATTGGACGTTTTCAAGTAGTACAAGGCGTCACTACAGCTACCGAGGCATCCGCGGATGGGTTGAGGGTGCAGGATGATTATCACGCATTCGGCTCATGGGCGATGGTACATCCGCGATTGCCATGGCGGTACCAGGCCTCTCGGGTGGATGTCATTGCACCCTTCATTAATTCAGCGAGAAAAGCTCCTTTCCAAACTCCAGCGTCAACATTACCACCTGTCATTCGTGGTCATTCCCCAGAGAGTGGATAGACGAAGCCTGACATTGGCGAGCAGGGGGTTTCAAATCAGCTTGATCCTCTCTGAGCCCCAATGCCACTCCACCAACAATCAGCTAGTTATGGTGTTGTGGTATCATGGAGGACTATGCAAGACCGAAGACACGACCATGTGATTTTCGGCGATGCCGAAGTGCTTGAGATAATGAGCTTCTCGAATATGTCCACGCCTGGGAACAATATCATCCGAAGCATAAAAAGGTGACCAGCTCTGCACTCTGGCAGATGACGAGCATTGATATCTACTCGGATCAACTGACTTTGGTTGTTGATAAAAACCTCTATGAGAACTTCTGTCTCCTTTTACTGGAAGCCCACCGCCTCTCAACGCACCGCCTCTCAACGATTTATTTCCACTTGTTGAATTGCATCTACGATGAGCTTACTCAAAGGTCTTTCTCTTTCCAGACCGGAGAATGAAGCCGGTAAAGCATGGCCTGCGATTGGCGTCGGCTTGTTCGTTGCGTTTGGCGGTGTTTTATTCGGGTGAGTTAATCTCTAGAGGCCGGAGGCTACCCTCATCGGAAACACTACGCTGACTTGGATCTTGTGAAAGGTACGACACAGGCACCATCAGTGGCATTTTGGCGATGCCATACTGGCAACAGCTTTTCAGCACCGGCCATGTGGATGCGGAAGGCAACCCGAATATCACCACATCTCAAGAATCTGCCATTGTGTCCATTCTTTCTGCTGGCACGTTCTTCGGCGCCCTGTTTTCTCCCCTCCTCTCGGATTATATCGGCCGTCGCATGGGGTTGATGATCTCGACTTGGGTTTTCAACCTAGGCGTCGTACTTCACACAATTGCTACGTCTATTCCGCTGTTCTTAGCCGGTCGCTTCTTTGCTGGTCTAGGCGTTGGTCTCATATCTGCCATGAGTAAGTCGGCTGCTTAACCGCTGTGTTCCTGGACGACAGTAGTCAATAATTGCTACTAACATCAGATGCCACAGTTCCTCTTTATCAGTCCGAGACAGCTCCCAAGTGGATTCGTGGATTTATCGTCGGAGCTTATCAATGGGCAATCACTATTGGCCTCCTGCTTGCGGCTGTTGTCAATAATGCCACGGCACGCCGTGATGACTCTGGATCGTATCGCATCCCTATTGCCATTCAATTGGCATGGTCTCTTATCCTTTTCTCTGGCTTGCTCATTCTTCCCGAAACACCACGCTTCTTGATTAAGAAGGATAATGCCGAGCAAGCCGCGAAGTCGCTGAGCCGTCTTCGACGCCTGCCTACGGATCATCAAGCCATTGTGGCAGAACTGGCCGAAGTTCACGCGAACCACGAGTTTGAGATGCGCATGGGCCAGGGCTCGTATCTTGACTGCTTCAGGCCCCCTATCCTCAAAAGGCAGCTCACCGGCATGGCTTTGCAAGCCTTGCAGCAACTGACTGGTATGTTCATCTACCATGAATACCAAAGTTTGAGTCGCTATAGGGTCGTGATTATATACACCGCTAACTCAGCGCAGGCATAAACTTTATCTTCTACTATGGCACCAAATACTTCGAGAACTCTGGAGTGTCGAGCGGGTTCACCGTCTCGATGATCACGTCCGCCATCAATGTTGCATCCACCATCCCTGGCATGTATGCGGTTGATAAATGGGGGCGAAGACCGCTTCTACTTTGGGGCGCTATCGGCATGTGCGTCTCGCAGCTGATTGTCGCTGTTTCGGGTACGGTTTCGTCGGGCCAGCACGAAAACGGCGAAATCTTTGTAAAAAGCCTGGGAGGGCAGAAGGCTGCTGTGTCCTTCGTCTGCATTTACATATTTTTCTTTGCGTCGACTTGGGGACCCTTGGCCTGGGTAGTCACAGGCGAGATCTTTCCCCTCAAGACGCGCGCTAAGTCACTCAGCATCACCACGGCCACCAATTGGCTACTGAACTGGGCCATCGCTTATTCTACCCCATACCTCGTCAACTATGGGGAAGGTTACGCCAATCTACAGTCTAAGATCTTCTTCGTATGGTTCGGCGCCTGCTTTATCTGCATCATTTTCGTCTGGCTCATGATCTATGAGACAAAGGGACTCAGTCTGGAAGAAGTGGACCAGCTGTACGAGGAAGTTCGCGACGCCCGCAAGTCTGCTCAATGGAAACCCACCTCGTCTTGGGACAATGACACCAAAAAGCAAGGTAACGATGTTGCCTTGGGAGAAGTGGAGCACACTGCTGCTGAAGGCCTTCCTCAATCTGACAGACGCTAAGCTTTGGTCAAACCTTTTGAATAACGCGGCTGATTCCTTTTGACAAGTCTCTTTCGGCAGCGTGCAATTCTCTTATCGCTCAACTTTCACTGGTATATGGGCCTTGCTTCAATGAAGAAGTGAGATCAGTTTGGTGGGTAAATGTGCTCTGGGTCATTCACCGAACAAGCGCCTTTCCGGAGGCTAGACATAGCCAAGAAAGTCGTAGTCCGGGATGGTTACAGACAAGCTGGGCTACATGGATTCATCCCCTGGTTAAATTCTAGTGTTCTCCTGGGTACTTCTCAAGTCTCTCTCCAATTGCCATCACGATATTCATTTACCCATTCCTCTCAGCTCTAGTGACGTAAGTATCAATGATATTGGCAAGCACCCGTCTAGGCGTTGAAGAGCAGCATGGCGACCCGAGGACTTTTGCCACTGCAGGTTGCCCCATCCATGGTTTGAGTTGACGCCAAAGAAGTTAGACCTGTTCGCTTTGACCATCCGCGCACTAGTGCATTAGACAGGAACTCAAGTCGTTTGGCACCGCCAGTTCGGAGTCAGGCTGATATCGCCAAATATCAGTCGCGCAGCGATGCCGACATCCAGAGTCAGTAATTTGGTATTGTCGACAAGGCAGCGGACGTGATCCTCGGATTTCCAGTAGTTTGATTGCCCGTCGCGTGTTGATGTGGTGTGAGTGGTCGACTGAGGGTCAGAGCTCGGCCGGAATTGCACGATCTAGCCAGTTCTCCCGGGGTATGACCACGTAGTCGACGATCCGTACCATAATCAGCTCATAAACCTATGTCATTTATCGTCGATGTCAATCACGATTTCTTACTCGAATTTCCAATCCAAGCAAGCGGGATTGGCTTCAATCAGCATTCGGGAAAGCCAGTGCCCCGAACCTTCTGCTCCGTGACACTTAGCGCCTCGCATGTTTTTGTCGTATATGTTACGCTGATCTCGGACCAGAAGTCAGCTGCAGTTGTCGGCCCTATCCCCACAGGTGATGGGCTATTTATAGAGCCACATTCAAATTCTAGTCCATGAAATCATTCATCACGACTTTCCAGCATTTCAACACGCCTACCCCACACTAACAAGACTACCCAAGCCGCCTGACGCAGGGAAATCTGGGGCTCTAAGCCCATGACATGACTAGTTCCCGACTGCGTGACGTAGAAGGGCAATACGAGGGACGATTCCTTCCAGACAAGGTCCGAAGCTTCTCGTATTGTGCCTCTGAGCCCCACTAGTCTACCGTCGATCGGGGTCGGCTCGCCAGTGCCGGCATTACGAGAAGATCATCGTGGAGCCCACAAGACAACACATTCCGCCCTTCCGGCGGCGTGCACGCCTCTGAAGTATATAGAGAGAGAATTTGCAACATGTCTGCACTGCCGGCCAATCTATATGTCTCATACCTTATCCTCTGGAGTTCGTTTCAATCCGACCGAAATTCACCAAAGATAACATTTTGCAACCATGCACTTCCACAACCTTGCTGCCGCCTTCTTCGCTGCTGCCGCCTCGGCTGCGGCACTCCCGGCTTCATCCGGGCCCCTTCCTGCCGGCGCCAAGTTCAATCTGCTCGCCCTCCGGTCCGCCAGCCCCGTTCATTTCGCAGATGTCAGCGCTGCGCAGGGTAGCCTTTTCCTTAATCTTTCCAGCCAGAACGCCACTTGCGACGGCTCCTGTGGCAACAGCGGTGGCAGCGCCACATTTTACTTGAATGATGACGGCGGTCTCTACCTCTATAGTACTTCGGCTACGCCTCAGCAGTTGTATGCTGACCGCTCAGGCATGGGTATGTGGCGCCGTGCCCCTCTCCAACACACAGACGTGCTAACCACAATACAGGTCAGGGCAAACTTGGCTACACCACTGGCGCCCAGCCTCCCCCCCGAAACGGCGAACGTACTGGATGGGTTCTTGATGAGGTCGGCGACCTCACTCTCAACGGCGCCGCTTTCATCGCCTGTCCTAACAGCATCGACGGAGCATGGAGTCTCTGGGTGTCGGCTGGTGTCAATCAGCCAGGCGGTAACGAGGGTTGCCTCGGCATTTCGGCCCGTGCCACTGAGGTCAAGAACCCCGACAGCTGCATGTACACTTCTTGAGAGTGAGGGAGGTACATACATAAAGAGAAGAGAGTTGTAAATAGCAAGATGTAATGTAATTGTTGACAGCACCCAATGGCCCTCTATTCATGAAACTATAGAGCCTGGAGAACAAGCATACGAGCCTGCACGCCCGCGCCCCTTCGGTAGTCCTCGAGATTAGCGCTCACAAAGGCTACCTTGCCGGCGGTGACCAATTCCTTGACACGTCTCTCATAACCGCCATTCTCCCAAATCGAGAAGAGAATGGTAGCGACAAGATAACCACCCTTCTTAAGTACCCTCACAAATTCATCAATGGCAGCAGGGCCGACGTGACCCTCTGTCATTGTTCCTACGCACACGACCACGTCGTACGATGCATTGGCTCGTGCCAGAGGTTGTGACAGGTCGACTGCCTCCAGTGCACGATATACTCTGAGCTTCTGGGCTACCTTAAGCATACCGGGACTCAGGTCGACACCATCGATGTGCTTGGCGCCCACCTTGGCAAGCTCCACGCCAACGAGACCTGTGCCGCAGCCAGCGTCAAGAATCTCAACGTGATCACCCAGTCGCTTGACATTCAAGCTCTTCAACACATGCGAGGTCGCAACAGCGGGCGCCACGTAATCATGCTCGGCCTCGGCGAGCTCCTTATCGTACGATGTGGCCCAGTCGTCATAGATGGCCTTCATCTCATCAACATTCGAGGCACCGTAGCTGCGCCCAATCTGCGACATGGCGGGGAGAATGACTCAATTGATTTTCAACGATATGAATTCTTCAGATGTCAGTAAAGTAGGTTCAAGATCAATCGCACGTATCGCGTTTTTGGGGTAGGCTAACAAAATGAGACTCCTTCACAGTCAAACGAGTCGAGCTCTCGTGTGTTGATGAAGGAAGCTAGACACAAATGTTTCCTTAGGGTGTTGTTTGTATGAAAGGTGCTCTCGAAGCTGTTAGGAAGATCATCGGGCGGCTCGGAATGCCTATTTGTACAAATTTGAGCGGACTCTTGAGCTTCAGCCTAGCTCAGGACATCGCATCCTCTGTAGTGTTTGTCGGCGGATCTGAGTACGTCGGTGCCCTCTTTTCATGTCACATCAGACGTCATGGCGGCGCGTAGTGCAACAGTGCCAATCCTCTCAAGTCGCCCAGGGATAAGTATACCCTGTCATCTCGCCTCAGTCGTGTCGCTCCTATGGCCACCCTCCATGATGGTCGCTGAAAGCTCACGTCACTCACTCGCGCTGAAGTTTAGCCCGTTGCGCGATATACCTACATCGTTGCATGAGCTACTGGCCAACTACATACGAAGTGCCTCGCCCCTCAGCAGCTGCATACGCTATGCAAAGCTAACGGTACGATGCGGCTCAGAAGGGGGGTTGATTGGCACACGAACTGGTCGAGGGGGCGGAGGTAGCTGCCTAGGGCACTCCGCGAATGTATTGCGTCTTGTGGGCCCAATCATCACCGACCGGACGCCCGTCCGCTTGCCGGCCCATGGCTTGGGTGCTCCACAAAGCCGAGGCGCCGTGAGCCCGAGTTGACCGCGCACTTGAGGTATGCCGAGCACTTCATTGGTGAGAATCGTCTTGCAGCAAGGACCTGAACTTGTTTCCCTGCCAAAGGATCCGCACGCGCAGGGGACCTCGCCTCCTGCTCAGTGCATCATATACATAGTTGTCACCTTTTTAGCGGGGTATGCGGCCTGGCCTTGTTCAGGAGAGTGACATCCAACTAAAGTCGTTCGAGGTAGTTGCGGTCCGAGAGCGTACGGTGTGGCACCTTTGCTACAGAGCAGATTTCCCTTCTCACGGTCTTTTGATAGTCCCATCGTTTCTCGAGGCCCCAACCCCGCCAAAGGCCAAGCCAAACGCCCCGCCCCCGCCTCTACCTAGGCAAGAAATGCCCAGGGACGAAAGAGTGTGGAGGGGTAAGGCCGAAGAACTGAGGGGTTTGATTCTGTCGATCTTATCCAGTTCTACTTCGTGGCAGCCTGGTCGCCAGAGGTGCCTGCGGAACTGAAGGCACCAAACCCTGCACGCCGAGGAGACATTCAGTCATCATAACCAATGGCAACGAAAGATGGCGCAAGAAGTCGAAAAGCGCTGGACACCTGTGGCTCGCTATGAATTGATCACTGGTTGAGATGTATCATATCTACCAGATGGGCGTGGGAGGCCGATCATCGACGACGAAGCAGAGTAGTGATGCTGTCTAGGTCACATTCGATCCGTTGATGACCGACCGATGGAAGCTCTGTCACTTTAACTGTTCTTTAGCAAGCTCCCAATCCTCTACGCGAAACAACTTATAGGGCACATGATGAATAAACCTGGTTGACCGTCTTAGGGCTTGACTTGAGATAGCTTGATATGGAGGGCCTCCAATCTGCGGAGAGCCCCCCTACCCATCAATGGGGATTACATGGTCCTCCTGGTTAATACCTCAAGACAGAGGAACCGGGTGGATCATCCTTCTTTTGTTTGTGGTGGGGGAATAACCAGAATAGAGGAGTCATCTTTAGACGATGTCCGCTGTTGAAGGCTACCGCGTGCCGCTGAGGACTATAATAATAGTGATTGCGAAATTTATGATGAATGAGTATCAAAACTGAAAGATCTTGGTTTGATTCTGTCCTGCTGTTGAAGGCTCACATGGACACCTTAGGATAACGAGTTGCGGAAACACACGAGAAAATAGACAAGCGTACGAAGTGATTTCAATCTCAATTCTTGGAATAGGTAGGTTCCACTCAGAGGCATTGCGCATACCACGGGTTAAGTGTTGAGCATGTATAAGGGACGACACAAGCGGTCGGGCCAGTGTGACCACTTCCACCACATTGTTGCCACTGACCTGCTCCGGCTACTGGAGGCGGAGGCGCGGCTGTCGTGACGGGTGTGGGAGCTGGCTTGGACGTTGTTGACGAAGTTCGGAGAGTAGTCGGAGCAGTTACAGGCGTGGTTGACCTTGTCGATGCAACCGAAGAGGTTGACGATCGTAACGAACTGACAGGGCTGACGGGGGGCTCAGGACCTTTGACACCGTGTTAGGGAAACTCGCAGGCAACATCTGACCCTGACTACTCACTAGAGGATCCGGGGCCGGCGACAGATGTCGTGATTGTTCCGTCTTCGATGTAGACACCTGAAAAGTAAATATCTTCAGGCGCGTCCGGATAACCACTGCGCGGGAGCTCAAGAACACCGAGGTGCCAATCGGCGCCGTTGCTCGATGTTGAAGCCGCAACGGGCGCATTGACTCTGGTCAAAGAGCTAGCGCCAGTTGAGTGCCAGAAGCCGACAGTGCCAGCACTGAAATCAATTTCATAGGCGACGTTGTGCCAAACATCGGCATCCCAGTTGACGCTCCAGTGGGTCTGTCCACCAACGCACCATCTCAAAAGCGGGTCGGATGTTCCAGCGGCGCCGCTGAGCCAGCCTGATTTGAGTTCGGTGAAGTGGCTTTCAAAGAAGGCTATTTGGTGTTCCCGAGTCGTCGCTGGCGGATTGACGTCACTGCGTTTGATGCTGAAGTGGTAAAACACTTTCCCTTTGTTGATGGCTGCGCTCGTTTGCGGGATCAATTCGGTGCGCCGCATATTCTGGCCATTCCAGTACGCCGTGTCGGTGAGCGAGATCTTGACACCCTGTTTGGACCCAGAGTCGGCTGGGTTCTTGTAACTTGGCGACAAGTTTACATACTCAGTAACAGGTCCGCTCCCATGAATGTAGTACTGGTAAGGGCCGACCTGCGTCGCCCAGCTCCATTTATCGAGATCAGTGGATGACGTCAGGTCATTGAAACGGCCGTCCCAAAGAACTGCGGAATGGCACTGCGAGACCAGCGAGAAAGCGGCGCTTGCGGTGGCGAGGAACTTCATCATGGAGGGATAGGTCGTCGTGCTTCTGGCAGTCACGTAATACTGGCTATCATTGCTGCCTTTAAGAACCCGAACGCTACGGTCGATGAAACGGGCCAAGGAGCCGAAGCCTCCGTTTGCAAAGTGCCCGGCAATCCGGCAATGCCGTCGATAGGGCCCGGGCCGCAGCACATTCAGCCGGCAAATTGAAGGATGGGAGAGGTGCGACACTGGTGACGAGTCAGCCATCATCAATTCACAAGCATGTCATTCTACCAGATTGCGGATCACCCTATGTGGCGGGGCAACGTCGCGAATTAATTGATTAACTGCACGAGCAGATATTGTCTCACCATTTGACACCTATTGAGTGCTGGTTTAATCCGCACACGGAGAAAACACAAGTTATGCCCCCGTGAAGTGTTCATGAGACGATCACTTCCGTTTACTGTCTTTGGCCCGGTTGTATGGTGATCTTCCATCGTGCTAATCGTCCTGTGACTGCACAAAATGAAGAGTCACTTAGTCGGCGTCTGTCAGAGATGTACAATTGCTGTTGAGAGGGCTTCACTGCTTATATGAACCCTGGTTCATTGCTTTGGCTGTGCCTGAGAGCTCTGAATACGTAGGGTAGGTGATATAAGTCTTGTGATGTGATTGATGCTTTCTCCCTGAATTAACACTACCCATATGAATCAGATATACACATCTGATTCCCTGATCACCTAAGCTGTGATTCACGTGCTCCTGGGAGCTGTGAATCCGTGGCCCTGGTGATCACCATATCGGTGATCCCCTCTCGGGATCACCGCACTAGGGAATCCCCTAATATTGGTTCAACAATTGCACCCTTTATCTTAGCTTCGTTCCTCATTGTAAGTCATCTCCTGCCGCTCTTCAGGTCAACTGGATTCAAGAATCCAAATTAAGTCCACATCGATTTGACCCATAAGCAACATTGGCTTGTCGAAGAAGCCTGGTCTTTTATGAGTTAGCTTAGACGTGAACACTCGGTCAGGACCAGAAGTAAACCTCCAAAACGCCTTGGCCTAGACTGGCTCTAAACAATTTCGTACTTTTACAAAAATGCATTGAACCCCAAAACTATGCAGTACTAATGGTGTCAAACAACGATGGGGAAGCATCTTCGCATATGCCAGTCCAAGGCATTTGCACGAAATTGAATCTTCTCCCTTCGTCAGCAATTGCAGCTCATTGGACAATTGAAGGTAGGGAAGTGGGGTGAGCAAAGATCCCCTCTGATCAGGGCAATGTCGACAGTCACTTGAGAAAAAGATAGGTGCTTCAAAGTGTGATGTTAGATTGATGATTCCCTCCTCGGATGCCCTCGCCACGAGTCTACCTAATGTCCGTTCCCCTGATCAGGCACTCCTTATCATCTTATCGCTAAGCCACACCAATACAACCTGCCCGGTTTCAGTAGGTGATGATGCCAAGGTCAAAGCAAAGCTCTCACGTGCAAACTCGTAGGGTGGTTCTGAATGCGTTCACTGAGGAGCTACGGAGGAAGGGAGTTGATTTGTACATGTAGAATACGACTAGGTTCCGAGCTGTGGTTAGCAGGGCGGCTTCAAAAAGCTCTCGTCATGGCATGCTCAAGACACGCAACGTACAGATCTGCGCAGCTATAACGCTTCAGCGCCATTTACGCCCCCCCCACCAAGATGACAACTTCCTTGCCTAGTTGTCAAGCATCTTGTCACCAATAAAAAGGTGGCCAAGTAGCAAGCTGGCGAGTATAGGGTCGCTGTTATTGTGCAGTATTTGCTGTGTTAGTAGCTGTGCGACAAAAGCAGGATTCGTGACACCGGAGTGCATCACGGCAACGGTAAAACCATCAAGATCAGTTGATCCAAATCTGATATCGATCCTCAGGATCAGGCCAGACGCCAATGGTGAAATTGCCGAATTCGGGATCATCTCCATTCTTGAAGCTAGGTTTGAGCGTGGCGAACAGCTCGTCTGCCATTTTTTGAGGATCCTCACCCACATTGCCAGCTGAGAAGTCACCACTGGCCCGGATACTTCCATCCTTCATCTGACGCATGTGGAGCTTGCCGCCATCGCAGTGCACCTGCAGCAGCTTCCGGGTTGTGGGATGAGTGTTGATAAATAAATCCGGTCGACCATTGAGAGAAAGCTTGATGTTATCTGCGGCGGGTACGGGCACACTGCCAAGACCATCGGCGAGTACCACGTGCTGGGCACAGATCTTTCCTCCCGCCAATGCCCGAACCCCGGTATCGCGACCACTCTATTTGAGGAAACCCAAGACAGTGGTCTCGAACACTTTTGCCCCAATGACCATAGCCTGATCAATCAGCTGGGCGGCGGCGGCGTCAGCCTCGATTGCTCCTTCTTCCCTTGTGAGGAGACCCCATGCTGGCACTGTAGCCTCCTCGAGATTGGTTCGATCTTGTTTATGTCACTATCCTTGACTCGGGTAATCATAACCCCACGCCGAATGCTTCCGCTGGTATTGTGCAAGGTCTTCGGCGGCATATGCCATTGGAGGTTTTAGCACCATGAGAGTGGCAGGCCAGGCAGGTCTTTGCGAATCTCCTTCTATCGCTTCACGGAGCAACGGCGTAAATCATGATGGAATTTTGAATTCTCGAATGCAGCATTAATCCATGAAAATGAATTGGGCATTGCAGCCCCCCATGCTCTCGTCCATGATTGTGACATTGGTCTCTCGGGCAAGAGGCCGCCACGGACCACAGCGATGTTGGAGCTGAATTCGTCGTCCACGGTAAAGTATAGGTGCGAACCTAGTACGAAGCGTTTGATGAATGTTTTGCAAGCCAGCGAAGTGAGCTGCTGTAGGCTCACTGCCTCATCTAGGTTTTGAAGGACGGCTCTTCAGAGCGATGCAGATCTGTTAGGGCCAGAAAGTAAGTCTCGCGATTCAGCTATGGATAGTCGTGTGGTTTGTGTGATCGAGATTTCCCCGCTCCTGTGAGTCAGTTGGTGATCATGGTTCCCCGTCATCATTGGATGATCTCATTCAGACGTCAAGCGCTGTGCGGAATCACTGCTTGGCTTTCCCCATATCAATAATCATGAGGGCGAGGAGTTTTGCGGCGTTGAATGGCCCACAGGATTGGAAATGTGAGGCCGGCCGCTGGTGGATTCGGTTCAAACTGCCACTTCGTAAACTGGAATCACCAGTTGAAGTACCGGTAAATCTTCCTTACTCCAAGACGGGCCGACCCCGCGTTGTTCGAGGATCTTCAATCTCCCATCCCGCGTCGTGGCGCCGACTCACCTGAGCACCTGGCAGGGGCCTGCAAGCTGCATCCTGCACTACAATCCAATGGAGTCCCACCCCCTGATGATCAAAAGCCAGCCAGCTCTACCACATGCAAATCCTTCACCAGGCACCATGCTCCTGATCACGGCTGTATAGACCTGGCGATGCTACTTCACTCAGAGCTAGGTCTTTCTTCAGGAGCCGAGACCAATCTGAGCCTGCGTTGACGCCAAGGATTACATTCCTTCGAAGACGCTTCGACTCCCCCCGACCGCCATGCTTCAAAAGTCCGGCCACAGATGCCCATTTGGGACGCTGTTGTCGACCACGACCAATCTGCCTTGAGAAATCGGACAATAGTTCGTCCGAAACACTGCCCAGCCCCTCATCAACCACCGCAGCGGGCCATGCATCGTGAGGGCTATGTGGAAGCAAAATTACTACATAAGACGGTGACTCGGTTCTGGTGAGGCACCAAGTAATGCACCTACCCGTTGCGAGGTAGACACACAACGATGGCTCACGCTATTTTCTCCCCAGGCCTTTGGCAGCCGGCTTTGCACAGGGTCGTATTGCTCCTGGTTTTGTATCTCGCCCTTGTCCATCCATCGAACTCTTCTGTTATCCAGAGGCGTGCTGCACCTCCCCAAAAGCTGCCGAAAAGGGCGACAGAAAACGACTTACGTTACCAGCCGGCCCTGGGCAAGTACAGTTGAGATTGCTAGTTGCGCAATTTTCTGACCTGCTTAGACTTTGATACCGATTCCTGCTACAACGTACCCGCCATTGGCTGTGATGGAAAGATTTCAGAGGGACTTGAACCAGATGGCACTACGAAAGACTGTCGTGACCTCGCCGACCTTGATAACACCAATGTCTAGTAAGCTACCCAGAGCCATATTGATGTGCAACCACTCTAACAACTCGCTCAGTTCTCGTCAGCGATGCAACAGCGGCTGGTGTGCCTACATGTACGATTACTACTTCGAAAAGGACCACGCTGATATCGGTGCACACAAACACGACTGGGAGCACATCATAGTTTGGGTTCCTGACGACCGAGCCAACAATAAGAAGTATGCGTGTGTGTCTCAGCATGGTGAATGGCTATGCAACCCAGAGGATAAAGTGCTCTGGAAGGACGAACACCCAAAGGTAAACAATTATGGCCTGACAACCCAAAGTATACGTTGCTTACCATCCTTGATCTAGATAGTTTACCACAAGGATTGGTTCCAGACTCGTGCCTTCCGCTTTGCTAATGCGGAAGATGATAAATACCAGGAGAATGAGCGCCATGACTGGCAAATTGGCGATCTGGTTGGTTGGTTTGGATTTCCGACAACAGAGCTTCGGTCGGCCCTGGAAACCCATTATTTTGGCAGTGCGAGCTTTGCTCTTGGTGGTAGTTTCACGACCAACCTCAAGAATTCCTTGACTGCTTGGTGTGACGACAAATTCCCTCCAGACGGCGGAGACCTCGCAGTGTGTAAAATGCAGCATTTCCCTCATCCTTTCGATCCTGCGAGAGACGACAACGGCTCTCCGGGCCAGCCGCCAGGAGGTAACGGTAACGGGTGCAACCCAACAAATCCTGGTACGCCTGGGCCTGCAGTTGGCGTCATCAATGCCATGATTGTAGGAGACTCGATTACTCAAGGGTTTGAGGGCGACTATACCTGGAGGTTCCGCCTCGCGGAGTGGTTCAAGTCGGAGAGCATTACCCCGAACTTTGTTGGTCCTTGGACCGGGAACACATACCAACGCCGAGCCGAGCGACCCGAAACCTCCCCGTCTGATCGGATCTGGGGTATGTCTATCACCTCGGTATCTCGGTGGCAGCTTGCTAACGAAAGCCACAGCCAGTACCGCCAGACGCGCCCCGAACAGGCGGAGCATATGCCAACGGTGTCTCCTTTAAATAGCAATCATTGGGCTTTGTGGGGCTGTCAAGCTGCTCAGGTCAAGAACGAGATTCGCGGTCAGGTCTCAACACATTCGCCAGATTGGTTGCTTGTCATGCTTGGATTCAACGATCTTGGCTGGTGGGTGAGTGGGCCTGACGGCACCTTAGCCAGTATGAAGGCCATCGTTGATGAAGCGCGTGCCGCAAAGTCCAACGTCCGCATCCTGATTGCTAACGTCATCCATCGAACCTTCATCGAGGGCCGTGACGATCTTGTAACCAACACGAATATCTACAACGATATGCTGAAGAATGCGATTCCGGGCTGGAGCACACCATCCTCTCCTATCAAGCTCGTCGACGTAAACTCTGTATATAGCTGTGCTCCACTTGGCGACTGCTCAGCTGCCTACGATGGACTGCATCCGGGACCCAAGGGAGAATACCAGATCGCTCACGCCTTCAGCAAGACTCTTGTTGAGATGGGTGCGGGTAAATCAGCATTATCCGTTCCAGGCAGCTTCCCGGCATCCAAGGCCCCCACGGTTCCTAACAATGTTCGAGTATCACAGGCTCCGTGGGGTCTAAAAGTCACCTGGGACAAAGTGTGGGGTGCGAATGCGTATGAGGTCCGCTCGCGTCAGAAGGGAATGAGCCAGTGGTCATACTGGCCGTCCGGTATCGCCTGGCCCGTGAACCGTTGGGACAACAGCTGGGTCCTTGAAGGACAAGAATGGGAATACTCGGTACGGACGAATATGGGAACTGGCCGGACGTCTGAATGGTCAGGCACCGCTACTGCTGTTGCAAAACCAACGAATCCGAAGGGACCCAACAATGTCTGGGTTGAACCTCGAGGAAACTCCATATTTTTGCGATGGGACGCTGTGCCTGGGGCCATCTCTTACGAGGTTATCACCTTTGATAACGATGCGACAGGGACGACATTCCCCAACGGCCGCGGTGTCCAAGGGACCAGCGTTACCGTCAGCGATGGGTTGACAGCCGGTCACAGAAATGCTATTGCCATTGTCACATGGGTATCCTCCGGCCCTGGATGGCCCACTATTGGCATGTCGGTGCGTGTCGGTGCAGGCCAGCCTGGGACGATTCAAGGTCTTCGTGTCAGCAACACTGACCCAACTACGGTTCTCCTCAGCTGGCCTCACACCACAAACTTTGCCAGCTATCGTGTGTGGTTCCGCAATCACAAGACGAACGAGGCCTTTCGGACAGATGAGTACTCCATTGCCACGGATAACTCGCATACCGTTGCCTTTTTGTTCCCCGGCACGTGGAATTATGAGTTCTATGTCGTGGCCATGAATGGAAATATTGAGGGCGGTCGTTCAAATACCGTTATACCACCGGTCTATCCGGGCTTCCAGGGATAGGGAGGGTAAGTGATGGTGACTCTATAGCTCGCGATGCGCTGAACTCGGAATTACGAGAGAGCCCAACAACGACGTTCTTTGGACGGATGTCAACCTTTCACGAGCCCCTCATCCAATCTCAACACAAGCCAAAGTCTGTGTTAGTCACATATCTACCATTCTGGAAAGAACATGAAAAGTGGTTTACGTTCGTCGAAAACAGCCCGTGGTTTGTTTCCGGAAACTCGAACCACTCTCGTTGTGGATCGCTCCTGCCGTTTCCGCCAGATGATCTTCGATGCTTGCACGTGACTGTCATGTTAGCCACGTGGGTCAGATGTACCGATGCCTATAACTTTGCTGCTTGAAGGCCGAAACTAAGGACTTGATGATTGCTATCAGTCGGCACTAGAAGTATAGAAGTACTGGCCAGTGAAGGCCTTGGGACACAGTAAGCATGTGATTATGAGCCTATCGGTGCTCATACGATGATGGTATCTGTGATCGGCGCTACAATGTGAAGAAATGTCCTAAACACTCAACAAAAAAAGAAGCTATGGCTAAGCGAGTAGGTGGCATCTTCTGGGGCTATACTCTAAAGACACGGAATCAATCGAGCTCTACTCGTCACGCCAACCATAATATTAAGTCCAACGATCTGATGATCTTGCTAAAAGAACAAGAGAGCCTCTATCAGCATGTCAATTGTACTACATCGTGGAAGGGCTTTTGAGGAGCTCCCTAGTGTTACGGTCGGCCCCAAAGGGGTTAGTGACAGCCCTCACACAGTCGTAAGTGCCTTACGGCATCTCTTCAATTGAGGTAAAAGGATAGCCGTTGAATCAAGATCGTTCATTGAAATTGGCTGTATTTATAGATGTATGGGCCCCAGACATATATAGCGTTAGCGGGTCCAGACCGTGACACAAGGTGTCACTAAGGTGCTTCATTCAAATACTCAGCGTCCATTTCCAGGACGGCACTATTGGAATTCGCAACCAATCCGGAATGGGAAGATGTATGTAGAAGCTGGCTTGACGGCTTCTGACGAGTGCCGTCGACACTTTTGCGCCCAGGGCCAGGCGGCGGGACGTGCATATCATAGATTATAGATCTGACTTTGAACAATTGCTCAGTGAGGCTCCAAAGCCGTCAATGACGGGTGGTGGCACTTCAGTCGGATGCCACGGAGTAGAGCGCCGAGGCACATGAGCCGGTCTCTCATAGCTTCGCTGGTTGAACGGCTAAGAAGGACCGGCAGAGTTTTAACTGAACCTGCCCGTTGAAGAATAAAGATCCAGGAAGAGTGGCAAGAATACTATGTAGGCATGGTGAAGAGCATTTGTCCCAACTTCCCTACTAATACCAACTTTTAGTCACGTCTGGCTTGAGAACCGGTAGGTTCGGTCGCCTTGAACTCCAGAGCAAAAGGCCTATCTCCGCTATCGGCTTTGCAGCGTCATTCTGCCAAGTTGTCTTTTAAAAAGGTGAGGGGTTGCGGAGAAATATCCGTGAAGAGTCATGTAATCCGTCTAAGATCTGCAACTGATGGGGTAGAGATATACGTCAGCGGTGGGGTTAGTCGGCACTTGGGATCGTGGAGTCCATGAGTTTGCCAGGTTTTTATTGGCTAAATGGAGCCTAATTAAAGTGATGTGCCATGTATCGGACCAGCGAGGAGTGAGAATATCTATAAAGCACACCCCGGAATAATCGCCCATATCCCCTTCATAGCATGTCTGTATCCAATACGGCCCAACCTAGACGCAAGTATGAGGATTCGGCTCGCCATCTCTGTCAACTTGGCGGGAGTCATATCACCGTGTGAAGCTGGAAGAGAAAGGGACTATACTTCACACGTCAATCCTTTCCTCGGCACTGAAGGCCCATCACCTGGCTCCGCGTATCAAGGCGGCAATGTCTTCCCCGGAGCGACTCTACCGTTCGGCGCCGTCAAGGTCGGAATCGACACAACTCGATGGGATACAAATTACCAAGCCAACGCGGGATACACCCCTGAGGGCAACGTTACAGGCATCTCCATGCTGCATGTTAGTGGCACAGGTGGTGCGCCAACGTACGGCTTGATCCCACAGATGCCGCTCGCCAGTCTTGAGGGTGTGAATTTATTGGACAACTTAACGTACATGCAGTCTAGAACGGAGCACGACACGGCGACAGTGGGGTATTACAAGACCAGTCTTCGGAACGGCGTCGTGGCAGAGATGAGTGCAAGCATGCATAGCGGCATCATGAAATACTCGTTCCCAAGCAATGGTGACCGGCATATTGTTGTCGATCTCAGCCACTACCTACCCACTCGTGGCAAAGAATCCCAATGGTACAGCAACGGAAGAATTGAGCACAGTGACGACGGAAGCTGGTACACCGGTTACGGCGTGTACAGAGAAGGTTGGGCCCTCGGTGGAGACTTCAAAGTCTACTTCTGCGGACATTTTGATACAGCCCCCACCAACGCTGTGCTCTTCTCTGGGATGTACACCGATCCATACTGGCCAAATACGACTGACGTCCAACCTTCATTTGCCAACGACAGCAACGCCATATGGGGCGGGACCGATGGCTACCAGTATGCAGACCGGGTCGGTGCTCTCTTTACCTTTCCAACGAACAGTTCCACAGTCACTTCCAAGGTGGTATCTCCTGGATCTCATCAGACAGGCCTGCCAGTTTCTGAATGCCGAGATTCTCATTGGGACTTCAGGTCACGGTCGCT
>NW_003315037.1:3372209-3376157 GCF_000150825.1 Verticillium alfalfae VaMs.102
GGATACCTTCCGATGTACCCATGCCTTAATCTCCCTCACCTTTCCGAAGACGCCAAGTCGATAATGAGTAAAGTGCCGCCCGTAGCCGTTACCAGTCCTTATACTCACGCACGTAACCCAGTCAGGTCCATGATCGACATCTGGCGTCACGAAAGATTCATGCCCAGGGGCCGTAGCCATAATCATAATGGCCGTGTTCAGGGCGGCTCCAACTCAGACAACATTCTCGCTGATGCGTACGTCAAAAACCTGGACGTCCACCAACTTATCAACTGGACGGATGGATACGCTGCCATGCGCACCAACGCCGAATTGCAGCCTTACAACAACTTTGACTTCAACGACCCCACGGGCAGTACAAAAGAAGGACGAGGTGCTCTGGATGACTGGAAAAAGTATGGATATGTATCGGTCAACTACGGGAGAAGCGTGAGTAAGACTGTTGAGTACTCGCTCAATGACTTCGCGGTCTCGCAAGTGGCGCTGGGCGAGGCCCCGGAGGAGGCCACGACATACTTGAGCCGTTCCGCGTGAGTATGATACTCAGAAACTTACGAACAGAACATGTGAGCTGATAAATCTAGTGGCTGGCAAAAGATTTGGAACTCTGAGGCAGAAGCGCATAATCATACTGGCTTTCTCGCACCGCTGCAACCTAACGGTACAATCCTCGAACCATATGATCCACTAGCATGCGGCGAATGTAATTGGCAAGCAATTTCTTATGAAGGTACTCCGTGGGAGTATAGCTTTGGCGCACCTCACGACATGACCACCTTGATCTCCCTCATGGGTGGTTCCGAATCATTCGAAGACCGACTGGATACAAGTTTCGTTCCCAGCCTCGGAGCACAAGATCAAGGCAATAACGGAATTGGGTCCATGATATACAACCCAGGCAATGAACCTAGCTTCATGACACCGTTTCTGTACAACTACATCCAAGAGAAACAGTGGAAGAGCGTCATGAGAAGTCGGGCCATCGTTGATGAATTTTACCATGCTGGATCGAGCGGAATTCCTGGCAACGATGACGCTGGGAGCATGAGTAGCTGGCTCGTCTGGAACTTGCTCGGACTTTATCCTGTCGTAACACAACCTGTGTATTTGATTCTTGCACCAAGATTTGCATCTTACAGCATGAAGGTTGGCGTAAATGGAACGCTACGGGTCACGGCCAAGGGTATTGACGATGGTCCCTACATACAAAGCCTCAAAGTGAATGGCAAAGAATGGGACAAGAGTTGGGTAAGCCATGAGGATCTCCTTGGCGGAGATCAGAGGGGAGGCTTACTGGAGTTTGTTCTGGGCGAAACGCCTGTCTTGTGGGACTCTGGAATGGTGCCCCCGAGTCCAGGCACTCTGAGCACATAACTAGATGCGGAAAAATACTATCTTACAGTTCAATTCCAGTTCTGAATATGCCTACATCTCAATGTCGACCCATCAGGCTAACCTCTGAAGTCGGGAGATCCTTTGCTGAATTTTCTGGCTCTGGACTTGATATGTCGCCTAATTGATCAGTTGGCCCAGCAAGTACATGCAAATAGAAATAACAAGCCCCATAATTACATCATTCCTGGTTTCCTTGCATTAGTGAATTTCTGAGGATGACTTCCAGTCGGCGTGGGCCTGGCTCTAGTCATATCCAGAGTCAAGGAATTGGCTCTTTCGTCCCATTGACTCCACCGTGAAAGCTACTGCTCTTGGAACGAACTCGAATCACGATGATATCCTAAAGCTTATCTCAACCCACATCGACACGGGGGCCTTGCTACTGCAGAGATCGTCATTGGAATTATAGTCCTCCTTTATAATCAGAGGCCTTAGTCCCAACGAATATTCAGCCACGCCGCTCAGTCGGCTCACACATGCCTCTGATCACTTGGGCTCCAGCCATAACTTGAAGCCAATCATTGCGCACACTTCAGAATTGCGCCCGGCGGCAGAAATAGAAGCCATTGTTCAATAATCGCACGCTCTCAAACCGTCTCTCACCGTTGAATTATGTGTGCCACGAGACAACGAGTAAGATTACGGGTGATGTTACCGAGTGGCCAAAAGAGCTACGCCCACGATCACACTAACACCCCACGCGCCTAGGATGGTACCGATAGCGGCCCACCGGTTGGGCATGAGCGCATGAGCAGCACTGTGTTGGCCACCGCCAGTACTAACTGGACTGTTTGTAGTCGCTTCCTCGTTGTCGTTGCCATTGCCGTTCTTTTCATCGTATCCATCCCCACTATTTACAAGATAGATAGCCTGTACAACGGCAACACCTGACTCCCAGGGCTCCTCGCCAAAGGCAGCCAATCCGCTGGCCGTTTCCTCGGGGAGACCAGACGAGTCAAATGGGATGATATAGGTCACGGCGTCGGAGGTGTCGCGCCACCCTGTTGTAAAGGGAAATTTCCTTTGCGTTGCGGTCGTAGTCTTACCCGCGAATTCGAAGGTCTCGGTCCTTAGTTCGTTGCCTTCTCCAGGGCCAGGGCCAATATATCTATACTGGCAAGCCGTTCTAGTAGCCAGCTCAGAAAGTGGGAAGTTAGACCAGCAGCCTTGGTATGGGTTGACTGAGTAGCCGCTGTGGATGTGGTCCCAATTAGTCTGCAAACGAAACATGCTTTTGGAGATAGGGTATGGCTCACCTTGGGCAGCAGGCCACGGCTGTCTGAGTGGGTTCCAGAATCGAAGTTAGCATGTTGGCTTGGAAGTTGGCGGCTGGGAAGTTCGTCGTCTCCCCAGGTGCTCCCTCGGTGAAGGCAGTCGGCTGAAAAATACCAGACACACTGGGGGCGCCATTGTTCATGGCAGCGATGCCGACGGTGACCCAATTGTCAGGGCACTGGATGCCGGGAAAATAATAGTGGGCGGTGGTCACTTCCACGGCGAGATCGACGTTTTCATATATTTCATTGACCTTGCCGCCGTTGGGACGACACTCGTCTGGAATGTTCCAGCCGTCGCACCCATCAACAATCAAACGCGGAAACCAAGGTACCTGAGGGACTGCCAGGCCGCTGCGGATGACTGGCTCGGTCGCACACGATTGGGGAGCAGTCCATGTTGTGGTTAGGGGCCCAGCATTGTGCCACTCGAGATTCCCTCCTGTCTGGACTGAGGACATTTCGAGATTGAAGTTAGCGAACGTATATTTGGCCGCAAAACCTTTGTGCGAGAAATCCGTATTCGATGCTACAAGCCAACAGTAACTAGGAGGCCAATGCATATATCATGGCTTATGTAGAAGTGAGCTTTTGGAGGCCTCATCATTGCCTACTAGTGGCCTGAACCCTGCTCCAAGTGCATCTATTGCGGCACAGATATTTCACCCACGAATGACGTGTTCCCGCGCCTGGCTATCACCCATATCGGTGGGAGGTGGAGTCAGGATGTTAAGCCACGGGAAGGGGGGTCATACTGACAGCGGTACAGACAAACCAATCACCCACATTCCCGCCAAAATTCACTTCTTGTACTTAGCTGCGAAAGGCTGGTGGTCGAGCGTCTCCCTAGTTAAGCCTTTGATTAATTAATACTAAGCAATCAAGATCAAGGGAGAATACACCTTGAGGTCTACGGGACACTTGGAGAAGAAGTAAAAGATGCCCTCGTGCGGTCACGAGCCTCTCAGTAAACTAGCTGCTAATGAAACCCCCAAGCCCACTGGCTTAGCCGAGTGCAACACATAACACGAGCGAACGAAACTCTATTCAATACTCGAAGGAGGCAAATCACTGCGTGGGATTTGCATCCGTGACGAAACTGGAATATGAAGGAACATGTCTCGGCCTTCTTGCCCTAAATACGTCAGGGGGCTTACAGTTACTGCCCTTCAGTCATTATTAGCGACAGGTGGGTCCAAGAGGGCGTCAGATGTCTCAAAATCTTCCAGCACCTGCGCACACCCCCTGGCGCTGGCACCTACATATAGCATACCGTGGG
>NW_003315038.1:0-7508 GCF_000150825.1 Verticillium alfalfae VaMs.102
CTTGGCTGACACAAGCTGTGCAACTCGTCTGTACCAAGTGCAGCGTTTCCTCATGGTTCAGCCCCTTTTCTTCCTGATGCGGCCGAACAGTAGCATATCCTTCGCGAGAGTGCTATCTCACTTTTTTCATCATTAATTATTGTTACACATTTAATCATGCTGTACTGGAAGTATCCCCCCCGGATCTCTATCCTGACTATTACGGCGCTGGCAGCGTTCTCTTCTCTGTTTGCCTTTTACTACGCGTTATCTCGCGTCACGCCTACCTCCCTAGAACACCATTCGACACCGGAATCGCTTCTGTCGCGCGATGGCCCCAAAATCGCCAAAGTTTCGGTCGCGGCCAATAGGCTAGACAACAGCATGATCCACAGGGCATTACAATCACACCAGGTTCAGAACGAAATGCATGGTTATCATCACTACATTGCGACCAATCAAGCAGTCGGCGATCTCATTGAGAATGAGGCTGACAGGCGACCGCAAGGTGCCTGGACAAAACCAGCGTATCTTTTGTCATTGATCGTCGCGGAACTGGAAAAACCGGAGGATGAGAGGCTCGAATGGATATTGTACGTTGTTGTGACATCCTAAACTTCCAACTAGAAAGCTAACCCCAACCCCCCTAAGCTGGTTCGACGCCGACACAGTCGTTGTCAACCCTTCAACACCGTTAGAAGTGTTTCTCCCCCCAAAGTCAGACGAGGACTTGACGAGTGTTCATCTTCTGATCGCCGCAAACTGGGATGGACTCAATTCTGGAGCTTTCGCGCTCCGCGTCCATCCATGGTCAGTCTCTCTCTTGTCAGCTGTCCTCGCTTATCCCATATACATGTCTGGGAGGACCGGGAAGGATCGGTTTCGCGACCAGAGTGCATTTCAGTACCTGCTTCAAGACGACAAGTCCCCGTTGGCCAACTCATATACCAAGGGTAAAGAACACTGGGCCACTGTCCCGATGCGATGGTTCAACGCGCTCCCAGTCAACAACGCGTTCTCCAAGAACGGACAGGGCTGGCTTTTCGGCAAGAAAATGGAGGGAGCTCTTTTCGACAATGGCACAACAGAGATATACGACGATGGCAACGGCGGGAAAATCCAACCCTGGAAAATCATGCAGGGAGATATGATTGTTCACTTTGCCGGGACGACGGCCGGTGGCACGCGTGACAGTTGGATGGGGCCGTGGCTTGATAGGGTGGAAGCCTTGCTGCCAGAATGGAACAACGTCACAACACAACATCGGTTGAGGGACGAGACAGCGAAGTTCTGGTCTGAAACATCTGCTCGCATATCGTCTGAGAAGGCTATTGCAGATGCGAAGATGAAGCTGGATGCCGAGAAGAAAGCAGCAGCCGACAAGGCTGCTGAAGCCAAAAAAGCAGAAGAGGAAAGGAAGAAGGCGGAGGAAGAGAAGAAGAAGGCAGATGAAGAGAAGCAGCCTATGGATTGATGAATGGTCACGAGTAATGTTGTGGTGCTACACAAAATAATACCCATCCTATAGGAGGAGCATGAGAACACTAGTAGACGGGAAGAAGGCTTTCATAGTAACATATGTATAATCATGGGTGCCAAACCACAGCAATGTGTTGGAAGGGGTTCAGATTCACTTTCACAGCAGCTATCATGGAGGGTGACACCAAGGCCAACTAACGTACAGTGTCATCCTTTCCCATTGTGTTCGTCACTCATCAGTTGCGAGGCCTGTGATTTCCTGGCAAAGTTCGGAGGCAGGGCACACATTCACCTCGTGGCATTGATTACCAAGTGCACGGTCACTTTCATTATAAGTGGGTCTGGATACTAAGCTGATCCCACCAACTCATCGTGTCGATTCAGAACACTGAGGTCGGTTTCAACAAGTCCTGACATAATAGGAGTTATAGCCCAGAAGCATAATGACTCGGTACAAGTCCAGGCCCTCACTATTAGGGCGTATCATTCATCAGGCCATGATTATACGGCAGGGTCGATCCTTCAGTACATCGACAAAAGCTCACCTCAAACTTGCATATGAGCTCTATGAGCCATCCAGTTCGCGAGCCATAGGACATGACAGTCATCCTATCATCTTTTTACACGGCCTTTTTGGTTCAAAGAAGAACAACAGGAGCATCAGCAAGTGAGTGTGACTATAGAAGTTCTAGTGCTGATCCCTCCATCCCCTAGCGCACACGGCAGACTTTTACTCACATGGAATTGCTATTCTAGGGTGCTTGCTCGCGACCTTGGGCGGCCGGTCTTTGCTCTAGTTAGTCTTCAATAACCTCTAAAAAAACCTTCGGTAAGCGCTGATGTATGAAAAGGATCTACGGAATCATGGCGAGTCGCCGCATGACCGCCACCACGACTATACCTCTATGGCCTCGGACGTGGCAGGATTCATCATAGACCACAACCTGGATGAGCCCACGATCATTGGCCACTCAATGTTGGTTCTATCCGTCTTCGTCATGACATGATCGAAGTCCGAGACAGCTGAATGATGTTGATGTTGTATAGGGGCGCCAAGACTGCGATGGCACTTGCTCTGCGTTCACCGGATCTGGTGAGAAACATTATCTCAGTAGATAATGCTCCGGTCGATGCAGTCTTGGAAAGTGGATTCGGTAACTACGTCGAAGGCATGAAACGTATCGAAAGAGCTGGTGTCATGCGCCAAGCTGAGGCTGATGACATTTTAAAAAATCACGAAGAGGTAATATCTTTTCCAGACCCTCTACGTCACACCCACGTCTTTCTCTCAAAGTTCCGTAGCCTGCGGCCTTGTGGATGCTGACGTGGAATAGTCTTTGCCAGTTCGCCAATTCCTCCTTGCGAACTTGTATCGACCGCAGCCGAATAAGCCGCAACAATTTCGAGTTCCTCTTGATATCCTTGGTCGCTCCTTAGGGCATATGGCGGACTTCCCCTTCAAGAATCCGGAAGAAACTCGCTTTGAAAAGCCTGCGCTCTTCATCAGGGGCACAAGAAGCAAGTACGTAGCCGATGACGTCTTGCCACTTATCGGGCAATTCTTCCCACGGTTCAGATTAATAGACGTCGATGCTGGCCACTGGCTCATTTCAGAGAAACCGGAGGCATTCCGTGAAGGTGAGTATTTGCTGCTTCACATAGTCGAGACAGAATCTCTGGCTAACAATCTTCTAGCCGTCGTCGACTTCTTGAGTACCTCAAAGTAAGCACGATGAACAAATTGATCTATGTTAGGCTCGCATTCAAAAAGGATATTGGCCATAGCTTTTATTGCTCCAGCGGTACACCATCCACCTCTCGCATTCCTCCTGTGATGCCAATGAGATTGATGTGTCGTTTGATCACGTGTGGTATATTATACTGTGCTCAGACGCGAGGCAGCCGAGCTCAATAGAAATCCCCTTATTGTCGGCACGAAAGCATTCCATGACAATTGGGCACTCAGCGAGAATCACATGATCCACGCTTTCGTAATGCGCAGCTAACGAGTGTTTAAGCGTATGAAGTGCGCAAACACTTGCCGTACGGAATTGCGATCACGTCAAGATGAAGGCACAAGCACACACTGGCGAAATGTACTTCGAGTCTCTCACGATACGATGCCCCAGATTCTTGTTTTGTGACCGTTTACCATTTTTCGGTAACCTAGACCCGCAGCCGCCTGTATGGTACGCCATGTGCAACGACTGAAACAAATGCCGAAGCTGATTGTCGGCCAAAAAGAAGCCGGAGTCTTCCTGCTGCCGTTTCCGTCTCCGACCATGTCGTCATCATTCTTTACACGTCCTCAAGGACGCGTTCCTTGAACTCCCGCTCGATCTTCTGACCCTGCTCGTCGGTGACAGACTCGCCGTGGAGAGCCATAAGGGAGCCCAGATCGAACTTGGGGGACTTGAGAAGCTTCACCTTGCGGATATGGACCTAAAAAAAAGGTACTCATGTCAGAAAAACATCTCTGCACGGACAACGCCTGAGTGTCATAAACTTACGTTCTGGGGGGGGTAAATGCCCTGGGTAGACTTCTCGATTTCACGGCCAATGACCTCGGGGATGAGCTTGTTGGTGAGCTGGGTCAGGGTGCAGGTAGATGCCTCGCGCTGAATGATCTCAACCATCTTGCGGCGGATGGCGCGAATCTGAGAGGAAGCGGCGTAGGTGGTCTTCTTGACCTGGTTCGGCCTGCGGCGGGTGAAAGCAATGGCGAAGAGTCTGAGGAGGTAGTCGTCGGTGGTCTTGACTGTGACGTTGGCCTCGATGAGGGTCTGCCACTTGCGAACAAGAGAGCGAAGCTTGTCGGAGGTGAAGTCGAGGCCGTGGAAGTTGGTCAGGCAGTTCTTGCCCTGGATTTCGTCCACCCTAAGCTTACCTTGCGGAAAGCGTGGTCCTCGTCCTTCTGGAGGTCGGCGAGAGAAACCTCGAGGATGCGGCCCTTCAGCGCATCGTTGGCGTTCTTCAGACCGGTGGTGCGGTTGACAAGGGTCTTGCCGACGCTACGGAGTTCGAATGTTAGCGATGCGTTCCGTGATTCGACATGGGTTTTTGGGCCCCCAAGGCAGGCTTTCTCGGTAGCACTCACTCTCGGACGGCGAAGGGGGCAGGCGCCTGGATAAAGAAATCTTGTCAGTATTTTACAGGACGCGCACGAGTCGATCACGGGTGTGGTCTGGAAGTTCGCCTGACCTTGATCTGGTACCAATCCTTGCGAGAGAAGGGGTCGACAGTCTTCTTCTTGAGGCCCTTCTTGCCCTTGGACAATCTCTTGTTCCTGACAAACAGCATGCGTTAATGACCTGGTCGTTTCCAAATAGCTCGATCGCGCGTCTTACTTTCCAACAGCCATCTTGACGGTTTGTCGACTGGCGGATGAACGTTGTGTGGTTGTGAGAGGTTGATGGGAGTGGAGGGGTGAGTTTTCTCGCAAGGGGGATGAAATTCGTTCAGATTGTGTGGACGAATTTCTTAGCGAGCTGGATGTGGATGGTGGCGGGTGAGTAAGCCGACAGGGCATTACTACTGGTTCAAGGGCTGTGCAGTGGGTCACGCAGCCTCTACTGAGTCTCCGAAACTAACTCCCCGCTGTATGCATACGTGCGCATGTGTAGCGCCCCGTCCGACAGCGCTTTGCCCAGTACCCTCAGAGAGCCCGGCGCTACCACTATATCCCAACCATGACGAAGTCAAGCCGAAGCATGTCTCGGCGCTTCCGTAGAACACGATCCTTCCCCCTCCAGGCTATTCAATCTAAGGCAACGTGTGGTGTCAGAAAACTTGCACACGATCTTATCACGTGTTTTCAGTAGTGATATTGCGGGTCAGCCCAAAGCCTTACAAAGAATATGACGAACATGACATCTGCGTTAAAGGATTCAGCACGCGATTTGTCTCGTGCATCGCAATATGACAGCGACAGAAAGCCTTGTAGCTTCTTAGAGGGGACTGATAGAAAGACCAAGCAAGGCGGGCATACTTCTCGCATGCCCAACACTTGATCGTGGAACTGGAAACCCTCTCAAGCGTAGGGGTTCATCTTGAACTACGTTACAGATATCTTGCGCCAACACAATAAGCCAACTCCAATACTCCACTCCCAAAATTCCAGTTCAGTCGACCGCCCTAGAAAAACACAACGCCTTCATCACGCGGAAAGCCAGACCAAATCGCAGCCATTGCATCGGTTGAAACGCTGTACAACGCCGTCAGTGCCTCCCCGACCGCCATGATGGAGTCTTCCACTTCTCAGGGCCATCGCTTAACCCGCACTGCTTCATGAGGTTGACACCTGGCATGAACGTGGACTGCAACATGATCATTTCCTGCCGTCCGCGGGCACAAAGGTTAATATCGTGCCTCATTCAAAATGAATCCCATCGTCTTTTGTACCGGTGTCGTCTTCGCCGTCCCAGGCGTCAAAATTTGGGAAACTGAAGTAACAATCGGAATCTGCGGTGTGACATATACCTAGTCAGTCAAAGCTTCATTTCAAAGTCACAATGCTTTCGGGGCGGGCGCAGAATTATCCTACTGACAAGAATGTAAAGTATCACTCATCTCCCTGCTTGCCCGGGAGGTCTGTGGCACCGCAATGATTGTCGGGCTACCCGTTGAGACTGTTGCTCCTCGACAGTCGATTCGCTGGGATGTGGGCTCCCGTGTGAAGTCTGCGGTCGGGCTGGAGACCACCACTCGTGTGAGTAGCTCGGTAGCCCTTTGCGAGGACTGCGGCGAAGCGAACGCCCCGCGACTTGCGTTGGACGTGGTGATCGAGGGCTCAGTGACACAAGACCGCAACCTCGGCCGCCGTGGGTGTTCCATACGTGGCGAAGAATCCCTTCGGCCCATTTCGAACATATCTTACGATACGAGTTGCTCGAGAAGCAAGCAAGCAATGTGAGAGCTTATTGCCAACTTAGGTGTCCAGAGAGAAGTTTCCGGGGCCTTTCTTATCATTGACAGTGGAAGATAACAACAAAGGTTGCAAGGCGGGATCCCATGTCGGTTATCTACACCCGTTCTGGCGCTTCTGTTCATCGTAGGGAAGGCATGGGCCAGACGACCGGTGCCTGATGAGATGGCCTGGATATGTGGCTTGCGTTGTATGGATCGGCGTGCCTTACCTTGGGCATGCACGCACCAGAATCTGCAGGCCCGGCGTCACCAATGCAGCTCTGCGGGGTTCGGCGGTCTACCGGTGAACATGACATCTGTGCCAGGCCAATCGTCACAACCGCACATGTGTAGAAATGTCAGCATGCCGGTCGCGGCGCCGCATTTCTGGGCTTGGGGATTGCCGTACACGTCACAATCGTTCCGCCCAGAACGTCCGTCACCCGGCCTTGGGAGGGTCAGCGTTCACATGCCCTGCCAATAAGTCCTAGTTCTCATGCAAACGGGATGCGCGATGTGGTAAGGGCTCTAACGACTTAAAAATTCATTCGGCCTAACGACACCGCAAATATGGATAGTAGGTGAGCCACATTATTGTGTGTCAGAAGCACGAATGAACGACCTCATGCTTGCTAGCCCGACTTGCAAACTACGAGTCGATGCCTGGTACGTTGATGGCAGCGACAAAGACCCATATGCACTCAGGCACACCGCCCACACGCCCACAAATGCATTATCTCTTCAAGCGGCTCAGTGATCAATGCTGGCAATTCATTTAGCAATAATGCCTTGGTTGCAAGGATTTTGCCCCATGGAGCGGGCTAGGAGTGGATGTGCAACTTACTCTTCCCACAGCCTGCCCTGCACAGCGCTTAGCTCCTCCTCCGTCATTCTCTTTCCTGCGGTGAAGTAACCTAGATGAGGGGGTCAGCACATGGACACAGCAAGCACTGCATGGTCGCCACTGCAACAAACCTGCGGTGATCTTGGCATCGATCTCAACTCTTGAATCCGCCGGAATCAAATCCTCTGGTAACTCCACACGCTCATGGATGGGGATCCTAGAATAGAATGTCTCGCGTCAGGTGGTTGGCTTTGGTGAAGAGGTGGCCGCTTTAACATACCCTTGACTGACAATCGCATCA
>NW_003315038.1:7758-9116 GCF_000150825.1 Verticillium alfalfae VaMs.102
GACGGAAGTAAATCAGACGCTCGATCTCACACGCTTGCGAGCATGTAGAGACTGTAGTAATGGTTAGCTCGTTAGGGCGCTTGCAGGTCCTCTATGTATAGCCAGTGAAAGATGACACATACGATACTAAGTCTGTTGTTAGCCAATTCGCCGCACATGGGAGGAAGATCTCCGTCCAGAAGAGCTTACCTTGGTCACTTCGCCCGAGAGCTCTCCCCTCTTTTCGAAAGTAGATGACAACACCGCTTCCCCCCATTCTGGGCTTCTTTGACAGCCTCTTCAATTCCGAATATGAGGTAGGGGCGACAGGTGCAAATATCCGAGCCGAAGACATCGCTTCCGTTGCACTTGACCGATATCAGCTTCAGGGGAATTGTCGAGGGGTGGTAAGTGATGAGACGTACCTCGTCGTGGATGCGTAAAGCTAATCTGACCGAATCATCCGACATTTTGGCAGGATCTCCGAAGCAGTACACGGTGAGACCGCCTGGCAGATGTTATTAGCAGGGCACTGATGCTCAGAGGTTGTCATCGCCATACCGATCGGAGGCATAAAGACCTTGATGTCATTTCGAGTGATCAACTTTGAATGCATTAGTCTGCCGTCCTGGGAGACCTGGAGGCGAGATCTCTGGTACTTACCTCTGGATAACTACCACCTGTGTGCTCGAAAAGTGATCTCCGCAATGTACCTTCGTCTAGGCCGAGTTAGCATGTGCAAGCCCGCCACTTCTCATTCGCATCGACTGACCAATGCCGAATCGTTCCGCCACACCTGGTAGATACCAAACCTTTGTTCGGGTCAATTAGCATCAAACACTGCAGGGAAGGAATGTGTGGCATGAAAGCGTACGGGTTCAACGGCAAACTTGGTAACCGCAAGCTCGCCTTGATCATTCAGGCAAACTTTGCCGTCTGGAACTCTGCAATCCATATCAGGAACCAACACTGGACACCGAGGCTTTGTGACTCACAGCCTTCCACTCTTGACACTCTCGGCGAGCTCGGGAAGCTACATAATCATTAGCGATATTCGTAGTAGCTGCACTGAAGCCGTCATGACCTTCATGTGAGCCTTCGTAATGGCAATGGTAGGACGAATGTCCACTTGATGGCCACGTCAGAATACAACCAGTTCAAGAAAATATTGGAATGGAGAATGTATTACTTACCATTTTCGTTCTCGATGGTGTCTTTGAACAGCCAAGGCGCGAGATGCCCCCATGGATCCATGGCCACAATCTTCTTCTCATCTCCCCATTGAGGGAAGGGTCCAATCCGGGAGGCAGGTTCCGTATTGGTGAAGTCCGGTCTGCAATAGTTGCATGATGCCAGTCAGCACAGGGCATTATCACTGG
>NW_003315038.1:9342-12697 GCF_000150825.1 Verticillium alfalfae VaMs.102
TCAGTCAAAGATAGAGCATGAGAGAGGCTACACATTCTTACCGTTCCGGCGTCTGAGGGTCGAAGACATCCGGGAACGACAACTGGCCCTCGTATGAGAGGATCAGAGTGTCCCCATCTCAGGGGAAGAGGATCGATGCCACTCTGTTGGGATACGTGCTGTGGTAATATTTAGCAGCCGTTGCCTACTAAGCATCCTGAACCCGCGACTTAGCATCGAAAGCACCACCCAACTCACGTTAAGACAATCCGGGAAGTGAAGCCAGATCGCTGCTCAGGCGATGACGGTACGGCAGGTGCTTGCAGTTCCGGACCCTCAGAAGTTGCAACATGATGTTGCGAGGCCCGCAGATCAGCGACATTGTTGCTGTCGAGACTCTGATCCAGATCATTCGGACCGGCTGACCGGGCGTCGATGGTTGCTCCGGTGGCCGCCTGCGGGACTGTACGTGAGAGAGATTCGACGGCGGTGACCAGGCTGGCCTGGGTCAGCTGGATCGATTTGAGCGTACTGAGCACGTCGCCCAGACCAACATGGTCAGTTATGGCCGACGCAGATGGGTCAGACATGTTGAGTTTGAGGCTTAGAGTTACGTGTCCAGCGCAGATTTGTTGCTCAGAAAGGGCTTCAGCTCGCGTGTCAATGAGAAGCAGTATAGGTAGAATTGAAAGAATATGGTTCAATCCTTGTTGAACAGCACAGGTTATATGCGGTGAGGCGAAGGCAGGATGAGTAGTCAAGTCCTGACGCGAGGATGCCCGACTGATCCTAACAAAGCAGTCTCCAACCAGCAGCACAGTAGACGGGGCCAGTACGCCCAGATAAGGCAGCATCATTCATGTACGTATACGAAATGCTGGCAGATAAGTGGAAGGCAGGACGCACCCGGCCGACGGCATGCGCCGTCGCGGCTGATCTGGACTAGCCAGCTGCTCTCATGCTCCTCGTGATAGGAACAAGGGGCCAATTCGCGGCTTGGACCCGATCTCACAATAGACCTACAGGAGGCCATGAATGGTCGGTGAGTGGCCCAGCTGCACAAGGGGCGACCAATCGTGGAGAGCGGAGAAACGCAAGCCAACTATCCGTGTCGTCCGAAACACGCTACACGTACGTGAGGAAGGGTGGAAGGGGCCAGGATCGTTGCCATCGATGTGCATGGGATAGGCCGGGTGCTGGGGCACGGGAGCCTTCGGAGACGCGAAATGCGGGGGACCTGGGTGATAAGACCCCGGCACTGACAGATAAATGCACGGTATGTACCCACAAACCGAAGGAACCTACCAGCCTACTTAGGTAGGTACCTTAAGTGGGAAGATAATCTGGGCCCCAACTGGTGTGCTTTGTGTGCCAAATCAGGTACTCAGATAGGGCCCTATCCATGTCGGGTCTCTCTGTCGGGGGTGGGCCAGAAGACCCTTTACGCCACATGCGTTTATCTGCCAGAGTCAATGAGGCAGCTCCCTCAGGTACCTATTTCGAGACAGCAACTCTCTCTTATAATACTGCTACCAGTGTCGGTACCTCCTGGGCCGGTGAACATCCTTTGTCTAGGCGGGCCCGGACACCACAGTTGCTGGCTGAAGTGCTTAGATAGGCGTATAGGTAGGTAGGTACCTGAAAGGTGCCTTAATCAGGTGCCAAGTATCCCGAGTATGCCCTGTAGTCAGTGTGCACACCGCCTATGCTCACGTGCAGCCATGCACCGTGCACACCCGCCAATGGCGATGAGTATTTTTGCCGCCACTCCCACGATTCAGGTAGGTTGCAGTTTGCCCCACAAGAATTTGCTTTTGCGAGACGATGGAGGGTGATGCTCTGGGGAGGTATCATCAGCCTCCAGGGAACTTCGCCTGCACGACAACGACGACATCACGACCTGCCATCCATCGCACAGCCAAGGCCGCACCACCACTATTCGGTAGCAGGAAACACCAAAGAGCCCGCCTTAAGTCTACGGCTCAAGAGTAACGCCGGCGCATACCCAGGAACCCACGAACCGAAGTCGACACCGGAATCTTTGTCAATTCCCACCAGATCCAACACAACATGGGCAAAAGAAAAAGCTCCAGCAAGCCGCAGGGACCCAAAAAGGTTTGTCATCCTGTGTATAACCTTTCGAGCATCGAGAAAGACGCTGCACGCACCACATCTTGCCCCCCGTTTAGCAACCATCACTGCCTTTGATGCAGACCATGCACGGGTAGACCCCTGCGTACACTTGCTAATGATTATGCAGAAAGACCCCCTCCCTGAACTATTCCCTTGTCTTTTCTGTAACCATGAAGATGCTGTGAAGCCAAAGGTTGACAAGAAAAGTGGCGTGGGCAACCTATCCTGCAAAGTGTGCGGACAGACTTTCCAATGCAGTATCAACTATCTCTCAGCCCCTGTCGACGTCTATTCCGAGTGGGTAGATGCTGCTGGTAAGCTATGGTCACCTGTGAATCTTGCGCATATGGGAGGCTGACGTAACCCAGACCACGTCTCGTCCAAGCAGAAGGCCGTTGCAAGTGGTTTGTCACAGGGCTTGGTCACTAGGCGAATGGAGAGGCCTATCGAAGAACGAGACGACGAAGGAATTGTGGCGGACGATGATGAATACTAATATGATTGTGCGGGGTCCAGATGGTCGATGAAGCCTCTGCAAAGCGTGACATACGCCGTAAGGGACACCTGTAAGACATCACGAGATTATGAGACCGGAAATGGGACTGGCAAATTTGAATTCTATGCGCATTAGAAGAATACGAGCAAACATGATGGCAGCCGAGCACCTGTAGTATGCGTTCTTCTACATGGTATAGAACCTGTCGCCAAAGTCGCCCAGTCCTGGCACGATGTAGCTGTCCACACGAGTCAGCAAGATGACGATTGGAATACTGGGGCAGGACAACAAACTTCTTCTCATCAAGTCCCTGTACGTTGTTAGCATAATTGCTGTTGAAAATGCAAGAGTCGTGCGCGTAATGCGACTCAGTAGCATGCTCACCTCATCGACGAAGGCTGTTACAACACGAAGCTTAGGAAACTTGGAGGTGAATGCCCTAACGCCTTCCGGGCTGGCTATTAGGTTAAGGAACAGAATCCGTTCCTCCAGTACGCCACGGGACTTGAGCACCTCCACAGCCATGATGGCAGAGCCGCCTGATGTAGCATATAAGCAATGCGCAGCAATAGCCTGCGGGATACCGAATACATACCTGTTGCGAACATTGGGTCCAGGAGCATAACCCACCGTTGTGCAATATCCTCTGGGAGTTTGTCGTAGAAAGCTTCGGCTGAGCAGTTTCTTCATCACGCTGGATTAAGATCTTGCCAATCGGGACAGATCGGCAACAATCCCGCAATCCCT
>NW_003315038.1:12854-34264 GCF_000150825.1 Verticillium alfalfae VaMs.102
TGCGACCGATTGTTAGTAGATTACCAGAAGACAATGGGTATTGGTAATTGAGTAACGATGTTATGGATGGGTAGGAAACCCCACTTACGTGAGAAGAGCGATGAGCTGAGGGGTCTGAGGTAGGATGTGAACGTTATCGAGGTTCATCTCCGTCGAGACAGTCGCGGATGGTTTCTGACTTTCGGAACGATACAAAGGGCCAACACACTGCACTGCGCCTGATGGCTTCTGCAGCTTGGCTGGTTGAGATGCCATTATTTGAGAGCGATTGTTACGTCTAGAACGTAGAAAATGTACGTAGGACGATTTGTAGGGAACCAATTCCGGAAAGGCGACTATGTTGCGGATGTAATGCTTTATAGAGACAAGGGCCTACCTCACCGGTCAGTGCTCCCGACTTTCCTCATGAACACGAACGAGTGGACGCGAGGGGGAGGAGCTCTTATCTCGACGCTCGTCTCTTATGATAAGGGCCAACATGCGCCTCGACCTCACAGCTGTAGGTGCCCGGAAATGAGCCAGGATGCCTGAACGAGTACCTAGGTTGATGCCCGAAAGAGCCCCTCCTTCCCAGCCCCGCCAACGGGATTGGCCAAGGCCCCTCTAAACCTGTCTTCCCCTCTCCCCACGCGGCCGGCGCCGAAGACCTATGATCCTACCATATGCGCAAGAAGGGGCCGCTCGGGCCCTGATAATAGAAACCGGTTCCTGACTCAAAAGAAAATGGATGGGGCTCAAGCTCGCTGGCTTAAACTGTAAGCTCGAACAGGATGAGTAAGTTCTAGTCGTACAGCTATCGTTGCCGCTGTCTGGCAGAACAGCCTGTCTAGGCGAGGCGTAGTGGGGTGTATATATCAAGCAGCACGTGCCGGCTCCCGCCCCAGACACACTGGACGCCCATCAACGCGACTACGGGGTGGCGCAATCCCAAGCGCGAGGCGTGTGGTGACCCTGCTCTCGATTCCGCGACAACTTTACCGGAACATGTTTACCATCTTCGTTTCTCAGTCGTTTTGGCCGGCACGATCAGAATGTTTTCAGCCCCCCTATGAGTTGAACCTGTCTTGTCGCTGCGCCCCTAGCAGATAAGCATCAATTCGTAACCAGAAACCCGGCACACATCGCAACTGCCCATATCTGGGCTCTCCATCGGATATCATCAATAACCCGCTTGCGCAACCCGCTCCGTCAGCAGAACGACAGGCAGCTATCACCCACTACCTACTTTACTGATCGATTCATGTGAAGAATATTGGAAATGGCGACACCCGACGCGACAGGCAGCGTAAGGAAGAAACTTACGACGTACGGAAAGACCTCTCGGAAGTCCTCAAAGCCTGTTTTTTCCCTGAGCGCATCATCTGACCGCACACAAGTTGTTGCGGTACCTCTGGAAGAAGTACATCAACGGTCCACTACTACAGCTGTGGCGAGCAAGGCCACTAAAGACAACGACAAGGCTGCGAGACCATTGATAGGCAGCCAAAGAGCGGATGCATCACCGTCATCCATAACACACCACGATGCGCCCCAAAAGCTGCCTGGTGCAGCTGTGAAATTAGGGAATAAAAAAAGAGCTTCACCAGATACTTACGGAGTTCTCACCCAAGCGCCAACATCTAGTGCGACACGACGGTCAACACGCGTCCCGATGAAGGATACTTCAGCATCTGAACGCCTACTTCAAGTCGAACGAACACAGGCGGCTTCCATCGACAGGAAGGTCCGTCTCATCGACCGATTAGTCGCGCAAGCTATCGACAGTGCCGAACTCGATTCTGAACAGGCCAGTCAACCGTCCGATAGTTTGGAGGGGTATACCGGACAGGCATTGGTGGCAAGCGAAAGCAACAGCACGACACCCAGAAAAAGTCAGGATGATATCCCAAGACTGGGAGCGCAACGAGCGACACCCGACTCGAGAAAACGCAAGGCTAGGGTCACGTATGGTCAGCAGCGGACCATGCGCACCGCAGTCGATGTGATGCACGAAGGAGCTGGAACTGCGAATCGTTCTCACGAGGGGAGCTATAATCGCAATTCCCCACCTCCCGCAAAATTCGCCAAGATGGACTCGTTCTCGCTATACGACGACCCGTCGGACGACGATGTACGACCAACCAAGAACGGTATTCTCAGCCTTCATGCACTGAGACAGGCTGGCGCAAACCATCGTTTTGCAGATGAGTTGAGTGACTTGGCGGAAAGGATAGGATCTCCTAAGTCGCTGCAACCCGCATCGACACGCTCGAGGAGAACTGCAATTTTAGAGCTCGGCGCAAAACTCCAGGACGACAAATTCGTTGGCCGCTTGTGTGATTATGGACCAAAAGAGACATTCTTCCAAGATCTTGCAGCCGAGGAGGATATCATCAATGCGTTCGTCATATTGTCCTCTGCTCTTGTCCTCATGGCATCGTTGTCAGTACCTCATCTCGTCGACCATCTCTTATCGAGTGGTGTGATTCGAATACTGTCCACAATGTTGGCCTTGGACGATGACATCATGGAGATAGCAAGACAAAAGGCGGCCAATCTTTCGAAACGCGGCCTTGCTTCCATGGAAATGTTGCGCGGTACAATATTACAGCTTGGGGTATGGGACGGCTCCGCCCCTGCCGTTTTGTCCCCCAAAAACTCTGGCACTTAAAGTTCTGTGCTTCTGCCACAAGTCATCTGATGCAGAGGCTCGACAGAACTTAATTGAGCCTGTAGTCCCCCACCTGTTTGCCTTTATTAGCAAGAATGATGGCGACTTCTCTCTGGCTACAGTGGACGACCGCATACAGGTTAACATGGCTCTTCTGCTACTGCAAGAGCACTCCGTCGTAGCTATGGAGTCAAAGATGAGCCAACGATGGATTACAGAATACCTTCCCACCGTAGCCTTCTTTTTATCTGGTCTGCTTACATCACCGGGGGACGACTTCCGAGAGTCGAGGTATCTGACTCTCAAGCTTGCCATGAACACAACGAATAACAACCCAATATCGGCCTCCATTTTTGGACATGGTCGTTTGATACGCCAGTTGGCGACTGCAAGCCTCTCGCGCTTCCACGAGCTACACGCAATTGTCGGCCGTGGGGAGTTTCCGACAGATGTTCACAGAACGCTCGTACTGCTGCTAGGGCTGCTAATCAATATTTCTGAGCACTGTCCTGAGAGTCGGCAGTCTCTGGCTGCCGAGATAGACCTCCGGCCCTCATCACTGGATGGGCTCGTAACGGTCTGGTTGGAAAACCGCGAGTTATGTGGTAAAGTATGTATTCACTGCCACCCTTCTTCTGACTGCACAGCTAAGAAAGCGACAGGCCGAAACCGTTGAGCAGACCTCTCTTGCCGTAGCCTATGGCTATCTCGCGATTCTGTTAGGATATCTGTGTCTAGAGACTCATGTGCGCCAACGCCTGACAAGCCAGAGCAACAAGAAAGGACTCAGCTGCCTGCTGGACTCGGTACAAGAATTCATGACCCTCCACGCAAGAGCGGCTGGTGATGATCTCGCCGCTACCTTACAACCCCTTATCAATGAATTACGACTCCTGATGAAGAGAAGTTGAGCAAAGGGTGTTTCTCGTCCTTTGCACCACGACCGCGCATCACTGTATTGCCCATTTTTGCGCCACATATACAGTTTACTTATACACACTTGAGTTCAGCAAGCCAGCTGTCCAGGGATCGGTGTGGGGGATATGGGTCATTGGACAATAAAGTTCCAGGATGAGAGACACATGCAGGGCTTTCGTTGATTTACTGTGCCAGTGATTCGACTCACGTGGGCTACAAGATTCTTATTTGAATCCTCTGCTGCCTCATTCATCTGTCACATATACCCGAATTACCTGCATAATGAAGGCACAGACAACCCATGCAACCCATACAGCCCGGCTCACACTACAGGATTGGCGGATTCGAAGGAGAGATGTCCGATCAGTCCATAGGCATAACATGCCGAAAGCTCGTTCGCTTTGCCACATAAAGCGGCTTGATGTCATCGGATAGTCACGTAATTGACCACCAAGGTTCTATCTCCAAAATTAAGGCAAGTAAGGTACCGAGGTGGTAGCATAGCCCCAAGACAGGCCCTTAACCACCCCCTGCGAGCGATATGACAATTACCCCCCCCCCCCCCAAAAAGACGTGGAAATGGCTGTTCTTATGTTGGGTGTGATTCTGAACGAGACATGTCTACAAGCCTTTATTGAATGAGGTGTGCTGACTAGCCCCTCCGAGGCTGTCTCCCACGACGAACCCCGCCTAGGATGGGCTGCAATTGCCTGCTTATCTTATCAGCCAGCCATTGGATCATGCCTGGACTAGCAGCGCATGTCCCCGCCGTCATGCCCCTCGACCTGCATCATCACCTCTCGCTCACTCCCTGCGAAGCGACTGCGCGATCGGCCTCCGGTGAACAGAACAAGAAACAAAACAACAACACTCGAGACCCCAATATCCAATGCCAGCACCAAAGAACAGAAAAGTTGCCATTGTGGGCAGTCGCTCTGTCGGTGCGTTTTGCTTTCCTGCTCCAATCGCCCTCAATGCGGGCTATAGGACAACAGACTCTTGGTTGCATGCCGCTGGATCTGGGTTAACCTTGGGTTCGCAGGCAAATCTTCCCTGGCCGTGCAATTTGTTGATGGCCACTTCGTCGACAGCTACTATCCGACTATCGAGAATACTTTTAGCAAGACCATCAAGTACAAGGGCCAGGAATTTGCGACGGAAATTGTCGATACCGCCGGTCAAGTATGGCGCCCTCACTGCAGAAGGCCAACCTACCACTTTGCTAGCCAACGCTGACCATAGACCATTCGGTTGCCAGGACGAGTACAGCATTTTGAACTCAAAACACTTTATCGGCATTCATGGATATATGCTCGTATACTCGGTTTCATCTTTGCCTTCTTTCGAGATGGTGCAAGTGATCCGCGACAAGATTCTCAATCACTTGGTATGTGACATAGCTTGACAGTGTCTGTCAGGAGACAACCAAGTACCAAGTACTGCTGTTGACACTTGAGTGATCAGGGAACCGATTCCGTGCCGATCGTTATGGTTGGTAACAAAAGCGATTTGCGCCCAGAGCAGCGACAAGTTAGCGCTGAAGAGGGCAAGAGGGTCTCGGAGCGTATCCAGTGTGGTTGGACCGAGGCCAGCGCTCGATACAACGAAAATGTTGATCAGGCCTTTGAGCTACTGATTGCACAGATCGAGAAAGCCCAGAACCCGAACGAAGCTGCCGAAGCTGGCAAATGTGCATTGATGTAGGAGATGCAGCGAACACACCTAACGACGGTGGAGATGCTCACATATTCTCCCCGTCCACAGCAACTCTTGTTGGCTTTTGGCGTCCTTATAGCTCGCATGTCGCGTCTGAGGATCGGCCTCTAAGCACGAGCATTGTGTTTGTTCTCTGCTCAAAGACCCGTCCACCGGTGCGGTACTCTACCCCTCCGATGGCCAGAGGCATGTCGCGACAAGAGCGCGCGGCCAAGCCGGGGAACGAAACTGGATGACGTTCCATTGTTGCTGAAGGGTCATGCCTCGTCGCCTTATCGCGCCGTTTGGGTCTCTTAGGCGGGCATCGTGCGCGGGGTAGATAAACGCACATGCCAAGTCTGCATCCCTTTATGCATAATCATGCTTTGGAGTCTTTCCTGAAGCTATTTAACTCGTGATTACGGTAGTAAGCCGGTTTGGGAAACATCAAGCCACTCTTTGTGTAGTGTGTCGGCGACAGATGCAGGGCATATTAGGCACAGCAGCCTGATATGCATATGGTTGGTACCCCCGTCAGCGGGACGCGTTTGGCGACTTCGATCAATATCAACATTCATAGGTATTAGCTGTTCTCCTTCAAAGCTACCGCAATATTTCAGCTTGTTCGCCTCCATCGATGCCTTTATGCCATTATTTGTACTTGTTATCCCGCATTTTTATGAACCTACCTCCACAAAACGTCTCGCGTATGCGTGAGTGTGAAGCGTTCAAAGTCATGTATGTATGGCTTGCAGCCAGTTGTGTTGTCGTCTGGAAGACATGGGTGTACTGGCATCGGTTTATGGAGTGTAATTGCTTCCTGAAGGATGCGACGCTGAAACCTTGGCTGGCCGTGAATCAATGTTCCTTTTTGGGTTATCGACCTTGTCATCACAATTCGGGATCAATAGCTTCAGAAGGGGCTAATATGCGACTCTGTATCCAGTGTCTTCCGTGGCGTCGAGACTGGGCAGGCTGGCGGAGATGTTGCCGAAACAAATGGCGAAGCGAGTCTCTAATTTTAGTGAACAACCGCTGAGCGTCATCCCGCTGGCCAACAAAGAGCTGTCACTCCAACAAAAACGACCACTCAAAGACAACGACTTCCCCGAGACTCGCGTTCTCACCCGACAGGCTGCTCAGCGCCAACGACCTCCATACTCTCATTCCTCTCAAGTCAGATGTTAAATCTATCTCGATGCGTTGGGAACAATTAATGTCTGTGTCGCGGCGCCAGACCGAGCCCAAAACCAGGGCGACATCACAAGATAAGACTATGCGTAAAAGACTAGGGGCATGGTGGACTCTATATTTTGCGTGTCGAAGTTCTGAGCTAATGATGACCTCAAGAGAACGAGCCTTGGGAGGCATGCGCACGAAGACTCGATGCCGGACTGGCTCGCCGCCTTGCTCCGTACCAAGGGTGAGATCAAGACTGAAGGTATGCACTCCGGCGTGAACGGCAACACGGAACGATGGGAGTAGAAGAGGCCATCGCTAAAATCACATGGAAGGCGTTGTTCCTGTTCTGAAACAGCTGCTCGAACAAAGCAACACAACCCAATATGCCTACTTGTGCCATGAATCTGTCCAGCACATTTCCAAGCTCAAACTAGAAGGTTGCTAAATCAACCTACACCTATATCGCCTATCGATGTATAAGACTGACTGGCACACCAGGGGGGTTCTGCGGTTATCGTAACATCCAGATGCTCATCTCGTATATTATTGCGACGGGTTTCGAAGGCCAGAAGCACTTTAAAGGAAGGCTTCCTACAATCTTTGAGATACAAGACTTCATCGAGAACGCTTGGGACCGTGGAATTAACGTGCAGGGCCGGATTGAGACAGGTGGTATACGAGGAACTCGCAAGTACATAGGAACAGCGGAAGTATGTCGTCAGTCCCTGGTATGGTCATCTGCATGCTAATGTTTTCCAAGGCACAAGCGTTGTGTACGAGCTTGGCAATACCGTCAGTAATCCGGATATATTGACAGCACTGGCTAACCGTTAAAAAAGCTGCACTGCCCAAGCCTTCTCAAATCAGAAAGCTGGCGAGTCGGAGGCTCGCCTTCTAGAGGCTATTGAGACGTATTTCCAAATGGGTGCGTCGTTAGGTGACTCGAAAGTTGTCTGCACCACTCTGGCACCCGTCTATTTTCAACATGCAGGCAAGTCAACGCTTTTTGCTGTCTGGGGCATGGTCTAATTCGAACGCTCCACAGGACATTCAATGACAATTATTGGATTTGAAAGGCGAGAGCGTGGAACTGCCAATCTTCTGGTATTTGATCCTTCCCATCGCGACACATCAGCTATCCGTCGCTTGATAGGAACTAGCTTTGGACACAAATCACCCGACAGTGCTCTGGAGACCTATCGTCGGGGGCATAGATACCTCCGTCGGTTTCGGGAATACGAGCTTCTCAGGTGAGCTGACATCCGAAGCCGGCCCATCTTCCGGCTGCTGGTTGCTAAGAAAGACGGCCAGGCTTGAAAACCCCATAGCCCAGATCCATCCACGCCAAGAAAATGAAAATACTCCGTAAGGCGAACCGCCTGTGAGGGCCAGAGACGAACGAGCTCTTCTCCTTGTCATTTGGCCACTTGCTGTTCAGAGAACCATTGCTGCAATTTGGACAATGCCAGGCCTCGGTGCGAAATCTTGTTCTTCGCGGCCTTGTCCATTTCTGCGTAGCTGCTATGACTTAGTTATGCACAGCTCAGGTTTGTTAAGGTTCCATACGTCTGGCCATCATATTCGAAAATGGCATCCCAGCCTGGCTCACAACAGTCGAGGTCAGCCGAGTCTGCTTTTAGAGAACTGGGCACCAGGGGCGTGCACTAACCAAAGTCTGGCGGGCCTCTAGGTTGCACAATGGTACCCTGTGACAATATCGTCAGCAGATAGAAGGCACATGTTGCCAGGCGCCCATCTCACTCTTGTGCGGCCTTGAAATAGGGTGGGCTTCTGGCCTGGACCAGGTGAATATGCAAATGTACACACGGCATCGGCCGACTTATCATCGTATGCGACGAGAAGATTATTCAAGCCTTGATGTCCAATCGACTGCATGAACCACTTGCTTGTGGCGTGTCAGTTGGACGCTGCTCGCTTGTTCGACACGCAGAAGAGCAAGTGTACCTACATGTAGGGTCCTGGCAGGTCTCCGAGAGATTTGAAGCATAAACATGTATCCTCCACAAGAACAGGGCCGTTGACCTGTGCATCGAGCGTCAGCAGACGGAAATGGACTGTGGGAACATCATAGGGGCCTTATGCACCATGTCAGCAGCCTTGCGACATTTGGCTTCGGTCACTTCCTCTACTGTCCCTTGCACTTCTTCGAGATCTATTGCTTGACTCCGCACTGTTATGGCCGGCTCGAGAATTGCCTTGACTTCGCGTAGCTTGTTCGCATTGCCAGTGATGAAGTTGACAACAGGAGGGGCTGCCATGACGAGCTGAGCTTAAGTCTGTCGAGCAATGTGTGCGTGCGATTGTTTAGTGTAAGTCTACAAGTCTTTCGTCGATTTTGCTTCATGATTAGAGTGGCACAGAGGTCTGTTCTTGGCGGGAATATGTGGATGGGGGCTGTGGATGGTGGGTCCGCACTGTTAGGTGGGGGTAAAGAGGGGGCCGCCTGTGGTGTTCGTCGTCGTCGAGGTGGTTGTTGTGCGGCTACGTTTCGGACAACAAAAGACTTGTTTGCTTGCAGCAAGTCTCAGGCTGGTGTCCGATCAAGTCGGGGTCCAAAATTGGGGCCAGGCCTCTATGTGACGTATTGAGACATTATCTCTCGAGCTATCGGGCAGATACTTGCTGACCTGGGCGGCTCTCCGTACCTGGTCTTCACTCATGAGAGATCAACCACGACCAACAGCAGGCTGTGATGCTCACACTCATTGCTGATCTTTCTTCCACTGATCCAGCCAACATATAACTCTTTCCACGTTGCTCTCCATCTCCTCGGCCGTGTTACTTGTCAGCTCTACTACGATTTGCTCGTCAAAGCCCTCTCTCGCCTCTGACAATAAGACCTCCATAATCTCCGAGTCTAGGTTCTCTTGCAGTTTGGCCTCCGCATAATTCCTATCGATTTCATGTCAGTGGTTCAAGAGCACCAGTAATGTCAAAATCGAGATTCATCCCTACCTTGCTTTGAGGCGGTCGTAAAGCGTGCTGGAGTCGACGCGGAGAACAACCACTAGGTCAATCCAACTCTCAGGGAAAAGATCGCAGGCGTGCCAGTCGAGAATGAAACCGCCGCCAGGCACCTCATCCTCGAGTGCATCAAGTAACTGATCAAATCCGATCAATAAAACACACTCTGTAAATAGTGACTGCATCAGCAACTTACCTTGTCCTCATCGACAATGGCACATGACCGTTCATCGTCCCAGCCATCCTGGCATTCTTTGTCCTTGACAATTTGATTGATCGCAAGATGTTTCAGGCCCGTCCGTCTTGCAAGTTCTTCGCAGTGTGTCGTCTTGCCAACGCCCGGCGTGCCGGTTACAATAATGTTCGGAGAAGTTCTCGCCATTGAAGAAGGTTGATCTTTGAGTGTACCAAAGCACGAATTTGTTTTTGGCATGCATGTATACTTGGCTGGCCAGGTTGTATTGGTGATTGTAAAAACCTGGAGCAACTGGGTCAGTCTATTCGACTTTTTTTATGAGGCGTCTCGGGATGACCCGCTTTTCGCATGCCCGACCTCTCATTCTCATCGAGACTGTCGCAGCGGCACCAATATCAGGGCCCGTATGCGCCCTCGTTCATATGGTCCGAAATGTCGCTGCAAGATGCAATTGCTACCTTCGAAGCTTCTCATTATCAATGATTGGTATGTGAAATTGCTGGTGTCTTGGGATGGGCAATGTTTGACAATCCTTGTCACGCTGGTCTTGCATCGGATATGCGGGAGAGATCAGTCAGAATGCGTTCCAGAACCGATGTGAGAAGGTTGTTAAAACACTGGCCGGCAGGTTCACGCAGAAGTAACGTGGACGATAGTAAACTCTCTAATTCGAGACCACGACGAAGACGCTGCAGAGGCTCTCTAACGCCAAACCACAGGCATTCGTGATGGCACCTCGTCCCGAACACAAAGCGGTGATATCCTTAATAGCACGAGACGCCCATAGATCCCTCATCCACACGTTGTCGATTATACACGATAACCCCAAATACACGGCATACATGGCGACAGCGTAACACAGAACTTCAGGCGAATTACAGGGTGCAAAGCTCGGCGCATGCTGGCCTGTCCGCAGGAGAGACCTGGGCTGGTAACCTTAAAGGAACCCCAAGCCAAGAGTCGTGGTTGTGCGCATGTCTCAAGCCGAAAGACGCTTGGACGCAAATTCGTGTTCATCCTCATCCACCTCAGCAAGATCGTCATTGTTGCCGAAGCCATCATCATCCGGCCCATATTCGAGCTTTTCCTGTTGTGCGATAGCCTGTGCAGACACGATCTCAGCGAGGCGTTTCAGCCGAGGCGTCTGTAGCCCTGTGTAGGAATATACGTTAGTCATAATAGATCTGGCGAGTTAGGTGGCATTGCAGAATAATATTTAACGTACACGAAGGAGTATAGGTCTCCAGTGCCGTGATCGCCCTGGGTTCCGCGATTTCATACGGGCCGCTGTCATCCATGTCAACAGCTTGAAGCAGCAGCACATCGCTCTTCTCAGTCACACGAGAGGCAACGGCTTTCATGATTTCGCCGTTGATAGGTTGTTCATAATCGGCAACCAGATACTGATTCAGCAACTTTTGAATCTGGTTTGGGGAAAGCCTAGTACGTAGATAGTGAGCCGGGGTTTGCGCGACCAGTGGTTGCGCGCCTGTACTTACATCCAGCAGATATCTTGAATAATCTCAATGTCGTTCAACGTCGCCTTCTTGAGCTGCAAGAGTTTTGTAGCTTGCTGTGTATCCAATTAGAACCGTGCTGCGCGCTGCTGTTGAGTGGAATTGGCGCAAGGGCTTACCATGAGATGTTCCAGCTGAAGGGTGCCTTCGGGCATGTCGTGACTCTTGCACCACTCCTCAATCCGAGTGATGTTGTAGTTGATCTGCAGACCGCGCTTCCACGACAGGAAGTTACGCCGCATAAGGAGGTCATTGAATGCGGTAACGCCAACTAAACGAAGGAGTTCAGTAATGGTCTGTGTGATGATCGAGTCCTCCAGGTAGTAAGCCTTCATCGCCCTAAAGACATTGTTGAGGAGGCTCAGAAGATTGTCCATGCTGTAGGCCGGTGTTGAGTTTGACTGGAGCAGCTTGCCGAGGAAGCGGCTGCTTTCGTTGGTCACAAATCCTGGCAAAGACTGTGACTCGATGATGGCCGGAATTATCATCTTGTGCAACTTCTTCTTGAGCACCTTCATCCATGTGTGGTAGATGTTGAACTCCAAACTCTCCAGATCATGCTTGACGATCTCAAGCAGGCGGTCATACTCGTAATTGTCCGACTTCTGTGCTTCATACCAGTCTTCAGCGAGGAAAACAAAAGACAGCATTTCGTGCACGTTTGAGAGCCAGAAAGCGCCTGGGTTGATCGCCTCATCGCCATCATGCTGCATCACCTCCTGCTGGATCGACTGCATGACATTTGCCAAGAAGCGTTCCGACTCTTTCACAAAGCCGTTGTTCCACATCTCTGAGGTGACTAGGTTGATGAGGTACGACGGGAAAAGGACCTCCTTGTCTGAAGGGGGTGGGTTGGTGTTCGGTGACGGTATCTTGAGGTTGCGGATCAATCCCATCGTAACCTCTTCGTTAAGGCCATCTTCATCAGCCAGAAGAGTTTCGAGCTCCATTTCGATGTTCTCGACACCGGGCATGAAGCCTGCACCGCCGGCATTCTGTCTGTGTGCAATGCTCGTAACCGCCATTGAAACAGGACGCGGGTTGTATGCGGCACTAAAGCGGTCCAACTCGCGAGGCTCAGCACCTGCACTCCTGCGCTTTGGCTTCTTGGAGGACACGAGGTTGATCAAGCCGTTGGCAGCGGGAACAGCAGGTGCCGTACCGTTGCTCACTTCGCCGTTAGCGGGCGCCATCCTCCTAGCAAGCTCCAGTTGATCCTGTAGCTCTGATAGTTGCTGGCGAAGTGACGACTTCTCCTCGTCGATCTGTACGCTTTGCTGCCGCACACTTTCCAGCTCCGTATTGGTCGTACGCAGAGACTCCCTGAGCTCCCTCTCCTCTTCCTGCATACGCTTGATGTTGGCGGTTGACTCTTCGAAACTTTGTTGCAGCTTCTTCATCTCATCCTCCATCGCCTGGAGACGAGCAACTGCGATACCGGCCTGGTTGGCCTCAGTCTGGAGCTCTTTGGTGCGTGTCTCTAGAGCGTTGTGTCGGTTCTTCCAAGCTTTGATCTGCCCCTCATAATTCTCCACTTGTGATACGAGAGTCTTGTTTTGTGCCTTCATGGAGCCCAAGGACTGGGTCAGCTCGACCACCTTGTTCTCAAGCTTGTAGGAGATCTGCTTGAGATCGCGAGCCTCCTCACGAATCTTCTTATACTCATGCCTGGCCAGCTTACCACGCCAAAGGCTCTGAATAAGCGTAACCTTCTTACGGTACTGCCGCCAGGACCGCAGCTGACGTCGCGATCGCCACACGCGTTGAATGAGGACTGCTGCGTTTCCGACTCGTGTCTCCATGATTTCGCGGCGGCGCAGGTAGCCCTTGGCCGCTGCCTGGGCAAGAACCACGTGGCTTCGGATGCGGAGGAATTGCTTTCTCTGTTTCTGGCCCCGCCACACCCGCTGGATCGTCGTTGCGGCCTTGACCGTACGCAGTTGTTGCGCAGTCTTGCGGGCCAAGTACGCCCGGGTGGCCGACTGGAACACAATGATGGCGCTGCGAGCTTCTAGATAACGTTGGCGGTAAAACTTGGCCCGCAAGTTCTTCTGAATCAGGATGGCGCAGTCATTCAACCGACTTGTCCGAAGATTCTCGAGAAAGGCAAGCATGCCGGCACGGAAGAAAATCTTAGTCAGGCCAAGCTGGTACTTGTCCATACCCTTGCCCGAGCTCGTGCCGAGTGCCTTGGTCAGGATGGCGTTGGCCATGTCCCGGATTTCTGACGTCCATTGATCAGAATGCACGAGCATGTAGTATCGCAGCGCAAACTCCTCGTATGTCCAACGTGTCGGATAGCCTGCGCAACTAATGCGAACGGTTTCCAGGACACCACATGCTCGGAGCTGGCTGAGGACCATTGGCCCCTCAAACTTCCATGATTCCTTGGCCTCGTTTGGCTTGATACAGCGGATGTAGTGGACGTCGGTGTTGTTGATGGTATTCATGAGCTCGATCAGGGACGAGCGGAAGATTCCACCCAACGTCGGTTTTCTGTTGACGGCCACGCCAATCTTCCGCCCGGCGGCAGGCTTTACGGCATTGGAGGAGGCAGAAGCTACGTCCTTTTCGCGGACGGCAGAAGCAGCATCAAGAACCTGGCGCAGGAACTGATTGGACGTAGCCCTGAGGACCTCCATATGTTCGTCAGGGACTGTATCCCGGTTCTTCTCAATGAAGCCTTCAGACTCATACGTGACGTCTACAGCATAGTGGCAGATGGTGAATGCCGACTTGCCGAACCGCGGCTTCTTGTAAAACTGATGCTTGTCGGCAGCGTAGTGGTGATGGAGTTTGGTGACAAACTGCTCGTCAGAGCCCATGGGGAGACGGGATTCTTCGTCCAAAAGACCCAGAACACCCATCTTGCCCTCAATGAGGTCGATGCAGGGTTGATTGTCCGAGAAGTCGATAAATGTCCAGTCGATCTCCTCCCTCAGGTATTCTTCTTGCTCTAACTTGAAGACATGCTGGTTAAACTCTTGCTGCAGCTTTTCATTGGCGTAGTTGATGCAAAACTGCTCGAAAGAGTTCTTTGCGAAGTGCTCGAAGCCGTAGATATCAAGCACACCGATGAAAGAAGTTACACGACTCAGAACCTCGTCAGTTGCCAGACCCAGGTTGACAATCTCAACAAGCCAGTCAAAAAGACTTGAATAGATGAATTTGGCGACGGAGTCGCGAACAAACAATTGCTTGGCTTTGGTCAGGTTTGAAGTGATCTTTCTCCCTCGCGTCACAATTGTTTTTTCACGATCCATCGGGCGAATTGCTCCCGTTGACTCCAATATACTGCAAGCTCGATCGAGAGACGGCTCACTCGGGGCCAACACGCTGTCGTTGCGCGATGCGCCAATCTTAACGTTGCCAAGATGTAGCAGGCCGGCAAGTAGCTTGAAGATTTCCGACTGTTGCGCATCCGTAACGCCGATGGTTTTCAGGGAACTTTTGGTCGCTTCGAATTCGGCCTTATCGTCAACCCCATCAATAGTTGGGCAGTTACCCTGGTTCAGGTAGTCGAACTGCTCAATCGGAAGAATGTTGAGCTCTTCGCGCTCCTGTCGGAAGCGCCGGCGACGAGCTGGTAGAAAATGTGGTAATTTCTTTCCTTAAGAGGCTGGAAAACGAGCCTTGACCTTTCAAGCAGATATGTACGGATCTTGGCGCCAATGATATTCGTCTTGTCATCAAACATGATCTCAATGTATTTGCCAAATCGAGATGAGTTGTCATTTCTTGTCGTTTTCGCGTTTCCAAATGCCTCCATGATGGGGTTCGTGGCAAGAATTTGCTCCTCAGTTTCGCTCATCGCCTCGGCGCCCTTCTTGGATCGGGCGCCAGGGTTGTCGGGGGCCTCCCTCGTGGCAAAGTACCGCATGATGTACTTGGCGCTGACGGTTTTACCAGCACCAGATTCACCCGAAACAACGATGGTCTGGTTTTTGGAGCTTCTCAACATGTCCCTAGTTTTGTCAGCCTCGGTGCGCCCTGCGCTCAGCCAGCCTGACGCCAGTGTTCTTGATTGTCGACATGGTCGCTTACATGAAAGCCTCTTCGGCGATGGCGAACAAATGGGGCGCCTGTGTCGCCCTCTGTTTGCCAGCATAAACCTGAACCATTCCCGGAACATAGAGCGAATCCACCCTGGCGAATGGGTTTGTTGCTATCAGAACAATGCCACTGTAGGTGTAGATCTCTTTCTGAGCGTATCGAAGACGAATTGCCTGGAGGACTGAAGGCAGACCATTAGCAAAAGAAACAAGGCGGCGCTGTTCCTGGCGAGGTAGATGTGTATTTACCGGCAGGTTCGTTCAGATGGGACAGATTTGTCAAGTCGTCACTTGCTTCGAGCATGGTCGGGTTCATCAGGGGGGGTAAAGATGAATCGCCGTTCTGCAGGGCTTCGACGGAGACTTCGATTTCTTTTGTCTGTGTCATGGAGTGGTTAACATCAGGGACATATCGTGCAGTGACCGACAGTCCAAATTCTGCAAACGGCACTGCAATGAGTGTCAGGCCTACCTCGCCATTATCGAGCTGGAAAACAAGCTTCGCTTTGGGACCATCAATGGTCTTGCTGGCAACCTCTGAGGCCACCCAGCCCTCGGTGGCATCGGGCTGCCACGCCCTCGTACCGACGTCGTAGTTCTGAGCCATGTCGAACTGTCGACAAAGGGAGATCGTGATCTAGAAAGGCGTCGTCGGTGCTGATGCGAAAAGAAGCGGTCGGGGTCGGGGCCAGAAGCAAGCGAAAGGGGGCGTGGCTCGCTGCTAGGAGAGACTCATCGGCAGGCCCGAGACAGAAGGTAGTGGCCGGCTTCCTGGGGGTAAATCGTGAATGCTATGTATGATTCCGTAGACGGTTTTTGTTGCCTCGTCTGCCAGACAGAGGCATGAAGAAGTCGAATATGTGTCTGGAGCTGTTGCAGCAGGGTCGGATGGGTGGACTACTTTTTGAATCCCAGACCAGGAGACAGGGGGGTTCGATCAGAAGTAGAACGCCCCGACCGCATTGGCACCAGTCACAGCACTGTATGGCGCAGCTGGACGCGTTTCCCGTTGGCGTTGGGGGTGGCTCCCTACTTTTTTGACAGGCACATGCTGGTAGCTTCCACAGTGCACCAGGGGCTCAAGCACTTTCTCTCGGACTCACAAGAAGACCATTTACAATGGATATGTGGATGACACAGTACCGTGAACAACGAGACGAGACGCACTGTGTGTACTGTCTGTGCACGGAGTTCATACACAATCTATTGCATTGGTATGCAGGTGGAAGGTCCAGCTATGTCTCCAGCCTCCCCCCCCCCTTTTTTTTCTTTCCCTTCATTTGATCCATGCATCAGGCCGAGTGGAGTGCCGTCACCGCTTCATGTCCGCCGCACGTCCAGCCAACCCGGCTGCTACAACGTTGGACTTCCTGGCCTGCACCGTTGAAGGTCCAGTATTGCGGAAGATGGATTTCTAGGGAGGTAGGTGCTCTTCAGGGAAGGAGGCTGGCGGTGGGCACGTTCTGCAATTCCTGTATATGTATGTCGTTCCTTTGATAGGCCTCACAAGTGTAATGAGCATCATGCGCGTCCATACCAATCATGTGTCCCGTGGGATTCGAGCGATCTTGTTCAAGCCCTTCGGGACAATAATTTATCATTCAATTAAGGCCTGCTCCTCATTCTGTCACCCATCCCGCAGTACGCACTTGGCCAATGCTTAGTGTCGTAAGGCCTTTGCTGTTAGTTGAAGTCCAGCATCCAGCAGACGTGTCACGCCCAGAAACATCTCTCTGTTTCCATTCCCGGTTGAATGTCAGGTCTGTCCGTTGAATAAAACCCAATCTGCATGTTGAAACATTGAAGGTCGTCGAGGATCGACAACCCCTCAAAAGCCTGGTTTCACAGTCGTAGCCGTCTAGTAAAGAACCCTGGTCAAGATGCGAGCTGCAGGTGCTGACTGTCAGTGATCGAGAACACGATTCTGCTACCTTGAGAGTTGACTCACAGCTCAACGAGTCCAGACCGTCAGAAATCTCCTTAATATCGCTGGCCTTGACGCTGCTGACGTCCGCCATGAGGTAGGCGATCTGAAGAAGGGTTAATCAATGCCTTGAGGTGGTTCGTATTGCGCACTTACATCGCCCCTGCTGTCGGTAATTTGCTTGTCAACGTTGTGGTTTCCAAGGATTTCGTTGACTGAGATGTTTGTAAGTACTTGTACAGCCGATGTGCGCGTAGTCCGGTCCGTACCTTTTCGCAGAACACCTGGAACATTTTGATGGATGTAGATGACCTGCAATGTTTGTCAGACGAGGGGCTTCTCCGCGCGTATGTGTCGCTCGTCATGTTGGCGACAGCCCGGTACGAGTTAATGCGAAGAGTAACTTACACGGGCATGGTCGGGCTCATCTAGTGTGAGGGATCTGAGGTTCACCTCAGGTAGGTTGACACTTCCAAGTGTGATTCCCTGGTTAATATACCTAACCAACGCATCCGCAACTACAAACGGTCAGTGGTGTTGGTGATGGGGTGTAATTCGCGTCGAAAAAAATGACGAGACTTACCTTCGACACCGATCTCCTCTGGGCCTCCTCGGTGCTGCCGCCAATATGCGGCGTCAGAATTATGTTGTTCAACGAACGGATGTCGTCGCCCCAGGTGTTGAGATTGGCATTGAAGTATTCGCCGTTGGCCGCAGGCTCATTGGGGTACACATCCAATGCAGCGCCGGCAATTTTGCCGGTGCCGCATCGCGTTGACCAGCGCGGGAATATCCACAACACTGCCACGGCTAGCATTGATCAAGTACGCGCCCGTCTTCATCTTCTCCAGCTGGTGGGTTGAGATCAAGTTCTTCGTTTCGGGAAGCTCAGGCACGTGTAGAGTAACAAAATCGGCTTCCTCCAGGAGGGCGTCGAGAGTTGGGACCTGTCTGGAAGTACCCATGGCCATAAGGCTTACTACGTCGTAATAAATGACTGTCATGCCCATGGCCTCGGCGAGGACGGACAGTTGTGAGCCAATGTGGCCGTAGCCGACAATACCTTAACGCGGAGAATGTCAGTACGGGCACCGGGCATGGGAAGGGGGCAGAGGACTCCTTGTGGTAACTTACCAAGTGTCTTGCCGCGAATCTCCCAGCATTTCGCGCTCACCTTGTTCCAGAAACCGCGGTGCATCTCGCTTGAGCGGTCGCCCAATTGGCGAGCAAGGGTGATGATTTCTGCAATGACCAACTCGGCAACACTTCGAGAGTTGGCGAACGGAGAGTTGAAGACAGCAATACCATGTTTCGCAGCGAATTCCAGGTCGACCTGGTTAGTGCCGATGCAGAAGCAACCGATGACGAGAAGATGCTTCGCCTCACGCAACACCTTCTCGGTCAACTTTGTCTTGGACCGGATACCAATCACATGAACTTCCCTGATCATATATTAAAACGCGTCCCATTACGATGTGGCAGATGCAGTAAGCGAGCGAGGCCACAGTGGCTTACCGAATCTTCTCGATGAGCTGATCCTCAGGCAGGGAGGTCTTGAGAGCCTCGACTTGATAACCTTGACCCCTGAGAATGTCTTGTCCGGTCTGGTTGACGTTTTCCAACAGCAGGATCTTGATGTCCTGAGTCTCAAAGGGCTTCAAGTGCTTAGGCGCAGGTCGACGCGCCAATCCCTGGCCGCCGAAGCTGGAGGGGGGGGAGTGGAAGGTAGCGGCTGGTGAGGTAGACAGCCCCTGGCTGTGAGAAACTCGGCGAGCAATGGGGAGAGACCCGGCGATGTCCTGAGCTGAGGCCATGGCGGCTGCTGTCGGAGGAGCTGGGCAAGACTTGTCGAAATAAAGATTTCGAACAACGTAAGTCTTTCGAAGAAGCCAACACAAGAGCTGGTCTAGGCAGCGAATGTATGTCCACACAAAGCTACTACAGATGTGGACTGTCGCGCACTGAGTCGGCTGTTAGGCGGTGTACGAGTGCTTAAGATGAACAATTGAGCAGATGAGTGCAGAGTATGAGATGGTGACCTCATCAACGTGAAGGGAAAGATGGCAGTTGGTACTTGTAGTATTGACACATCAACCCGTGGTGGACTACCTATGATTGACTCACCTTCTCTTAGGCTGAAAAAAGTTTTGCCTGGAGCTCCGGCTTAGGATGGCCACACCTTGTAAGGGAGTACCGTCATCCGCTGGCGGACGGAAAGGCAGGGCAGGTCCGCGTGCTGGAAAATGGCGCGAACGCAAGTACATAGGTACGCAACGGAGCCAGCGCGTGGGTCGTCCAATTCGTCCAGCTGCCATTTACGAGTTGATGGGGAGAGGTGCCAATTGGAATGACGGAGGACCCGAGACTGTACCCTAGGTGCTCTCTTGGTACTGAGTACCTCAAGTTTTGGTTTGATGCACTGCGGGCTCACATGTACCGTCGACTGTCACCACGTGCAGGGAGTCGCTGGTGCCCGGGGTCGGAGGAGTGACAAGGTAGAATGGCACAAGGCGGGGAGGCTTCAGACCGCTTGCGGGTGACGTGCTTCGAGTTCTCATCCCTGGCTAGACCTGACTGCCTCCGACAAAGACTCACAGCCCCGTTGCCGTCGCTGTGCTGGAAGGCCCGGAGTTGCTATTTGTGTCAGACCCCGAAGCAGGGGATTGCGACCGACAGTCCAGTGAATCACGAATTTGCGGGAGCCTCAATCCCCGAGCCTATTCTCAATCACCCCTCCCCCACCACAGGAACACAGGAACGAGGGGCTGCAGCCGATTACGGCTGTTGCACGCTGCTGGAGGTCTATTGTTGGGCGACGGATTACATATGCGAATCCACCTAGATCCACAAGCCCAGCTGCTGGAGGTGACATTTAGGATGCAAATGGCGATGTCTTTTGTCAGCAAGCCTGGCCACACCTGCATGCAAGAGAGCAGTTCGCCTCTCAGTATATTAAATGCTTCCAAGAGCACCCGAGCTTTTCTACTGCAGCGTTTGCGCAACTCCACCTCGGACAAGGAGAAAAAAAGAACTGTGTGCGGCAGTGCAAACTTCAAAACGAACCACAGATGTACTCGTAGTCCAGCTGTGCCAGTCCACATTTGGTACAGGACGCACCTGAGACTCAAACTTCAATTACCGTCTATCGCGTCGAAATAAAGCCAGGCAGACAAGCAAACATCTGGTTTTGTCAGGCCATCTGCCATCCTACCGCCCGGCCGGTGTGTCCTGCTGTGCATGTTGCGGACGCACTCGATGGAGTGAAATGATTGCGATCCACTACGAACAGACTCGAGTCGAATCTGGGAAACAGAGGCAATGAGCTACTTCCTGTGCCACTAAGCGTGTGCACAGTGGAGGGTTCGATGAATTTAGCTTTGCTTGCACTCAGCTGCCTCCTGTTTCGGCTTGCCAGTGTCGTCCTGTTTCATGGGTCAGTTTCTCGGTGATGTGGGCAGGGGATTTAGGTGCACGTACATCCTCCTCCGACTCCTCATCGTCGTCGCGATCCTCACTGAGATCGTCGTCTTCATCGTCATCCTCGTCATCATACTCGCCCTCCAGCTCATCGTCGTCCAGCTCCTCAAAAGCAAGTGCCTCGCCAGTAAACCAATCGATGGCGCGAGGAATAAGCTTCTCTTTGATGTCCTCTCCAAGCTGGTAATCAAGTTCGAGACGCTCCTCAATGTCCGAGGCGGCGTCGTCTTGGTCTTCGGTGGGAGCCAGAGGGGGGGTGAAGAAGTTGAAGAACGACTCGGTTGGGACAGTCTTTTTGACGATGCGTGTTTGCTTTGTGTCTACCAATCGTCAGCGGGAATAGGCAGGAGCTAGTTTGCGAGAGCCGGCTTACTCTTGTTTCTCTGCTTCTTGCTTTCAACGCGAACTGTGAGATCTTGACTCTCCTTCCAGTTGATCTTGTCGCCTTCGGCATGGTCGTAGATGAAGTCGCCCCCATACCCACTCTCGTTTTGGTAGTAGTAGGTCTTCGTGATGGTCTTGTTGGTGAAGTAGTTGTTCTCCGCGAATTCGAAAATGAGACGGAATCCGGGCTTGTCAAGGTACTCCATGCGAATGTCGATAAGATGTTTCAGGGCACCCTCATCTCGGTCCGTAATCATTTCCGCCAGGGAGATCTGGTTCTTCATGGGCCGACAGCCAGAACTCGGGAATGCCAGCAACGTCAGATGCTTGGCCCTCCGAGCCCTTCTCCTCCGTCTCCGTCTTGACCGACTCCTCAACTTTCTGCAGGGGGCTCCTTCGCCTGCCTTGACCTCGCTGTCGCTGGGCTCAG
>NW_003315038.1:34792-38415 GCF_000150825.1 Verticillium alfalfae VaMs.102
CTAGAAGAGGGGGGTTGTACTCACCGAAGCCGTAGGCATGTCAGGTCGCTTGTTCCGAATAGGCTCCGCCATGGTGTTCGATACGACTTGCTGTCGTAGGCTTCTCTGTGCGGATAGTTGAAGTGTGAAGCGAACGGGTGTACTGGAGCCGCGATAATCCGTGGCGTGATTGCAGATGTCTTGACTGAAACCTGTGATGGAGTTCTATCGAAGATGCAGTGGTATGGTGCAGCGGTGCGGTGCAGTTTTCCAACTTGTGGTGGGGGAACAGGGATAAAAAAAAATGGCCCAGGCTCACTCAACCCCCCCTCGACACGCCAGTAGAGTTGTTGAGTTGGGGGGGGGGCCTTCGGAAAGGATTGGCTAGGCTCAGTTTCCAATTAGCGCCCCTATAAAGTAGTATCATCACAGTCTCGCATAGATACATGATGCCAGCGGCCTGAAAAGCGCTTGCCACAGAGAAGAATGTTGCTCCATTGCGACTAATGGGTCACAGCAGATAGCAGAAATGATAAGCTTCTATTGTGGACCCTGCCAAAGAAGACATCGATAGCAAACCACTGTGGTGACTTCATCCTCCAGGAACCTGTTAATTAATTCTGCTAGTCCTAACCAACCAACGGTTGTTCGTGCCGAATCTTGCGCAGTCGACAATAGCGAGTCCTCTCGACACTCTCACTTCTCCGAAACCACACTTCCAAATCACAGCAAGCTTGTCTGGGTTTCTCGGACCTGAGATTAAGCTAGACAGTGGTCGGGGAAGAAGTTGCGCAGTCCCAGGCTCTCATGATGAATACGCATTTCACATGACGTCGATCAAGTGAAGCAAACCATGGACGAAACAGACCCGCTGAGTCCTTCGGGGCTAGAGAACGGTCACTCGAGATCAGGCAGCCGCGTGTTGTATCGCATGAACTCAAACCAAAGCAACACGAGTATATTCGAGAACGTAGAAATGGCACATGATGAGGTTGGCCCTCCCTTAACACGGGATACAGCTCGGTGCGCACCTACGAGGAAAATTTGCTGACATGGTGGCATAAAGCTCTACTCAGGTCCTATTGCGGAAAGTCTTCCAACAAGTGTGTCCGCATTCTCCCATCGACGACCCCGAGCGGACTCGACAGCGAGCTTCACATATTATCAAGATGATTCGGAAGAGCCGCAAAACGAACTCACCTACGAAAACGACGGCTATGAGGATGCGATCTCTGACGACATTGGCGACTTGGTATTCGGTGTTGATGATGATGATAATTCATCCGACATCGAGAGCGGAAGGCAGAGTGGGCACTTCGCACTTCGAAGAAGATCTTCAACACAATCACGTTCGTCCGTTCATGATCGACTTCTTCGCACCGACAGCGCTCGAACTACCGAAAGTCAATATACCCGTGGACGACAAAGTCAGAAAGTGTACATGGTCAATGAAGATCTGACCATTGTAGTCGCTGGCTTCCGCACTAGTCCTATCGGACTAGCAGCTTACATTCTCCTGAGCGTTTTTTCGCTGGGTCTCGCATGGCTGCTTCTCCGCTGGTTGCCACGATGGCATGTCAAGCTCCTTGGCTGCCCAAGTGCTTTGAGCGAATGTGATTGGGTTGTCATTGAGGTGAGAGGACTTTATCTACTGGCCCAACCGTTGCAAGATCGCTGACACGCCCAGAACCAATGGGGAGAACTTTCTATCATGAATGTTGAGAAGAAGCTGTATGGTCGGCCGATGTCGACTATCTTTGGTTCCTCGGAAAAGACTCCCCTATTAGACGAAGAGCATGATCCAATTGTTACTGAGCTGCGCATGCTCAATTACCGATACGTCCGTCTCTACTTTAACCAGCAGGCGGATTGTTTTATTCTTTTCAGCGGTTGGAAGGACCCTAACTGGGCTGATATGAAAAGCGTCCGCTTGGGACTGGACAGTGACGAAAAGCATGTCCGCGAGGTTGTGTTCGGTAACAACGACATCGACATAGAACAAAAATCAATCCCGCGGCTATTAGTCGACGAAGTATGGCCCATCTCCCAGTGATATTCATTTCCTTGTGTAGTAAACTGACAGTAGTAGGTATTTCATCCTTTCTACGTGTTTCAAATTGCCAGCCTCATATTGTGGTCACTGGATGAGTATTACTACTATGCGATTGCAATCTTCCTTATGTCATTTGGCAGCATCACTTCTACCCTAATCGAAACCCGAGCTGTATGTTATTCAGGCTCCCACTGCACTGAGTAAGACTGACCACGTCCGAAGACAATGAAGCGGCTGCGAGAGATCTCACGTTTTGAGTGTGATGTGCGCGTGCTTCGCAACGGTTTTTGTAAGTCCTGAGCTCACGTAAGCATAGTGACAGTCTTTAACATATTAAAAGGGCGGTACGTGTCATCCAATGAGCTCGTACCTGGCGACATCTATGAAGCCAGTGACCCGAACTTGTCGCAATTCCCGAGCGACGGGCTTCTTCTCAGCGGCGACTGTATAGTAAACGAAAGCATGCTCACTGGTATGTGCACAACAATGCTTGCCGGCTCTCGGCAAACTGAATCTAACCATACTCATCAGGTGAATCGGTGCCGGTCTCCAAAACACCTGCGACTGAGGAAGCCCTTCAGCAGATGGATTTAGGCGCACCGACTGTCTCATCAGAAATCGCAAGGCACTTCTTGTTCTGCGGCACAAAGATCATCCGGGCACGCCGCCCACAAGATGACCATGGCGGTGATGCTGTTGCACTTGCTCTCGTGGTTCGGACAGGGTTCAGTACCACGAAAGGCTCATTGGTTCGATCGATGCTTTTCCCAAAGCCTTCCGGCTTCAAGTTTTACCGAGATTCATTCCGTTACGTTGGAGTCATGGCCATAGTTGCTATGCTTGGTTTTGTGGTCTCGTTGATTAATTTCATTCGTCTAGACTTGGCTTGGCATCTGATCATAGTCCGAGCCTTAGGTGAGTGCTTGTGCCTGAGCTTGGTGCCCTATGCCTGAGCTTGGTGCCCTATGCCTGAGCTTTCCTGACTGAGGATTTTTGACAGATGTCATCACCATCGCCGTGCCTCCAGCTCTTCCAGCGACACTGAGCATAGGTACAAGCTTTGCTCTTACACGCCTGAAGAAAAAGCAGATATATTGTATCAGCCCGCAGCGAGTCAATGTCGGTGGCAAGATAGATATCATGTGCTTCGACAAAACAGGAACACTCACAGAAGATGGACTGGATATCCTTGGCGTACGCGTTGCCTCAGTTGGTCGCTTCTCCGACATAATGGGCGATGTCGCCACCCTCTATAAAGCTATCAACGAGGATCTTAAGAGCAGCTTCGCGGCAGCTCTCTTCACCATGGCCACGTGTCACTCGCTGCGGGTTGTGGATGATCAACTAGTAGGCGATCCACTTGAGTTAAGAATGGTTGAGTTCGGCGGATGGGTCTTTCACGGGAGGGGCAAACAATCAAATACTGAACTCGACGAAGATGAACAGGGCAGTCTATTTACATCTGGTCGCACGCCCCTCCCGTCCAGTTTCAACAAATATCTTGGTACGAAATGCACACGAACCAACTCTTGCAGGTGAAATGGGCATCCTCCACGAGTTTCGAGTTCGTTACACAGCTTCGACGAGCTAA
>NW_003315038.1:38515-61028 GCF_000150825.1 Verticillium alfalfae VaMs.102
TTCGGATAAGACCTGACTTCTGGTTATAGCCGCTACCAGCATCTCAAGATGTTGACGTGTCCCTGCCTTACAACATCACTAACCTTCGAAACTATTCGCTTGCCATTAGTGGTGATGCGTTCCGATGGTTGGTAGACTTTGCTGAACCGCAGGTGCTGCACAGAGTAAGTGGATGACAAGGCCGTCGGCTGTTGAGTGGTAAAAAATTGTCTTGGTAACAATTCCGCAGATGCTCGTCAACGGCAAAATATATGCCCGTATGTCGCCTGATGAGAAACACGAACTTGTCGAGAAACTGCAAAGTATCGACTATTGCGTCGGCTTCTGTGGCGACGGCGCCAACGATTGCGGGGCACTCAAAGCTGCGGACGTCGGGATCTCCTTGTCCGAAGCCGAGGCGTCTGTTGCCGCTCCCTTTACCAGCCGGAACTTCGACATCGCATGCTGTCCTGAGGTGATTCGGTGGGTTGTCTCTGTTCGTATCGCGGTAGACCGAAGGCTAACACTAAGAAAGGGAGGGACGAGCGGCACTTGTCACCAGCTTCAGTTGTTTCAAGTATATGAGCCTGTACTCCGCGATTCAATTCACATCGGTTAGCTTCCTTTACGCAACTGCATCCAATCTAGGAGACTTTCAGGTATGTGATGCCTCATTCTAGCTGCGGGACCAATCACTGAAGATTCCGGGCTCAGTTTCTATTCATCGACCTCCTCTTAATTCTCCCCACCGCCATCTTTAGTAAGTTGTCAATGCAATCGTGATCCACTCGCCAAAAGATTCTGACAAGCAACTCCAGTGGGGTGGGCTGGACCGTACCCCGTTCTATACAAGAAACGTCCTACGGCAAACCTGGTTTCGCGGAAGGTCTTGATACCTCTGTTAGGCCAAATGATCATCTGCATCGCCATTCAAGCGACAGTATACATCGCCGTTCGAGAGCAACCATGGTACATCCCTCCGAAGGTCAGGCATGATAAGTCAAACATCAAGAATTCAGAGAACACTGTACTGTTTCTGGTGTCATGCTTTGAGTATATCCTTGCTGGCGTCGTCCTCAACGCGGGACCACCCTTCCGGCAGAAGGCATCGAAGAACTGTAAGTCCCCGTCACCCGCGAATCGGGATGATGCTGACGCAAGGAATGATCAGGGCCTTTCTTGGTTACGATAGCCACAACGTTGCTTCTCACGTTGTACATGATCATGAGCCCAGCCCATTGGGTGGCACACCTGATGCAATTGACATCAACGAGCGGAGACTTTCAATTTTTTCTCACTGGCTTGGGTGCGTCTTATTTGGTGTGCGCCTGGGTAGCGGAGAAGTTCGTGTTCCAACAGCTAGCACGGGCCATTGGGCGCCTCAAACAGAGGCTCACACGGCAGCCTAAGAAGCGCAAATTGTACAAGACAATACTGGAGGAGATGCGCATAGATAGCCTCTCCACTGTGTAGACGCGGCCGCAGACACATATCCAAGACCTGGGCGGTAGGCTGTATAACAGTACCAGGGTACCCGCAGTACCCTACCAGGTGGGTGACAAAAAGAAAAAGCCACCCACACTCCTGAAAAGTGAGCTCGCTTTGGAGCGTTATACTACACCTTGAATCGGCTCGAAATCAATGAAAGTAGATTAGTGGTCGAATGTGTCGCCAACTATCTACTGGGTAGGATTTCAGAGCACTTCATCCATAGTCGAGGCACTGAGAGGGTTCTGAAGTAAAGGGGCTCTCTGAATGATACTTGTCTTTAGCGGATTTGTAGTGCGGCTTTAAATGCCACCCACTTGCCTACCTAGTGGCTGATGGAGCCACGTTGCTCGCTCACTGTGGAGGCAAGGGTATGTGCGTGATCGACCTTGAGTAACCATTCCATGATGGCTGATAAGTGTTCAATCCTCCTTGACAGCTAGTGCAGCATACGATAGTCACAAGTATTAGGAAAGGGCGGTTCGCCAGCGGAGCCGCATCGTGGCTAAAATGTGGTTGGCAGTAACAGAGGATTGACAGCGTTCTGGTACGATGACAGGGGGCGGACAAGCCATGCCTAGCACAATCCGACATGTACGTGTCATAGAGTTTCAATTCGGTTTAGATTCAAAAGAGATGTGCAGCTTGCGCAGGTCCTGAGACACCCGATGTTGGCTACAAAATGACCCGTGCTGAGAGTTTCTTCTCACCGACATGTGGCATTTGAGATTAAACCTCAAATTATTTAGTTAACACGGCTCCGGACAGAATCTGACGCCATACCTACAACGCCAACACAACTCTCTCTTATCTCCGTCACCTGAAGCTCACACACCGGTTCGTCGGATTCACATTCAGCGCATTTGATTCGAGCAACATGAACATTGGTGAGTGCACGATTGGAATGTTGGAGATTAAGTCTCGTTCGTCTTTCTGACGATGCCGGATGATCAGACTGGATCCTTGACAATGGCTACTTGCCGCATGCTGTCATACGTGTGGGCATTCGGCGCCAGCTACAAGAGCGATTGAATGAGATCAAGAGCGCATCACTAGCCGCTAGTTATGAGCGCAAGTTATCCTACATCCAGCAACTCCGTGATCGGCCCATAGCAGTGGAAACCGCGACCGCGAACAAGCAGCACTATGAAGTTGGCACTGGCGTGTTAGCTGCTTGTCTTGGGGCCACGTATGAAATACTCCTGCTGCCTATATCCTCAAGGCCGAGAGACACTCGCGCAAGCTGAAGTAGCCATGCTTCAGATGTATGTAGAAAAAGGCCGACTTGAAGGATGGCATGAGCATACTTGATCTCGGTGAGGGATGCTGGAACCCGGCTCTACATCCCAAATCGTACTTTTGCGCTTACAATATACAGATGCGGCTGGGGCTCCGGCGCTCTGTATTTCGCCGAGGTGCTGCCAAACTCCAAGATAACTGCTTTCTCCAATTCGAAGACGCAGAAGGAATACATCGACGGCAAAGCACAGGCGAAAGGACTAAAGAATCTGACAGTCATTACTGGGAACGTGGTTGACTATGAGTTCCAGCCCGAGTCATTCGACAGGGTTGTCTCGATCGAGGTATGTCACGCCTCCTTGTCATGATCGCAAGGCTGTCAATGTTGCCGTTCCACGACGTACTGACCATGTTCTCCTGCAAACAGCTGTTTGAGCACATGAAGAACTATGAACTGCTCATGGCCAAGGTTGCCAGAGCGCTTAAGCCCGGTGGTAGGCTGTTTGTGCACATTTTCGCCCACCGGACCACGCCCTATGACTATGAGGAAGGCTGGATGACAACTCATTTCTTCACGGGAGGCACCATGCCTTCCGCTGACCTTCTCCTCTACTTTCAACGTGATCTACAGATCCGTCAGCAGTGGTGGGTCAATGGCGTCCACTATTCCAAGACGTGCGAGGTATGGATGTACTACCAACACGACTTGAGCCAACATTAACAGCAATAGGACTGGCTTGCCAAGATGGTGGACAGCAAACAAGACATTTGGCCGCACCTGGTCGCAACGTACGGAGAGCAAGATGCCCACGTATGGTATAATCGCTGGCAAATATTTTACTTGGCATGCTCAGAGCTCTTTGCATACGAAGGCGGGGATACATGGGGCGTTGCCCATTATTTGTTTGAGAAGCCAATAGCTTAGTACGAGACAGGGTAATCCACAGTGATGGCAAGCCTGGGCCGAAGAAATGAACTTGGCTAGGTGTACAGAGGTATCTGTCGACTATCATGGCTGTGTCGGTGATCCAGCCAGCGTCCTTCCTCAGCGCTTCAGTGGTCCCAAGGGTGTTTCCAACCCAGAAGAACCGCACCTGTGCATCCGTAAGCATAAATAACATATGTTTCCAATGAGGCTCCTTACCATCCTTCTTCGCTCGGTACATCAACTACAAGAGACATGGTTAGCCACATCCATGCAAGTCCACAAAACATGTCACAAAGTCATGGCGAGGGTCGTTCACGTACGAAGAACCACATTCCAGCACCCAATGCCGTCCCGACGAAGTTATGAACGCGCAGAGGGGGAAGCCCTCGGGCCATGCCGGGCTTGACAGGACCTGGCCCAGCCATTGTGTAGGCTATTTGATCGTGAGTTGGGTCGGTGTCGTCGGAGCAGTCGATGCTGTGGCTCGAGGAAAGCAATTGCTGCTGAATATTGCTTAGAAAATTGGTGATACAATCAACGACCAAAGAGAACATACCTTATACTTTGGAAAGCACCGTCTCCGATGTCGCGCTTCAAGCGTTGGTTGGATTAGAGGGCAGTCAGGAAGCCGGACAAGTCGAGTCAATAGTCGTCTATCCTCGACCTAGCGCATTACATAATCAATCCGTTATAACCGCAGAGAATATGCTAATACCAGATCTTCCTCAGCGCATTCGAGGTGGATACAGTGGCCCCTCATGCTAGGTGGGGCGGGCTGGATGGGGGCGGACTGGTGGGGCGGCTGTTTACTTCAGGCAGGCATAGAGGAGAGGGGAGCTTCTCCGACGGTACTACTCCGAATGCCAGAGCTGCTGCAACATATGCCACATCTATATCTGCCACGCTTTCCCTACCTAAATTTTTGTCGTGATCGTCTGCTCAGCCAGTCATCAAAAGCCTCCTCGCTAGGCTCGTGGAAATATCTTGTTCGTGCTTCCTTCAACACACTTCACCACACTTGGGAACAACATGGCAACACCTAAGTTCAACTCCAAGTCGCCAACAATACGGCGCATACGTAAGTTGTCGTGATCGATTTGGTTGCCAATTCTGGCGTGCCATCGTTGACGGGATCTCCTCTCAAGTCAAAGAAGCTGCCGAGCTTTCCAACGCGCCTTCGCCTGACTATACCGCTACACCTCTCGAGAGCGACTTGTTTGAGTGGCACTTCACGTTCCGAGGACCACCCAACTCCGCGTTTGCTGATGGCATCTATCATGGCCGTATCGTCCTACCGCCTACTTATCCACTCCGTCCACCGAGCTTTCGTTTCACAACACCCAGCGGCCGTTTCGAAGTTAACAGAGAGATCTGCCTCAGCATCAGTGGCCACCATGAGGAAACATGGCAGCCAGCTTGGGGCGTTCGGACAGCGCTGGTCGCGTAAGATGCAATCCCCGTAGTTCCCTATACCGCTCCAACACTGCTCCGTTTCGCGCACACCTGGAAAAATGCCTGAGTTGGCTGTCTTTGCTAGATTTTCAGAACTCTGACTCTGTTTCTAGATTGCGAAGCTTTATGGAAACCGATCCGAAAGGCCAACTTGGCGGCTTGGAATCAACAGACGCCGTGCGACAACGTCATGCGCTTGCCTCTCGATCATTTAAATGCCCTGCTTGCGGCAAATCCAACGAAGAAATTTTGGTGGAGTCCAAGAATGCGGCAGATGCAGCGGCCTCAACTTCCTCCAAGGTCCCCAGCGGGTAGAAGTCCCTTCTGAACTCAAGATGGCCTGGAAGGGATGAGATGACAAAGAGCCCGGAAACATCAAGTAGTGCGCCCGGCAATTGGCAGAACAACGCCACTTTGGTCCAGGTACTCCAGGGGATGGGCAGAGGCATATGACGAAGAAAGTGCAGACTGTCCGAGGCTTTCGTCACGACAGGGCCGGTCACCTCTCGCCGTGACAACGCGTCCACTCAACAGCAGATGACAGCGCCAGAGATGGCTGTTCCTGAGACCTCGTCTTATCATCATTCTGAGTCAGCTAGAGTTATCCCCTGCGACTGCGAGAGTCGATCCCCTTCGTGAAGCTCCAAATCCACAGATTTGGAATGCCCCAGCCACTGTACAACGACCCATGGACGCGGGCGTTCCTTTGTGGGTAGATCGAGCCATCGTTGTACTCGTCGTTTTGCTTATGGCTATGATTCTTCGAGCGCTGTTGAACACCTGAGCAGGCATCCTCGTGGTTCATCAATTGTGAGACATCACCTACACCTAGGCCTGTCGCCACTGATTATTTGAGGTAGGATCAAGGGTTCGACTTCTGAGAGTAGATCATTTCATGCTCTGTACTTGCTTAAATGCGTTTTTCTTGATCTTGGGTCTTGCTATCCTTGAGCGACGTGCGTCCCTGGGCAAAAGCACGGCGAGATATTCATTTCATATTTTGAGAGCGATTTGGTCGTTTAGCGAGGCGTAGTGGATCTCTGATGCGTAGGATATGTTTTGCCTTGCATCTTGTAAAGATGCTCGGTGAAATAAGTAGATTTAGTTGTGCTTGAATTGCACGAACGAAAACGGTATTCCAAGCGGCAATCTTTGGCTCGCAACTAACTTGAAAACACCGCTCATCAACTTCTCTTCTACGAAATACTCAGGGTGGTGATGACGATCTCGGGAAAGGTTGACATGATGCATTGCTGAGACAAAATATTATACATTCTCCTGTTTTCGAATAACTCCAGTATCGTCGCGCACTACTTCGGACGCAACCTTGCTACACAGCAGCCTAGCTTCCCTTCAAGACACCCTGGCTCCCGACTATGAGCCACCACCACTCCGCCGTTGTATAGCTTGCTCCTCGGGGCGAGGCGGTCTTCAGGACTTCGTTTCGTAAGGCCCATTCGATGACCAGTTGAACCTCAAAATCCTCTAGATTTGGCTTCAGCGTTGCAACCACGCCTTTCAGATCCAATGGACCACGCATAGCGATCGCGAACACGACAGCACCCAGTACTTGTCGCCAACGGTCTACCTTGAGCGCTCCAAAAAAGTCAGACCAAAGAGGCAGCGCACCTTCCGCGCTTTGACTCGCCGGGCAATCTCCCTGAGACTGTTGAAGAACATATATATCATCGTCATACACATATGTTGGGGTTGGCGTGATCTGAAGCCCGAAGTTGTAGAATGTTTTTGGGAATTTGCGGCTTTCGTAGACACCAGGCTTGAATCCCAATGGAATTTGCGGCATGTCGACGGGGGATATCGTTACTCTGCCGTGGGCTTGCAGGTTAATCATGGCCATGACTTCGCCATCCCTGATGACGTATGGAATCCTAACCTCTTCATCACGACGAAACTTGGCATCTAGCAGTGTCTTGAAGGCAACAGCGTCGAGGAACTTTTGTTCGTGGCTCTGTTTGGCCAGCCGTGGCAAGTACCACTCAGAGAGTCGGTATGACCTATTCTCGTATCGGCGCCTTCTTGTCCTCGCAATAACATTTTGACCTTGAAGAGTGTCGATGGCCCTTTCAAGCAATTCGTTGTTGTATACCTCACCATTATCGGTCAGGCTGGCCATTTTGACTCTTGTTTGCTGTGGAGTATACAGCCCTTGCTGTGTAGAACAGAGTGACCGTATCCAGGTTTTCGCCTTGACAAGATCTGGCTCCTGAACCGTGCTTTTCCTGTCTTCGTTGAGCAAGACTACAGCCGACTTCGAGGTAACGGCTTCGAGTCTGCTGTATATGGATGACTGTACATTATAGTAATCTTCTTGCCAATCATGCACGTCGGCCACAGCGTCCTCCAGTGTGAAGTGTTGTTCTAGGTCCGCTCGGCCTGACGGAAGGGTGACTGAGTCCTCGACGAGGCTCGCAGTCCATCGAATAAGGTTGACCCAGTCATAGCGAACATAGTTGTCGAAATCTAGCGAAGGTATTTCGTTCCGTTCATACGCCGCTATGAAGCGTTTCTGGAACCGCTCAGTCAGTTGCTTCACTGACGCAGGCCGATCTCGACGCGTTTTGGACCAGAATTTACGCAGAAAGGCGAGCGATCTGCTGGGGAAAAGTCTCATCATCAGGCCCCATTCAATGTACTTGTCTGCACCGCCAAGTAGTGTCCGCGTGGCCACAAAGGCGGCAATAACCACAGCATCGTCTTCTCCATCCAGAGTCTGGCCCTCCAACATCTCCGCTTCGGCACCCGAGCTACGCGACCATGGCAACAAAGTTCTGTACTTCATATCCATCTGAACCGTTGGCTCTAGCCTAGATCGTGTTCGGGGCGTATATTTTCGCCGTTTGAGTTGTTGAATTTCGGCTTTCAGATCCGAGTCGGGCTGATCCGTATCAATATGACTGCCTCGGAAACCTAGCTGATTTTCTGGACTCCATAGCAGGGTCTGCACATGCCACTCAACGTGAGTGTCCATGCGGTGGTTGATGAAGATATAGTTGGGTGCGATCGAGCCGAGCGCGACCAGACTTTTGGCTTCAAATGAAACCTCCCATCGGCGACACCCATTGACTTGTTTCATGAAGTCCGCCTCGCTACCATCATGCTGATCCTCCTTTCCATTGCTTTCGGCTGAAATCATCTCGTCCAGACTATGTGGTAACCCGCACTGGAGAAACCATTGAGAATCTGGCATCCATCCATCCATAGCGAAACTGTTATTCTGCTCAAAAAAGTTGACCTCTAGCAATGGCCATTCTGTCCCGTACTGCAATATTTTTCTCGCTGCAGTGAAGTCAAAATGGCTAAAGCTTTGGTTGATCTCCTCTCCCGAAAACATGCCAATGTGTTGTTGCACGTCTCTGGCTGTTGGCAGTATATGGCTAGGTTCGTCGTCCTCATCAAGACACGTATTAGGTTCCAGAAAGGTCAACTCTGGATACGCCGCCTGGTGTTTGAGTGCAGCCACATGATGTGTTGGTATGTAGGGGGAAGCCCCAGCAGCCTGCGACGGCCTACCAATGGTGCCAACCATAGGCTCATTACCACTACTGTCTATCCCAGCCGAAGCTCCAGAATCTGGTCTGTGCCGCTTTGACGGAGAAGCATCATCTGCTTCCACGCCCTTGGGCTTTCTTTTCTTGAGACTTTCATTGACGTAGAACGGTGCGTCCAGTACTCCCACGTCATTCTCCAGCTTGCGTCTGTTGGAGAAGATTGGTTCTCCCTTCCACATCTTCTGGTCTTGTCCAAACATCTCTGCAGAAGGTGTGAATTCGGCCAAGATATATGGACGTGGGTGTTCTGCAATGATTCTTTCCTTCACTGCCACAGCTGCCGGACAGAAAGGATCCATGCCACGCGCGAGAAGCACATTAGCAGACTTGAAGGCTCCCTTGACGTCCCTGAACGCATGGGTGGTCTTGATGATCTTCTTCCTGCTGACTAGTTTGTTGATGGCGACCTGAACATTATTGTTGCTCGGCGGCGGGTCAGAAGGGAAAGTTCTTTCCCATACTGAGAGGAACGCAAGGTAGGCAGATCGGTCACCCGGAAATACGCCATCGTTGTTTTGAATGAGATACAGCATGATTTGAGAGGCGCGATGAAGGCGAGAGTCCGGGGCGTATCCGTTTGTGTCCTGCTCATCCGCAATTGTAGGCATGCAGAATTTCGGATATCTGAGTGTTTCGCCACCTGCCTCAACAGTTGAGATCTCTGTCCTCTTGACCTCGTGTGTGTGTTTCCGCGCGTTTGACAAATCTATGTGAGCAGGAGATGAAGAATATGGTGGGGGTCTGCTTTCTGTGGTGTTTCTATACCCCGTGTGTGTATCTTGTTCGCCAACAGCAAAGGTTACAAGCTGCGGTCGCTTTCTCGGCTCCCTCAACTGGTGACGAATTTGCCCATTCTGGTTACTAGGAGCGATGCTCGCCGTTTCAGTACTTGTCAGACCGGCAACACCAAAGTAGTCGCTCTTTCTAGGTGTCACCGGGGCCTTGAGGCGTATGCCGCGATCTGCACCTGGCCGAACATACCACTCTGTATGCAGTGCGTTATTTGTGCCGAAAGTTTGGCAAATCTATCAAGCCACCCGTCTTGACGCCAAAGTTTTCCTTTGTACTTGAAGAACCAAGTGCCGTCGCATCACTGGAGTCGGCTGTGGGACTGGGGCGACCCAACAACATGTCGACTTGGGCGGCGCAAGATTCAGCGGAGGTTCGGCGCCTACGATGAGTTCGTGCAAGTAGAACGGAGGCATGAGCTTGAAGAGTATTCCGATGTGCCAGGTTCACAGCGGTGTCCTGCACGAGCTGTGCTGATGAATCACGGTTTCCAGTAATCCGTGCCGACCTTGCAGATCTCTCCAAGATCGGCGTATTTCCCCCCAGTGATTCTTGTGTCGACAGGCGAGCTGCCTTGGCTTGAAACTGGTGTGCCTTAGGCGTAGGCGGGACATAGGCTGCATTGCAAGATGAAGCTGATTTCTCCAGGTGGTACTTCAATCCATTGTCATTCTTCCACACGCCACCACATTTTTCGCAAATGAAAATACCAGCTTTGTTGCCCTTTTTCTGCTGCTTCGAGGTTTTGGTGCTCTTCGCCTTAGAACGCCCTCGCTTTGTGGCTAGAGAAGTGCTGGGTTGCAGACTCTCCGTCTTGTCGCTCAGCTGCGTTGGTTCACTCGATCGTCCGTCAGGGCAGTTGATGGTAACCCTGTTTGAAGAGCCGCTTTCAGATTCTTCAGCCATTTTCAAGTTACCGAAATGGCTACCATCCAGACTTTGTCGATTGACTTCATCAAAACTTGGTGTGTGGGAGTTGGCGATCAAGTCTGGAATCTTCCGGAGTCTCGGGGACGAAGGCAACGCTAGCAGTCGTGAGAGCGCCGAGGGTCTCACCTTCAGACTAACTATCAACGAACGTCGAGTTGGACGGACGTTCTGTGATCCAAGGTCATCTATATCAACTGGACATGACGCGGCAGTTCCAGGCATCTCGTCTGAGATACGGATACTATGACAAGGTGTAGAGATGGTAGGCGTCAAGTTCGTATCGTCATCGTGTGTCAAGCGTGCTGGGGTTGTCGAAACACGGCTTTGCTTGTGCAACTCTGGTTGTGTATGAGACATCTCTTGAGGTGCTATTCGGATAGATTTCCACTGCCGTCTCTCACTCGGGACGCGAGCAAGTGCGCTCAAGCCGTGGAACTGGTCAGAAAGATCATGTTGCGTAGGCACGCTGAACCCTTTGTATTGTTGGGCATGAGGTCCGTCGACTAGATCTTCTGCGGCAGAGAAAGAGTCGGGTACATGAAAATGAGCTTGCACAATAGTGTTGTTTCGTCTGTAATCCGGAAGCTGGGGAAGAGAGAAGAGATAGATAGCCGATTTCTCTACCCTATGCAGCTGACTGGAAACTTGGAAATGAGTGAGATGCGAGGGCTGAAGAGCGGGTGTTGCCAGCGTTGTCGAAATAGACGACACATATCGTGTGAACGGTGGGCCCATGGTATGTTTGCCTATCTGTCGGTTTGGAACGCCCCTGGCATCCCCGGCTCTGATGACATCCATAACGGTGGTCGGTAATGGCTTTTCGGGCTTCCATTGATCTTGACAGGCAATGCCACCTCGAGTTGATGTTGTACGTCCCGCGGTGGTGTGACGATCCCTGCTTCCGCTGATCGAACTACTCCTGTTCGGTGTATCGAGATTCGCCTCCCTGTATTGCGCCAGGTCTTCAGTTTCGGGGTTTGTTCGTGCTTTGACTTTGCCTGTGGCCAGGTATGAATCCCAGTCATCAGCTGAAAAGTCGCGATTAAACTTTAGACAATCTTTGAAGAGCCGCTCCCCCAAGGTCGCGGCAACGTACTGGACGATGCCTCTTCTGACCATCCAACGACATAGCCTCGCTTGGGTCTTCATCTGCCATTTGAGGCCTTCAATCCCCAGCTTGCGGCGTAGGTCATCATACCTGATGATTTTCCAGGCTTTGATGATCTCGATGGCTGTCTTAGCCAGCATGTGGGTATCTATAGATTTGCCAGTCCAACGATCACACCATGCGACTGGTTCCATGTCGGCAGTGAGCGCTTCCCGGCACCAATTCACGCTCGTGCGTTCGCCACGGCCGGTTTGCGTGGGGTTAGTCGGCATGCTCGGGGCTAACCGTCGCAGCCACATCTTGCTCGTTTTGACGCCTCGTACTAACGTCGTTCGTTTCGTAATATACCCTTTCTGGGCCAGCGAATCGGTTCTTTTCGGGAGAGATCGCTTGTCTTGACCGATCAGCCGGCATAGATCTCCCTGGAGGATTCCATCACTCTTCGTCGTGGCAATTCCCACTAAAGCCGCCCACTCCAACCTCGGAACTCGCTTGAAATCGGCAGAATGGCCAGCAATAGATTCCCACATTCGGTCTGCTGAGGCGTAGATTCTGGGGCGGAAGGCTGCAACCAGCGTTTCTCCTGCGCGAAGCTGGTTTACTTGACCACCTTCATGGTACTTTGGACTCTGTGGTACAGTGGTAAAGCTCTCGAGGGCATTGTCTACCTGGCCAGGTGAAGGGAAAGCCTCTGGTTCTGGCATGGCAAGAACCGCTTCCAGGGTTAAGTGATTCCATTGTCGATTTTCGCCGATAGAAATGTCGTCTCGCTCTCTGATCCAATCCCACATTGATGATAAGAGAGATTGGTCTGTTGTTGCGTCATTCAGACCTGCCGTGGCGGGCATGATCGCACTGGGAGTGTCATGCCTGGCAGTGCCATGGTGATAGTCTTGAATAGTAGCCAGTGTCTGCGACACAGGATAGCCTACAAGTCTGTTAGTACACTTAGCGTTTTTAATCTTGAAAATTGCAGCATGCTTGCGAACTTCAGTGCTTAGATCAGTGCCTTTTATCAACAGCTCATCCGATGCCGTGTTCGCTCTTGATGTTTGATTCGAACAGGACGACATCTGAATGGTGTAGATGCAAGCATGTGGGGGAAAACAAACCTCGATCACCATGGCATGAAATGTCATCGATCAGCCATTCGATCAACCTCTCAATCTCTCCTGCCATTTTTACTCTCAAGAGTTCGTTGACATGCCAGGCTGAGGGCGAAAGAAAAACTGATGAATCTGGTCGTCAGTGTTATTGACGGGAATTGAACCAGCGATGTCTGGGTTTTCGGATGGTCGAGGCCTTGATAGGTGGGTCACGTGAGCTGATTGGTGAGTCTGGCTGTTAGCGTTCTGGCGACTCGGTAACAACAAGGTAATGCATGATGCGCCTGCCGGCGTGACGACCCTAGGTAGGTAGCTACTTAAAATCACTACCTTGCCTCAAGGGTCCATCATGTACTTACTTGACTCAAGCTTGTGCTTTCTGGTTCGCGAGAGGAGGCTGACTGTCTTTGTCAACACAAGATTTGCCTGCGGAGTGTGGAAGGTGGGAAAATTATATCGAGATAAAAAGGTGGGCGAATCTGGATCCATTCTGCATCGGTCACATTGATGGTAGCGCGGAGATAGTATGACAGTGGTCAACAAGCACCCATGCACTCACCCGGTATGTAAACTCAACTTCTGCCTCCGCATCTCATTTCGTATAAAGCATTCTTCCAGCTAGCGAATTATTTCGGCGTGCTCTCGAGGAGGACAAACCCATACGACTACTCAAAAACACCAATCTGACGTCGCAGATATGAGGGTCTACGAATAAGGGTCCCTTCGAAATGCAGTGGCATTACGAAATACAGCAAGCCTGGCCCAGGACACGACAGATGGGTGTCCACCTTCGGTACCTTAGGTCTATCAGCCAGTGAACGTCGCTTTAGCATGAAATGTATGTACATCGGCGGTTTAGTTCCAGGTCAGTAAGCGAGCCTGCTCCTCATCAACCACAAAATCACACGGGGTTTGCAGATCGCCAGCAACCTGCCGTATTTGATTGTTACAACGTGCCTTGTGTTGTGTATGGTTAAGAACTATCGGTTCGAGGGGTGAGCAGCTTCTGTGTGCTCATCTTCAAGACCGGGGGCGCTTGCACCACGTCATGAAGCCCAATCTTGGTATCCTTGTGGGCCTTCTGGAAAGCCTCCCAGGGGTCCTCGTCTTCCGCGGCTTTCGCTTTACGCCCCTTCTTATTCTTCTTGCCCTTCTTGGCGATACTCGTCGAGGTGCCTCCCATATTGACCGGCCAGTGTGTATGGTTGCCACTTTCAAGATCTTGGTCCATTTGGCGCTCGGCAGCCTCCTCCAAAGCCTCCAGGCGCTGCTCCTTGATTTTTACGTCCTCCTGCCGCCACTGATCATACAGTTTGTGCATTTTCCTCTCTTTCTTGGTTCTGCGCACCTTGATCCCTCCAGGATCCTTGCCATTCCTAGGCGTTTTAGTGACCAGACCAGACAGGGGTAGTGCTGCGTCGACGCGCGCAGAGAACTCGGCCATTTTCTCGCCGGGTCGAATAGTGGGCATTTCGGGCGCTGGAGTTTCTGTGGTCGTTGTGGGAACAGAAGAGGTCTTGCGCTTCACTGTCCTTTCGCCGTTGTCGAGGCCAGACCTGGTCTTCTTGCCCTGGGCAAAAGCCATCAGGCGTTTGAACGCGCGCGGCGCATCGTCCGGGTTGTTGCGCGACTTGCGTTTCTTCCCTGAAGTCGCAGTAGCGGCATTGGTGTTGGATTTTGCCTTGTCGTCGCTCTTGCCGCCTCGGGTTACTGGAAGAGGTTTTGCAATCTGAGATGGAGGTAGATCGAAACTAGTCGGCCAGTCAGTGGATCGCTGGACCATCTGCGATATCAAGCAGGGTTTCGAAATTCTATTGTACGTACGAGGAAGGATCGTGATCCTTTCGAGTGTGTTTGTGCGGCATGGCTGGCTCAGGCGTCGGTGCTGATGTGTGTCGGCGATACGTTCGTTCGAGTTGGGAATTTTAGAGAGGCAAACTGCAACCACAAATGATCACGGCAGTCGGAGTTTGAAAGCACCGACAGTGGGTCCGTGCATTATGGTGGTGGGGTCCCTCGATGTTATCTATCTTATCCATCTTGCTGACCCCAGCACTCAAACTCAGGGGCCACAGCATCCGAACTCGCACCTTCGAACCCCTCCTCCGACATTCCGGGCTATCTCCGAGTGCGCGGGTGCGTCCAAGTAGATCTAGCCAAGTCTGTGGGTGGTGCCTCCGTGCATATACATCATGGATGTGCATGCGGCTTATCAACTGCACGAAGCTGCTTGTGGGTTCCCCTCCTCAGGATTTCCATACTTCACTCGCATGACGCATGCGTGATGAACCCCCTCCCCGAAGCGCCATACATCGGCGCCACGAGCGGGTGACTTAAATATGCTTCCTTGACGCTCCGACTTCTTTAGATGTTCCCGAAGTATGTTTTATTTCCAGTACAGCTCATGAAAACCCTCCAACTCTAGTCATCATGTCGAATGCACACGCTCAGGCAGGACTTGCCACACTAGACGTAAGTAACAGAGAACCATGATGGATGGACGACATAGCTGCGTCCACGAATATGGCATGTTGCTCACATGACAACAGTCCTCCATGGCGGAGCGACTTCCTTCCGTCAGCCAAACGCTGTTCAGTGCCAAGGCGGCCACAGGCATCACTTTTGAAGACATGGCCAAAGAACTTGGCCGAAGTGAAGTGGCTGTGGCTGGCATGTTCTATGGTCAGGTCCAGGCATCGGCTGAGGATGTTGTCAAGTTGTCCCAGTTATTACAGGTGTCCCAAGAGAGTCTCGCCCCGTTGATGGCTTTTCCCAACCGGGGCCATGCGGGACCCATGCCTCCTGTCGAGCCCCTCATCTATCGCTTATATGAAGTGGTTCAGAACTACGGTTATGCCTTCAAAGCCGTCATGAACGAGAAATTTGGCGACGGCATAATGAGCGCCATCGCCTTCAACACCAAGGTTGAAAAGGAAGTCGACGAGGCTGGCAATCCCTGGGTAGTAATCACCTTGAAGGGTAAATGGTATGTATCACCCTCGCACGCTCCGCGCAGCTCCTCGCCTGCTGACAGAGTCCAGGCTTCCATTCACCCGCTTCTAGAACAATACTTTGCCATGTCACACGGGATCGCCGTTGTCCTGTTGGGAGTTTTGTCCAGGCAAGAGCTGCCCCTTTTGATGTCGCTAGTGAATAATAAGCTCTCGTAACCCTCATACGCACCTATTAGTCTTTGTGACGACACTACCATCTCTACCTGAACAAAGGCTCAGCCGGACCTGGGCTGGGAGGTATCCTGACGAGTGACTGACAGATGAACAATGTGAAAACTTTGGACAACAATATGGACGCAAAGCCACCGTCTCGTTTCCTCACGTGCCGGTCCTCGTGTACTCCCCTTCCGTTTGGATTGATTTCCCGAAGCCTGGGAAGGCTTGGAGCGAAGCACATTGAAGCTGCGCATCGAAAAGTTGTCTACATCGTCTCTCGACGATGTGATGGGTTTGTCGATAGCGTCGGTAGCTACCCCAACACGTATCGTAAGCTAAAGGCGCTGTGGGAACAATATTAGCCTACGCTTCGAACAATAGGAATGAGACCACCCCAATGCCCTCTGTCCAAACCCGAAAGCACAACGCTGTTCCGATCGCAAGGCTATTGTTCTGCCAAGTCTGGTGGATATCCCTACTGGAAGAAAAATGATTTCCCTGTCCGCATGTCGGGTAAACCACAGCATTCAAAAGAGCAGTGCGAGTATTTAAGAACCCCAATAATCTCACTTCAATTCTGGTATCTTACCATCGCACGCCACAGAATTCTCACAGTCAGTCATTCCTCCCACATTTGATTCATTCTATCACCCAATCCACAAACTCTTACGCACTCATCATGCCTTCCTACACCCAGAAGAACGGCGGCGGACACTCCGGCTGCAGCATCATGAAGAATGGTGGCGGACACTCCGGCTGCAGCATCATGAAGAATGGTGGCGGACACTCCGGCTGCAGCATCATGAAGAATGGTGGAGGTCACTCCGGCTGCAGTGTCATGAAGAACGGCGGTGGCCACTCCGGCTGCGCCATCATGTAAGATGCTCTTGCGACTTACACTGGGAGGCCCGAGAGCAAAGCGCCGTACTTCCGGGGGCTATATCCCATGCTTTGTCTCGTTTTCGATACGCTCGCTTCGCCAACATGATAATGTCCGACCTCCATCGAAGTCCGGCGCAACTTCTTACGCCCCGCAGCCACTGCAACGAATTGTCATCCGGGCGAACCAGGCGCCCACCCCCCGAAAACCCTTTTCAGCGCCATTCATTTCTGCAAAAACAGTTCACCTTCACCCTATAACGACAAGACATGTTGCTGTTACGGGACGCTGTGACGACATGATATTTGTCTTACTTCTGTACTCTGAAAGGCGGATTGTTCGCAAGTCGAGCGTACGTGTCTCGGCACGAATCCGTCAATCACAAGAGAGGTTGAGTTTTGGGATATCAAGGATACCAAGCAAGGCCCACGTTCATAGCCCTCTCAATAAATAACCGATGGAACCTTCACAAAGCGTCGTGTCATGTAGAACGATTAAGTTGCCAATGCGTCACACCGTGAGCAGTTCGTGATCCACGTGTGAATGCCAATTACTCGAAGGATAAGTATTCATATGAATGGGTATTGGAAGAATGGCCTCGGGTAGAATGAACCGCAGCCGTTGATTTGTCGTTTTCCAATATGGATGGACAGACTTAACGCGTTCTTGTCGATGATAGGTGCTGTGAGGAGGCAATGTACTGCACTGTGTGGACAGGCGTGCACACCTGGGGCGGCCAAGACTTGGTGGCTGGTGGGCCTAGCCACGAACTCGGACAAATGGCAGGCGTAGTTCCACCATCCTGTGACACCGCCTGCTTTACCAGGCTGGATGCTGGCAGAAAAAGTTTATCAGCAACAAAATTTACAGGCAAGTCCCACCAGAGATCGGGACGCCATGTAATCGGTCGGGCAACATCTCGTCCTACCTTCTGCAACTTGAGACTCACCATCACCAACGGCAATCACCATGGGAAGGAGTGCTTTGAGAATGGCCCTTGCGGCTGAAAAGGGCCAGGACCCAAGAGACAGAAAGCTGAAGCGCGTTCTCAAAGAGAAGCATCGCGCGAAGGTCGACAAGAAGAACATGGGCGTTCAGGATGTAGATGAGGACGAGAACGAGGATGAGGACGACGAAGACGAATCAATGGAAGAAGAAAGCAAGGTAAGCTACCTATATTGCAGTGGTGCGCGAACCGACGCACCTCGTACTCACCTCTCCGTCTAGTCTTTTGACATCGATGCCTTGAACGATTCGGATAGTGACTCCGAGTCCGAGATCGAAATGGAAGAAAAGATCATCCGCCCGAAAAACGACCCCCCCAGCAAAAAGCGAGAGGAGAAAGCAGTGGCCGATGATGAAGAGGAGGACGAGGAGGAAGATGAAGAGGACGTCCCGCTCTCGGATCTCGAGGGTGAAGAAGAGCGCGACGACATGGTCCCACATACAAGGTTGACCATCAACAATAAGGCCGCTCTTCAGGCCGCACTAGCCCGCATTTCCATCGACACTTCCTCTTCTGCCCCCTTCGCCACGCACCAGTCCATCGTCTCCTCCAAACCAACGGCGGAAGCCATCCCCGACGTCTCCGACGACCTGCAGCGTGAACTGGCCCTTCTATCGCAATCGCTGGAAGCCGCACGAAAGGGTCGTTCTCTGCTAATCAAAGAGGGTGTGCCGTTCTCGCGCCCGGGTGACTACTTTGCCGAGATGGCTAAGGACGATGGCCAAATGCAGAAGGTCAAGGAGAAGCTTGTTGAGGAGGCCACTGCGAAGAAGGCGGCTGCTGATGCCCGCAAGCTGCGCGACCTGAAGAAGTTTGGCAAGCAGGTGCAGATCGCGAAGCTTCAGGAGAGGCAAAAGGCGAAGAAGGACACGTTGGAGAAGATCAATCTTTTGAAGAAGAGTAAGTCGAGAAAACCCTTCCTAAACCCCTTCTCTTTGGCCGACGCCATATTTCAGCCGCTTTGGCCAATCTCGTGTATCCCGTACTAACAAGTGCGCAGAGCGACAGGAAGGGTCGTCGTCGAACCTCGGTACCAACGAAGGAGATCTGTTTGACGTTGCTGTGGACAACGAGATCAAGGGCTATGGCAACTCGAAGACTGGTGCAGGTCGAGGTCGCAATGAACCCAATGCGAAGCGTCAGAAAAAGAATGACAAGTATGGATTCGGCGGCAAGAAGCGACACTCCAAGTCTGGAGATGCCGTTAGTTCGGGCGACGTCAGCGGCTTCAACAACAGGAGGGGTCCTGGCGTCTCTAAGGGACGGGTCACCAAGTCCCAGCGACCAGGCAAGAATCGGAGGAAGGCCATGGCGAGCAAATAGAACTGTTGCGGTCTTGTGCTAGAGTGAATACCCATACATTTCAGAGTCCTCACTTTGGCAAGCCGGTTGTCATCGTGCTCTTAATCCCGCGACCCATGTGAACCCAGAATGCATCATCGAAGTGACATGCTATCTTGACTGGTTCTACACTGAAATAATGGTTCTACTGACGTATACAACCATAGCCATTGAGGCATACATAATTGCAAGGAAGTCCACCTCCCACCAAGCGATCCACACATATGGAATAATCAAGATCAGAGCATCAAAGGAAGTAATCAGACGTGACGTTATGCCTTTTGTCTGATAAAAATACGTACATCGTCGACAACTTAGGTGCCTGCTGTCTTTCGGGCTTGTAAGGCAAATCCATTGTGCATCCGCCAGAGGATTGGAGTCAAGCAATAGTACGTCACCATGAACGAGACCTCCCTCCTCATCTACCGATCCTGTGCATGACGTGCCTTATGACATTCTATCCCTGGCAGAGTGAGGCATGATGCACATTGTAAATTGTGTGATGCTCCTTGTTGCAAATGCCGGACCCGTCCCGAGAAAGTGAAAGACTTCCATCGATGTCGAACTTCATTGCCAACACAGAATGAAGAGTTCCTCCAGATTGCATATCGCCTAGGTGGCCGATAGAACAATTTCAGTCCAGCCACATACCATGCGAGCATTAGAAACATGAGTGACAGTGGTGAAAGGGAGGCGTTCGCCAAAGGAACGTGCAGTGGAATACAATTTTGGAGAAGCATTCGGCTGTATCGAATCATCTTGACGGACTTGACCCCCTAAGCTCGCAATGCTTGTTTGAAAAAAGAAACCGTGGTATCGAGAAAAAAACGCCATGCAGATGAAAATGCTGTCCTGCAATGCAATGGCCGCCGGCGCGTGGAGCCAAAAAAAAGAAATCAAACATGACGCCGCTATACACACTTCAGAGAGGAAAGAGGAGTTGATTGTGCAGGGAAGCCATCCTCATTGTCCACATTACTGTGATGCAGCTACGCACCAGTGTCGGTGGAAAGCCCATGCACTCTTCTGACATTCCTTGCTGCAGTACTTTGTGCGGGCGGCAGCGCCGGCACTTAGCGAATTGGCGAGTGAACTCCTCCCATTTGCCGCATTGGTAGTAGGCACACTGACGAATGCCACCGCGCGTGTCATCCTTGCGACAGAGGTTTCTCATCACCACGCCAGCCCAATACTGCATGTCTGGACTGTGGTGCCGCACTGTAAAGTTTTCCACAAGTGGGAAGATGTTGAAGTCGTTGGGCAGGAGATACTCCTCTTCCATCTTTTCTTCGTCAGGAGAATCCAACACTGACTCGTCCCCGTCGAAATAGCGTAGCTGCTTGCCCATCTTCAACTTGGGTACGAGATGACACTTTTGAAAATATGACCGCAAGCCACAGTACTTCGAAACGTATGCCAGAAGCTGAAGGGACATCAATACATCCTCTTCGCGAGGCATGGATGCCAGGATCTGTGCATTGGGAACGAAGTGGCGGTCAAGTAGATAACGAGGCACACTAGCGTTCGGTAGCGAAGGCTGAGGAGGAGTGACCATGGTCTGTCGATTAGGCGAAAGCCCCATAGGCGGTACTGTCGCAGGAGCGGCGTTGTTGGCAATGCTGCCATCGACTGGGCCACGGTGTGTAATGTTAAAAGCACCAGTCTCCTGGGTTTCAGAAACAGTCGGAGGCGTCAGTTCAATGGCAGCAGAGCCTGCCAAAATATTTTCACCCTCTTCCATTGTGATGTCCTGGATGTTGACAGCAGGCGGAATTTCTCCGGTTCCGGACATTTCTGCATCGGCTGGGGACTCGTCTGATTGCGCCACGTCTCCGACGAGATCGTCAGAGTCAGCAGTTGAATTCTGATGTCTAATCGAGGGTCGACGCCTCGCACGGCTGTTAGGGCCCAGGATCGAGTGGGGCCGGACCGATGGAGATCGAGACTGCGGTGGTGGTAGAGGTGTCGTAGGAGATGTCGGCTGTGACGTGAGGCCAAGCGGTCCAAAGGGAGCCATTGATGCCAGGCGGTCGACATCGCGAACCGGGCGCACGAAAGCATCGGCAACATCGACAGGTGGCGGCGGTGGTATAGCTGTTGCGAGAGGTTGAATGACTTGGCGAGATGTGCTAGCCACGCCACTACGGGACTCTGTCGGCCTGTAGTGATGGTGGTGGTGATGATGGTGGTGATGGTTGTGATGATGATGACGGTGAGAGCCCTGGAGAGCGTGCCTTTCAGTTGCCGTTGGGACGGCAAATTGCGGAGCATTTCCTGTGGGCGTCACGTCGTTTTGTGTTGTGGCAGCAGATGAAGGGCCTGCATATGTAGCGGACACGTCGATCGAAGGGGGCGGCGCTTGTCGGCGCGAACTCCGTTGATCAGCCTCAACCCGGCTGGAACGATTGGTGAAGGAAGACGCCTTGGTGACGCTGCGATGCTCATGACTCCTGTGCCTGTGGTGTTCCTTCTCTTTGTCTTTGGCTTCTTCTGCCTTTTCGCGGCATTTCTCAATGACCTTGATGTAGTTGTCAAGGATGGTGGCAATGACGGGGACCATGTCTGCTTCCACTACGCGTGTGCGCACATTTTCTGTACCTCTAACGCCAATGTTGACCACGCACTGGAAGGCCAGGTTCCACTTCCACATATCCATCATGTCCTTGCTCCTGCCGCGCTTAAGGATGCAAACCAAGCGTTCGATGCCGCCATCGACGGTGAGGATGTCGCGGATGCGTGCAGATGACGTGGTCAGATAGGCCAAGTGGTTCAAGGAGTTGATCAAGGGAAGAGTCGAGGTACAGTCGAGTGCCCTCCGGTCGTACAGGGCGGTGGTGATACCGACCGACGCCTTGTTGACGTTGGGAATGCTAAAGTTTACTTCCCTCATGGTGGGCAAGTGAATTCTGATGTGTTGAGTAGGCTCACGTCCTTAAGTCGCACGAAGTGCGAAAATATTATGTATAGGGCGATTCTGGGCAGGCAAAAGTCGTGCCAGGGGGCTAGGCGGAGGACGGTATAGGGATGCGACGGTCGCAAAGGGAGAAATGGTCGCTCGTCACAGGGACGATGATGGCGTGGATGGAAGTAGTGGGTTGTCGAGTGTATCTGTCCCGCCAGGCCTGATGGGGCGAGTTTGAGGGCCTAGCGGAGGAAGCAAGGCTGGAACCAAGGGGTGGACGACCCGATGAGAGGACGAGATTGACAAAGCCGAGTTGCAAAGAAGCGGCGTTTCAGAGCGTCGGGAGGATGGGGCGAGGCGACCCGAGGAGATGACCAAGAGGGAGCAGCAGCAGCAGCAGCAGAAAAAGAGGTAGTAGGATGCCGATGCAGATCCGGTCCAAATGCCTCAGACTCGGACGATGGATGTAGACGAAGGCCGAAACGATGTATCGACAACGGAAGCGGAAGCGGCTTCAGTTGAGCATGGGGAATCGGGAATTGGAGACAAAGGCTGAAAGCGAGACACCATAAGCCGCAATCGTCAGAATGATAGGGGCAAAGGTCGAAGAGAAGGGAGAAGACGAT
>NW_003315038.1:61128-64501 GCF_000150825.1 Verticillium alfalfae VaMs.102
TTCTCGTCTGTCTTTCTGCATGCACCATACACACACGATAGACACGAGGGTGAGCAGTGAGGGATGGGTAATGGGAGTTGGGGTCCGGGCTGGGCCACCCAGGTCAGGACAAGTCAGGGAGGAGCCAATAAGCGGGACCTGGGAGGCGAATGTTGAACGGCTGGGCTGGGCACAGGCTGCTTCCATTCACCATCACTGGAAAGAACTCGGTGACTAGGCCCTGGCGTCAGCTGAGTGGGTGGGGGGGTGGGCGGCGTGTGCAAGGAGGCACGCTGGTGCGGTACTTTCAGAAGGCCAGTGGTCAACGTCTTGAGACTGTGGGCGTGCCGCCTGTGGATGCCGCTGAGCACAGCGCTGGTGCATTATAAATACAGTGCATCAATTGTGGGGCAGAGGTAGTGTATCACTGAAATTTCGAATGGCAAGCGCGGCCAAACCCGCACCTTTCGATCGGGATGGAGGTACCTTGGCTGCCCCTTGAGGCACCTGTCAGCCGGGCCGCTGGTAGTAGTGATATGGTGGGAGACGCAGTAAGCAATCTAGAGGGGCACAAGCACCCAAGCATGCCAAGGCTGCTGCTAAGGGGGGGATGGATGCCTGTGCTGTTGTCACGGCTTCGGCTGCCTTGTCCTTGTCGCCATCGGCGGCTCGATCCAATGATCTGAGTTGATCGACCATCAAGGTGAGTGAGCTATAAGTGAACTGTGTCAAGTCTCATTTAGGGCACCTTCCGGGTTCCTACTACTAGTTGTTTACGCTGCCTATTTGCAATGCGAATTTCATCATTCGAACGCAAGACTCTACCCCTGCGCATCATCGCGGCTTCCATTCTTCAGATGCGTTCGGCAAGTGCTGTGTCTTGGCCGACAGGGTCGCCGAATTTCACAGGTCGATAGACTTGAGCCCGACACAACAACACAGACGCGTCCATCACCTATCGACTGTGACCACTGTTTGTTGTCATTGCCGCTGCCGCTGTTTCTGCCGCCCGAGGACATTTTCATCCTCGTTCATCCAGCGGCTTTGTTGCCGATTGGTACTCGCGCCGCCCATTTGCCGCTCTGAACGCTCACAGCGCTTACGAGGTCCAGCCACATCGTCAGGGGCGGCGTCAGGCCAAGTAAAGATCCCGCCCTCTGGGACCAACTGCCATGTTGCGCGGTCTGGCCTCATTCCAAGTGTCGCGTTGTGCACAATGTTCGTTTAGATTTCCATGGTAGGCTTTCAGTATCCGCCGAGTTCTACATCCTGACGCCCCTTCCATCTCCTTGGTTCGGATTCATGCTCAATCGCCACTTATCTTTGCATGTCGGAAATATTTCATGCCCACCCAAGCCACAACCACCCAAACCCATGCCATTATACATGTCAATATGATGAGTGCTGGGTAGTACCCCACGATGGGTAACGTAGGATCATCTTCCAGCTCGGGAGGCGCGTAAGGTGTTGTGCCCACATCCCATGCCCAGCTCCAGACGCCCAGGCATGATCCCATACCTACCACGAAGACAACCCACGTCACGGCCAGCACTACCCAGCCCCACCACTCCGTATCGGTGTAGTCCCAGTCCGAGCCGGCGGCTGGTACGGGCGTACTCGCCATGCCGCTGTACGCCAGAGGAGACCTTCTCCGGAGTGGTTGCTCACCCGCTCGACTTCCAAAGTACGAATCTGAACCAGATGAAAGTGAGGGGTCTGACTCAGGTCGCGACGTTGCCAGGCCGCGGTTCGACATGTGTGGGAGATCATCCTCATCTGTCGTCGAGTTGGTGGAGCGAGTGGGGCTGGCAACGCTCAGCTCGCCTTCGGGAGCTTGAGGGGACCTCAGTGATGGCTTTGGGATATGAGGCTCGCTTGTCTTGTTGGTGGTGACTTCACTCAAGCTGTATGGTAGCATGGCGGCGTCTGTTACCCTGAGTCCCAAAGCAGAATGCTCAGACGTCGAATCAGCCGCTGGCTTTGCCTCCTCCGGCCTGCGACTGGTAGCGTGACCAATATCAATCGTGAGTTGCTTCGCGTCGCGACGCTCTCTTTGTGCCCCTCTGCCGAGCAAAGCAACCTTTCTAAGGGAACCAGTTCGGCGACGTGATTTTTGCTGCTGCACAATAGTGCCCATGGCGCGAGGTGAGGAGGAGTTTGAGGCGACGCTTTCGCCGTCTCCTTCATGCCTCGTCCTGGCATCCGACGCTGTTGGTTTCATGAACGATAACTTGGAAAAAAGACTAGCTCCAGAGCCGGAACGTCGGTGGGAGCTGGCAACGAGTGAATGTCCTGGATCCTTGCGATGAGCGGACGTTGGGTGGTTCTCAAGCCCCTTTGCCGAGCCTGGCCTAGACTCTTCGCCATCGATGGGACGCTCCATATATGTGAACCAAACCGGAAGGGTTGACGCTTCGTGAGGCTTGCTGATGTTGAAGGAAACAGATTGGGTTGTCTTATCAGTAAGTCGGCATAAGTGACCAAGTAGTATTGACGTGAATTTGGTGTCCCCAAGACGCAAACCGGCCAAAGCCAAACGCGGTTATCTTGACGTCGCTGACTAAGCTGCCGATCGAGAACGGGCAACGTATCCAGTGTGGCTAGAGTCAAGCTCATGAACGGGAGTAGTGAGAGAGTAAATCGCTATGCCCTCTGTTTTCGATTGTCGAGCAGCGTGTTTTGAACGCATGCAAGGCAAGGCAAAGATTCCTGCGGATGACAACGTGCTTTGCTATCGATGTCGAAATTGCCCGATGCAACCATACAAATCAACGACCCCTGTGCAAGTTGACAGCCACACTCCCACTTGCCTGTTTGGATCTTAGCATGGAACATGGGCGCATTGTCAGAACAGCCAGATAGCCGATGACAAGAACCTCTCGCATCTCTCCATCCAAGTCACAAAAACAAGTCTCATGCGCTGCTGTGACCTCAATTCGAGCGCATGCTTGGGCTACGACACCGGTGCCCCCTGACTGGCAAGCCTATGCAACCGCGTGGTGAATAGAAGACCTAGGGCGGCTTTTCTACCATCTGCTCTGTATCGCCGCCTTCACCTCGCGTTCCTCCACTCCCCCTCCTCCAGCCATGGCCGACATGGACCAATCTGTCGACGACAGGCCATCGACAGCTGCCAGCCCGTTCAATTTCCAGACACAAACTATTTCGACTTCACCTGTCAAGTCGGTGAGCAACACGTGACGCGTATCTTAACCAGAAGTGACACGATGCTGACGACAGCAACCAGAACATCGGACAGCGTCGCGGGCATCGCTACAAACACAGCTCCATCTCGACCCAGCATCAGATTTTCAAGGAGCCACCGCAACGGCCACCTCCCGTTCTGCCCGCTTCGCTCCCATACCGACACTGAAAGACGCTCGCGAGCGCATGA
>NW_003315038.1:65648-66415 GCF_000150825.1 Verticillium alfalfae VaMs.102
GATGGGCGTTTGCACTGTTCCTTGACACCCTGCAGAGGATGGGGTCCCGGACCCGAGCTCGCAACCACCATGGCCGTTTTTGGGCCCGACCGTCTTGGAGAAAAGCCATGCTGAAAGACGATTGCGCTGATCAACCGAGCTGATCGACCAAATTCCCGGGACAGTGTCATTCAGGCTGAGAACGTCGACACCCCGGAGCCTCCTTAACTTCGCCGTCAGCCGATGGTCACAGCATCATATGCACTCGGTACATCAGCAGCGCCACGGACGAAAGCTGCCAGCTTGTACTATTCCTCTGGGACAGAGTGGGAGAAACGCACAAGCTCCCCCAGATGACAGGAACTACCCAGATGGAACGTCGAGACAAAAGGCGCTGACATTGTCTTGGTTGCCAGCGAGCCCTTGACCTTCGAAAGGGGTATTTGACCCTCCCCTTTCTGTTGGCTCTGCTTACTGACACGGCACTACCAGAGAACTGGGTGAATGTGCCGACCAATTCGGTGCTCACCATACACAACCAGACTGTGATGGTGCACCCCATTGTCGACGAATATTTCGACCGGAGTCCCTACCACGTCCGTTCCAGCGCGTTCGTCCAAGCTAAGGGTCTGACCGCCAATGAAAAAGCCTCGGCACACCTGAGCCCTTCTGTTTCTGCCCTGGCCCCGAACCCCGAAGCACAGAGGAAGGCGATGCTAGGCCCCGCGGTTCCTCTGGGCGTTACTCGGAAGAGCGACTCCGTCAGTGCCTCAGGCAAGACCAGGCCT
>NW_003315038.1:66515-79776 GCF_000150825.1 Verticillium alfalfae VaMs.102
GTCGATGTGTTGGGCAACTTTGAGGTCTGGCGCCGAAGCAGCATTCGTCATCCCTTTGGGCTCGAGCGCGCAGAGGTTATCGCGGGCTTCGCCATGTCCATTTTCCTTCTTTTTGGAGGTTTCGATCTGGTGTCCCATGGCCTGAAGCACTGGCTCGAGAGCAAAGGCGGCCATGAACCGCATCACGACCACAGTCACGACTACGTCCCTACGGGCGAGGTTGAGTGGGTTGCTTGTGCAGCAATCATTAGTACGCTGGTCTCGACTTATTGGGTCAAAAACCACGCACGAATCGCCAGGATTATGCGCGCCTCATGGCTGTCTGTGATCTCCCACCATTTTAGCAACGTCTTCCACGTCTTGACCATTTTCTTCTCGACCTTGGTACTCCTCTTGCCGCTGCTACCAGGAGATCCCATCTTCTGGGATCGGACGCTGTGCGCTGCCATCGCATGCGCCATGTTCGTCTTCGGTGCTCAGCTTGGTACAGCTCAAGCCTCTATGCTGCTCATGGCCTATCGCGGCACCAAGAGCACGGACGGTGTTTCTTCCGTCATGAAGGAGATTGAGGCGGAGCCGAACATCACACGAGTCGACGAGGCACAATTTTGGCAAGTACACTACGGACTGTGCATGGCCAATCTAAAGATTTCCGTTCCGAGGGGATGCGATGAAGGAACCATCAGTAAGCTGCGAAGTCGTATTTCGTCGCTCATCCAGAACCGTCTCGGTGAGGGTTATGGGCGGGGCTCCAGTTTGCGATGGGAGGTAACCGTCCAGACCAGCATCGACCCGAATTAAATCTTGGTGGTGTTGGATCGCAGAACAAGATGGTGCCTGGTGGTACGCACACATTCCCACGCACCGAGTTGGACGGGCTCGAACGCTCAGTGTCATGACAAGAATAAATAAGAATCGAGCAGGGTATCCATATGCCTTAGTAAACATTGATCGTTCGCGAAATCGCAGGAAAACCTGCCAAGGCTACGCAGAAAACCGACCAATCTTGTAACCCCTTTGTAGGAAACAAACCCGCGCTGTTTTGGGCTAAGGGGGTGACGGACTTTCAATCACCACCCACCACCACGACGTCCAAAGACTCCATGAACACCCTTAAACGCCTGTAGCGTATGTGCTGCCGCATTCCGTAACGGCATGACGAGATCTTCTTAGAAGAGACCCCATCGCCCCCTTTCCTTCTCCTTCTCCTCCCTTTTCCCTCCCAGCTTCCTCTCTCGCTCACGGCCTTCCATCTGTCTCAAACTCTCCATCTTATCGAGGACGAGCTCGAGCAATTCCTTGCGCTGAATCACTTCCAGGTGATGTTTGATCTTGGGATCTTCACGAGCGAATTGCTCGATCTGCTCGTCACTCAAGTGTCTTCCGAGTCGGAGGTCTAGCTCTCGAGGGAAGTTGTAGTAAAACTCGGACAGAAGCTCGACGTTAAGGAAGAGGACTGCCGTCGACGCGAGCTTTGTCGCTACAGCATCAAGGAATACTTCCGGGCAGTAGTACTTGTTTTTCAAGTCGGCGCACTGTTTCGACTTGACTGCCATGAGGCGCATCTTGATGATGTCTGCGCGATCCCGCAAGAAGGCAGCCTCCCGCCCTGTTGGATCTTCGTCAGCCATCATACGTTATTTGTTGATAGGAGCAAGTCAGACGTACCTTTAGCGAGTAGAGCTGCACTGAAGCCTCCTGCACCGCTACGCCCATCTCCTTCCACGACAATGTCTCCTTTCCGCGCCTTGTCCACGAAAGCCATGACCTCTTTGAGTTTCCTCCTACCGCCCACAGTATTCTCAATTCCCTTGAGGGCTGTTTCGCAATCCTCAAGTTCAGTCTTCAGCACGATGCCTGCATGCTCTCTCCCTTTGCTCCATTCTCGCTCCTCAATGTCGATATCGAACTTGAAAGGTTTGATGCTGTTCTCCACCTGGTCACTCGTGCTGTAGAAGCGCTCATTCAGAATAGTTGCTGCGGCCTCGGAGATGGCTTGTCGCGCAAATGGGTGGCTGGCAAAAGACGACTTGCCAATAAGGCGATCTATCTGAGATTGAAGAGATGACGCCACAACAGTCGTGCCTAGACGGCCAACGCCCAGCTTGGTGAGCGCAGAGGTGGATGCATCAAGTTGACGGCGCCAGTATAGAGAGTTGGCATCTGCCTTGGGAAGGTCGGCCAGACTGTCAGGCTCCAGGCGTGCGGGAGAAAGATCTGTAATAGGCTTGTTCCAGTACCGAGCGGCCAGCAGGTCAAGAACCTTTTGGTCCAATTCGCGTTTGAGGACTTCGTGCATTTGTGTTCTGCCGAAACTTTCCGAAAACTGCTTGAAGGAATGCTTGAAAGCGTCGAGGCTCTCGGCCAAGTATGATTCGGCTGACAGAGGCCTGTCGTTGTACTGGACCTTAAATTCATAGGTGGCTTCTTCCAGCTCCTGCCGGATGGCATCGCTCGTGGTCTGCAGGCTGGCAGACATGGTCTGCTCCAGAACAGTCATGAGTTTCTTCCTCAGCGTCACAGTACCCACGCTAAGACCACCGTCTTCCCCGAACTCTAGAGGATGAGAAGAGAAGAAGGCATTCTCGTTTTTGGAGATAGCTGATTGAAGGTTACTTGGACCCGCACGAAACAGGCCGGTGGCTTGAGGAGCTTTCGACACGACGCCGACATAGCCTAGGCGAAGGGGGTATTGCTTGTCTGTTAGTATCGCGGCGCCGCGGGAGGCTTCGACAAGATCCATCTTGGTGATGACACCAATGGTGCGCTCACCCCTTGGGTCTACCCGGCGACTGGCGCGAAGCGCGGTGGAGTTGGCCAGATCGACATCAGCAGCAGAGATGGCGAGGATGACATTCGGGGCTTGAATGTACTTGTCGCATAGTTCTGATATCCTCTGCTTCAGCTCCAAAGGTTGATCATGGCCAACCACCTGGATGTAGCCAGGCAAGTCTATTAAGGAGAGATCTGGCACATGGGGGGAGTAGACCGTGAGGTGGATAGGGTCGTCGGAAACGCACTGTGAGTCGGGGACAGCTAGATTGAGCTCTGTCAATGTCCTTTGAATGGACGAAAAGTCCGTGATGCGTCGAAGACCAAGATCGGGAAACTCGCCATACTCGGCAGCGGAATCCGGAGTGTTGACAAGGGTGAGTTCTATTGGCCGCCGAGTGACCATATTAGAGCCTTTTGGTAGGAATTCGTGTCCAACGAGGGCTTCGAGGACTGAGCTCTTGCCAGAGGACTGTGATCCGATGACGACAATGGAGGGCAGGGTCAGCGTGCTTGACTGCCCGACCTTTTGTAGCATGTTTCGGATCTCAATCATCTTCTTCGTCAGGAGCATCATCTGGTCATCCTTGGCGGCTCGCCAGGGTCTCGCGGGTCTTCTTCTTCGGTCTTGTCGTAGCCATAAGCAGCTGCGGAGGCTCCGACAGCAACGGCAGCTCCGGCTCTGCTCTTGTGTGGCGGCTCTCCTCCCGGTCCACCAGAACTGCCGCCATCTTGTCCCGTGCCTATATCTTCGTGGATTCGGAGTACTTTTTGTAGCCACTGCGGAGTCTCAAATTGATCTACCGTGTTCTCCCAGCCGCGCTTGGTTTGGTCGACGATGTCTTTTGCGCTTCCAAATAAACTGGTTGCTGTCTCAGATACACCATCGGCAGTCCTGGTTGCCAAGTCCCACGCATTGTTGCTTAGTTCTGCCAGATAACATTAGCGAAGGAAACAACCAAGTGACGGCTGCAATGACGAGCGAATGCAGGGTATATACATACGCGTAGCCTGATATTGGACCCATGCAAATGTGCCGATGGCGAGGCCACCAAACATGGCAGGGATGCGGGCAAACTTGACAACGAGCTTGGGGAGGAAGCGGGCGAAGGAGGCATTGCGAACAATGACGGCATTGTGAAAAGCGTTGCCTGAGAACCACATGCGCCGGCGTGTCGCTCGGACCGCGGCATCGGCGCGAAGCAACCCACCCGCTGGGAGACGATGATATTGTCGAACCGTCTGTATGGCGGCGCGTCGCGTCAAAGGCGACAGCCCTGTGGCAAGGAGCCGTCCGCTCATGCTGCCGGTAGAGCGTTGCACGTCGTGTGTGTTTGTGGCATGCAGGAGGCTAAGGATCCAGGGGGGTGAAAAAAGCGGCCAAAGTGGTGGATGTTGACAATGTTGTCTATGGCGTCGTTGCTGGTGGCGGCAGAGGGGGAAATGTCGTCGGTTCTCGGATCATGCAAATGAGACAGGCCCTGCACGTACGAGGCTCGTCATTGCTGTACTCCAGGATCGCGGCGGTGGACCTGGCATCAGGCACGTCCCACTTGCCATAAGGTACCGAAGGCACTTAACCCACCATAATAGTGGGTTGGCTGCCTTGTTGCTGGTGTGGCGCCACTCCGTTCGACCTCGGACTATTGGACAGGCAGCTGCACAGCTTGGGCAACTTCTGACGCAGTACCAGGCATGCAAGGCGGCCCGCTTGTTGCACTAACTACTCCATATCGCCGCCGCCCTTCAACGTTGTGATAGGCATGGCCATTGAAAGCGTAGCACGCATTGACTCATCCTGTTCAACCTCTCCAAGCATCAAACCCAGTTCCCTAAGGCACCTTGCGCATGGTCCTGTGTGTGTCTTGTCTCGATACTTTTCCCACCAGGACCGGGGGCACTCTAGACCGCCGACCCTGCCCGTTGATCTTTGTTGCCACTGTGCCACGCTCCGTTCCTATGCCACTTGATTGCGCCATTCGCACAGGATTGACGACGAGTGTTGGCATATTACACACGACAAACTCCCTTCATAGCACAACACGAATCCTGAAGGTCCTTCCCATCTCACACGTTGCTTAACTTAGACCTACGACTTGCGGAGCAGTGTGCTCAAACTGTCATCCCAGCTCGACGGTGCCTCAAATTAGCACAACAACACCTTTCCCTTCCCCGCGATGTGCCGGTTCTTGGTAAGAAGCAGAGTTCTGTCCGGCGACCGCTCAACGAGAGACTCTGGCTGACAGGGCCCAATCAGATGTATCGCGGCAGCGACGAGATCCTCCTCTCAAAGTTGATCCTCGATCCAACCCACTCGATCCTGAAACAGTCATTCGACTCCCGTCTACGACTAGTAGGGCTACCTTTCACCTCCTGAATATGCTCCCAGTTTCTGACCGCGCGATCGTAACAGGATACTCGACGCGGACAGAACAATGCCGATGGCTTTGGCATTGGGTGGTACACCGATCCCAAGCTCGGCCAGGCCCCGTGTCTCTTCACTTCGACGATACCTGCCTGGAACTGCACCAACCTTCAACGGATTGCCTCAAAGACAGCTTCACGCCTGGTCTTTGCCCACGTACGCGCTACCACCGAGGGTTCGCTCAGCGAGGACAACTGCCACCCGTTCTGCCATGGCAGCCTGATGTGGATGCACAACGGTGGCCTCGGCGGCTGGAAGCATATCAAGAGAAGGCTCGCAGAAAGACTAGCAGATAAATGGTACTTGGGTGTTTGCGGAGGGACCGACAGCGAATGGGCGTTTGCACTGTTCCTTGACACCCTGCAGAGGATGGGTCACGACCCGAGCTCGCAACCGCATGGCGGTTTTGGGCCGACCGTCTTGAGAAAAGCCATGCTGAAGACGATTGCGCTGATCAACGAGCTGATCGACCAAATCCCGGACAGTGTCATTCAGGCTGAGAACGTCGACACCCGGAGCCTCCTTAACTTCGCCGTCAGCGATGGTCACAGCATCATATGCACTCGGTACATCAGCAGCGCCACGGACGAAGCTGCCAGCTTGTACTATTCCTCTGGGACAGAGTGGGAGAAACGCACAAGCTCCCCAGATGACAGGAACTACCAGATGGAACGTCGAGACAAAGGCGCTGACATTGTCTTGGTTGCCAGCGAGCCCTTGACCTTCGAAAGGGGTATTTGACCCTCCCCTTTCTGTTGGCTCTGCTTACTGACACGGCACTACCAGAGAACTGGGTGAATGTGCCGACCAATTCGGTGCTCACCATACACAACCAGACTGTGATGGTGCACCCCATTGTCGACGAATATTTCGACCGGAGTCCCTACCACGTCCGTTCCAGCGCGTTCGTCCAAGCTAAGGGTCTGACCGCCAATGAAAAAGCCTCGGCACACCTGAGCCCTTCTGTTTCTGCCCTGGCCCCGAACCCCGAAGCACAGAGGAAGGCGATGCTAGGCCCCGCGGTTCCTCTGGGCGTTACTCGGAAGAGCGACTCCGTCAGTGCCTCAGGCAAGACCAGGCCTGCGAGTGGCCTTCACGAAGCATCTACACCGAGCGACGCGCGGTCCATCCTGACGTTGTCCAGCAGCCAAAGTAACACATCACGGCCACAAGTGCAGGGCAATATCAAGGTGAAACGCAAGACATTGGACGTCTCTGAGCAAGCGCCGACAGAAGTGGACAGTGACTCCGATACAGCAGAACAGCCGGGTCAGGGAATCGGGCATCCTAATAAGCTGTCAAGGTTCTTTCCAGAACTGACGATGAACTAGTACGTTGGTCTTCGGTGCTTGGGTCTTGGGGGCTTGAAAATGCCAAGTGTCTAGCGGGCGGATTTGCTTGCTACAGAGATGACTTAATCCTGAAGTGAACTGTGATGGTTCGCCTTGATACCTACTTCAACGTGGTGATACATATATGTTATCACCTATTTGGTGTGAGTCGCGATTTGATCCTTGGCGAAACGATGTCGTGGGCTGCCGTTCATCCGAATGCCCTCTGCTGGGGTCCTTGCCACCGCGCCCATGGAACACTGTTACTCTTCCTTACTCCGTGGTTGACCAGCCTCGAAGGTCTGTGGAAGTGGGCGGTTGAAGCTGTTGAAAGACTCCAGCCTGCATCCTTAAGGTGTGAGACAGGTGGGCGAACCTGATTCCAAGGCATGGATTTGACGGCATTGCGCAATGACTGAGCTTCACACTATGTCTGCCTTGCTCTCAGAGATGATTATCTCCTGGCCAACGTCTCGGCGGCCAGCCTCGCTACGTGGGAAAAATAGGTCTTGCTGAAATCTAAGTCGTCTGTAACGGTGTTTGACCCGCTCACGATGGGCTACCTGAGTCACTATAACAAGGTGCGTAATGGTTGTGCTCGCAACGCAAGCTGAGTGTGACTATCGGCGGTCCCAATCTGCTGCTGCAGCATGATGCTCACAATGGTATACTGTTCTCGCGTTCTCTCGCTGTGCAGCCGACATCCCATTGTTCGATTCTCGGATCTCTATAAGACGGATCCTCCCGCGTGCGTCATCGTCTGCCAAGCCCGCGTGATGAAAAGTGCGACTTGTGCTGAGTGGAATTCTAGCCAGCATTGATAGTTGAGGGCATAAGAACTGCACCCCCATTGGCAGTCCTGCGCGAGACGTCGACGGGCCACACCACCACGGCTGATTTGTTGATGAAGCCCTCCCCATCAGGCGCCCGCTGCCGCCTGGTGTGCCTCAAATGGAGCTTGAGCCTCTGACACGATGCCTGGATCAGCGTGGTAGAAATTGGCCGGATGCTGCTTCAGAGCGAGCTGCTCCTTCACGGTGGGCTGGTCGTCCAGCGTGCCGGCGCAAGACTCGTCGACCAGAGTCGCACTACTGGCTCTGCTGCGCGTGGTCACGCTGTCCTCGCCGCCAATGTCGCTGACGATGGTCACGTCCCAGAACTTGACGTCGAGAAGGTAGTCCTTCCGCTTGTGCAGGCGTGGCAGGTCGTCCTCGGGTCCGTACTTGAGCGCCCACATGATTCTTCCGTATTCCTCGGCGAACTCGGCCACCCACTGTATCTCCTCGACCTGTTCGGTCCGCGACTTCTCCACGCGCCGGTCCACCCAGTCCTCCCTGGATCGGTAGCTGTCCAGGAACAGGTTCTTCTGTTGGTCGGGCAGGTCGAGGTCCTGGAGGATGGCCCGCTCGTCGTCCTCGGCCCTCTCTGCGCGCCGGCGCTCGTTCGTGTCCCAGTGCCGCATGTGACACTCCTCGCAACGCCACTTGTAGTGTATCTGGGCCATGACCTCCTGCTCGGAGGACGCGCAGATGACGGAACTGCAGTCGCTGGTGCAGTGTATCTTCCACAGCTGCTTGTGGTCGCAGCCTCCGTAGGAGAGAAATGTCAGGCAACACGGCATCCTGATCCAGACAGTCGCAAAAGAAGCGCGTGATGGACCTTGGCGAACGGCAGAGCACCGGAGCAGGTCTTTGAGAGCCTCGCAGGGGGTGCAGGGGCGGGTGAGAGGGTGGTGCGTCCTAGGCGGGAGCGACCTCTAACATGGAATATACCAAGGGCCGTATTAGATAGAAGGAAAGAGCGATGCTATACCTGACATCGGCCAAACCCATCCTAATGCGATGGGCCGAAGATTGGCACACCATAGAATGTCACTTCACTGCTTTTGTGAAGCGCTCGTGGTGTGGAAGTTTTAGGATGTCAAGTGCCAGCATTGGGTATTTGTTTGTGAAAGGCGGAGGGACACTTCACGCTGGCGAGGGAGGTGCAGGCATGACTGCGCTAGGGTGAGTTTTCAATGCTGCATATATATACTTTACATACCTTGCGTGAACGCAGGTGAGCTACCTATCGTGGGGAGCATGCTGTGGCGGTGGCTGCGTGCTATGGCGCCATGTAACGATGTCAACCTCCTCCCTGGCTTCGAGAGACCATCGTCGTTTTTCGTACATGGGCACCAGGTATTCCCAGTCGGGACTGGTAGAAGAACAACACGACAATTAGTTGCCATCTTCCGAAGAAGAAGCCCTCTGGAGAACGACGCCACGGGCGTGAGGACGGATAGACAACAGCTTTTCATTTGTTGGCACTATTTGACTTCATCGACGCAGAATGATGTGGCACCCCAGCCCACGCCAACCGCATCACATTCGGCTGTGGCCATTGCCACAGGCACAAGAGCACAAGCCCAACACATGGATTCAGTCGGATGAAGGCTATGTCCTGGAAATACAGGCGGGGCGTGCAGAAGGGCCGATGATTCGAACCTTGATACTTCCGCCGGGTTCAGCACTCAGCAGTTCAGACGGCGACGTTACTTGTAACATCTGGCGCACAGCCAGCCGCATGTGTGCCCGCCCCAGTCGAGGGCAAGTGTGATGTCCGCCACATGCTGACATTCATCGTCAGGAGGAAGATGATTGCTCACAAACATAAGTCTCATGTCACCATCATGCCACTTTCTACGGCCGCCGATCAAGGAACTTGGTCTTCAGGCTATCGCTCGAGGCCAAGAAAGACAACGCTGCGTCCAGCGCTGTTTACCGACCGCCACGTCGTCAACGACCTTGAATGAACGACACAGGGTTGGATCAATGGGGCAACAAGTACACGGATAAAAGCGCTCGTCAATCCTAAGGACAGTACCTCTGAAGGCGAGTTTTCGCGATGCGGAGAGCGGGCGAGCAGCGCAGTGGTATATGACTTGAGCTGGCTGAATGTCCATGCAATGGTGATGTATGTAGATGGGAGAAGATCGGAGTAGCACTACGGTCCGCCGTCCCCAACTGATATGCCAAATTCTCACGCCCTGAAGCACGGGTATTCACGCTAGTCCAGCCTTTGGTGTTCCTCGTCGCCCTGCAGCAGGGCAGATCTTTCTGCCGACTTGCTGGCTGGCACACGATAGAGCACATAATGCTGTGTCATGAAAATCAGGTCGTAGATCATGGATACGTTGCCGAGGGCAAACTTGACGGGGTTGCCAGTGATGCCAGACCAGTCGCGCTGCAGGTACGAATCGATGCCCTGCTGAGAGCAGGACAGGAGGCCGCCGACAAAGTCCAGGAGGATCTGCAGGATGGACCAGCCCTTGGTCGACTTGTTCCGGTAGTTGGTGACGACCTGGGGCGTGTATTTGATGAGAGTAACGACAAGCTTGACGTAGGACACGGCATAGACAACGTCGAGCGCACACCAGGCGTATTGCGGGTCGCCGGGCTGGGCAGAGGCGACGATGAGCGAGACGGACGCGACGCCGACAATGCAGCCAAAGGCGATGCCGAGGATGAAGCGGCTGGGGCGGTTGCCTGGGCTGGGGGTAAAGCCCCAAACCTTGGGCCAGTACTGGCTCGTCGTGACGACGGAGAGGATGAAGCCGTGCGCCGCAAAGGTTATGTCGTTGAAGGCGACGGTCGGGTGTAGGCCATGGTTTCGTGCCGCGTACTGCTGACGGACGACGGGCGAATAGAAGAGCGCTGCGTTGGAAACAAAGTAGGCGAGGAAACCTGTCGTTGCAGAAGGGGTCCGTCAGCCAAGGTTCGTCACGGCGCGTGCCCCGAGGCCGCGCGAACTGTCCTTACGAGCAAGACAACAACACAAGACAGGCGTGAGGTGAGGTGCGTGCATACCCAGGCAGTTGATGAGCGGAAAATCAACCGTAGTTCCAGCAGTCGTTTTCCTACGATAGTTCAGGATGGACTGCGGATAGAACGATGCCGACCAGCAGAGGAAGTAGACCCAGCCGAACAGCTGGGAGACGACGACGAGGAAGCCGTCTCCAACCATGGCTGCGGCGTTCGACCAAAATGCGACGTGATGCAGGGACCGGCGCCAAGGAGGGGTCGGGGTCGAGTACAGGCAGTGTGTAAGGGTAGCTGATCTGGAGCTGGAGCCGAGTTGTGCTTCTGCGAGCGCCGATCAGACCAGGGAGCCGATTGGTAGTGCGTGTTGCTTTGACGTGTTTGGAGGCTGGAGACGAGTACTTAACGGGGCCAGTATGGAGGTCGAGGCCGCCCCGCTTTCTCCATACTGGTGGTACCTACAACCGACCTACTACTCAGGTGGTAGGTACCTAAGGTCCCTACCAGGCGCCTAGGTCCCTAGGTAGGTCCCTAGGTAGGTCCCTAGGTAGGTCCCTAGGTAGGTAGGTAAGGACCCTCTCCAAGGAGACGCATGATACCGCCCGTCACGATGGTATCCCATGGCCCAAGGCTCACCACGCCAAGCACCCGCGTGTGTCATGGCTCTCCATGACGCGACGAAGCCACTGAACATAGTCCTCAAACCCCGTCGTGCTGCCGTAGATCCTCACGCGCCCGACGCCCCGGACGCCCTCGAACAGCGTGAGCACGCCGTGATCCGCGCCGAGGAAGGCAGCCTGCCAAACCTCGAGCGTCAGCTCGTCGACGTCCGCAAACGCCCGCGCCAGAGCCTCCCTGTCGTAGGCCGCGTCGCAGTCGAGCCGCACGCGCATGTGATAACGCCGTATGCGCGCCGCCGCCGCCGCCTCCCTGACCGGCGGATACCCCACGCGGAGCCGGGGGAACGACGTGAGCATCGTCTGGTGGGCGAGAAAGGTGTTTTCCCCATACAGAATGCCGACCGCCTCGGCGTGCGTCTGACGGCAGGCCGCCAGGATGGCCGTGTGCAGCGGCCGCGACGAGTGCGCGCCGAGGAGGTTGCGCGTCAGAGGCGGGTGCACGAGGAGGTACCTGTAGATTTCCAATCGCATCTCGAGGGGGAGCTGGTGGAGAAACGGGCACAGCGACTCTGCTGTGCGACACGACATGCTGCTGTGAGATGTACGCCCGGCTCGGTGGTTGCTGTATCTTGGCGCACAGGAGAGATACGACACGAGCACTCGAGTCGTCTTCGCGCTCTGTTGTTTTTAGGTTTGGTCTTTCCATCCCAGCCAGGCCGGCTTATCACAATCGTTCCATCGTCTGAAATGTCGTCGATTAGTAGCACGCAAGACCCCCGCGCGCCATGGGCGCAAGTCAGACACGGAGTGGGGTCATGAGCCGATCTAAGCCTGATCCGTACCGGGGGCTGGCAACAACCTCTGACGAACCAGCTTCGCCAGCTTCTGAGTTCTGTCGGCTCCATTGCCGCCAGCGGATGCGACCACGGGGGGGGGGGGGAAAGCCATGTTGCGCTGAACTGGCAAGAGCAATAATGATAATTGGAGGTCATAGAGTCGTAAGAATCATCTCTTTAGCCAATTGCCCAATTGCAACAACACCGGCTAGGCTATCTAATATGGCTCTTCAGGGACAGCATGCACCCAGGACAAGCGTCCCGATCCCAAGGAGCAGCCCCCTCATGTGAAGTCTATCACTTCTTTTGCCGGCATGGCCCGCCTGCCCACGTCGTAGCGCGTTGTTCTATAGGTAGAAAAAGCAGTCTTGCGAAGGAACGGCTGGCCGCGGCGCAGACTCAAGTCTACCCCTCCCGTCAAGTGGAACAACGGCGACATGAAAGAAACAAACATGTAAGAAAACCCACGAGAATTCGCATATGCTGCCGTAACGCCTGTAAAGAAACCAAAAAAAAGAACGACGGCGACCCTTTGGGAGGGGGTGGCAGTAGCCGAGAAATCCCCGAGCACTGCCCGTCGAGTCCCCGTCAACCCATCTCTAACCGCCCAGTCCACCGTCTCCTCGACAGACAACCTGTTCAACTACATGCCATGAATGCTGCACCGCGCGATACTACGTCATGCAAATACGACCGGAAAAGAAGGCACTGCGGAGCTTCATGGGGGGTGGGGGGGGGGGCAATCCGTGATGCCGCTCATGACTTGCCAGCTCCGGACTGCATGACCGCCGGCAGCGTCTTCCATGTCTGCGCGCTCGGCATCTTGATCTTGCCAAAGTCCTCGTCAATGTCGAGGATAATCTTGAGCGCGTTGCGACTGCGCGAGTAGGGGCTCGTATCGAGCTTCTCCTTCAACGTCGACACGGCATCTGCGACGCCCGTCGTGATCTTGAGCGATTCCGTTTTGCCAGGGTACGGCAGCGAGGTCTGCAGGACTTCGTACGCGGCCAGCGTGAAGCCGAACTGGGGCGAAGAGCGGAAGATACGCGCCGGGCCACCCTTGAAAAAGGCCCTGAAGCCCTCCTCCTTCCAGATGGTCGAGGCAGCGTGTCGCAGACCGGTGTAGCTGGCCTCGCCCTTGCGCGCCTCGACCTGGAGACGTGTCTTGATGACGTCGCACGGCGTCGTCAGGTACGCAGCGGGCATACCGGCGATGGCGCCCGCCGTCAGCAGCTGCAATACACCAAGCTTCTTGGTGGGCGACTCTCCGAACATGTCCTTCTTCAGGTGGCTGTACGTCGGGAAGTAAATGGCCGAGAAGGGCACGTCACGTAACAGACAGGCCGAGGCGCCCTTGTATAGACCCACGAGACCGAGGTTGCGCACGATCCACATGGCGGACCTCTTCGGTGTGCCCTCCATCGTCTTGGCGACCTCACCCTGGATCTGAAGCCGAATCTTGACAATCTCGAGGGGG
>NW_003315038.1:79876-99684 GCF_000150825.1 Verticillium alfalfae VaMs.102
ATCGTCATGCACAGACAACCATGATAAAAATCAAGTACTCACCACCTGACAGGCACCCGCCGCACCACCAGCGAGCACCTCCGAGCCCCAGTAGATCTTGCCCTCCTTGTTGGTGAAGTACGTGCGGACAATGTCGTTGACGGTCAGCTTGATGGCCTTCTCTGGCGCCACGCCGACGAGCTGCGGCAAGACACCAGAGTACAGACCGCGCAGGCCCTCGTTACGCCAGACCTTTTGGAAGCAGTCGATCGAGTTCTTGTAGAGGCGCTCGCCTGGCCTAGCGCCTCGCTGGTTCTGCAGGCGCGTCTTGACGAGATCGATGGGATACACCATGAAGGCACCAAAGGCACCGGCGACACTGCCAAGCAGGAAGTTGTAGCTCGATTCCATGAGCTTCGCGACGGCGGCACCCGTGGCGCCTGCAGCCGCGTCCGACACGCCGCGGTGGGGCGCGTCCTCCGTGTCGTAGAGCGGGTTCCTCCAGGATGGGTCGAGGACCTTGGCAAAATCGGCGAGTCCGAGTCTGCCAGAGGGCTCGTCGAGGCTGGCAAAGTGGAAGAGAATGTCGGCCTCCATGGGCGTGAAGAGGGAGAAGCGAGTGATCTTGGCGGCCTGGTTCAGGAACTCGGTCCGCGTGATCTTGCCATCGGTGCTCTTGGCAACCGCGCGGCGGACGATCAGCTCGACGAGGTCCATCTCCTTGATCATGTTCTGAAACGCGCGAACATTGGCGTAGGAAACCTTGCTGCCGAGGGTAATGTTGCACAGGCTGCTGAGGTTCTGGAGCAGATGGTCGGAGAGTTTGTGCTTGGACGTCTCCAAAATGATGCGCTCAAAGTCCTCCGGGTCAATGAAGCCGTCGCCGTCACGGTCGAACTGCTGGAAGGCCTGACGGATGCGCTCACCCTGCAGACCGCGCAGCATCTGGGAGAATTGGGGGTAATCCATCTGGTGTCGCTTCTTCTTGCCGCCAATGTACAGCTTGGCCCACTCGCACTCCCAGTCGAAGGGGATGCTCGTCTCACCCTTGTTCAGCTCGTACAGCTGGCGGAAGTCTTCGTACTTGACGCTGCCGGTTCTGGACACGTCGAAGAGGCGGAAAGCAATCTCGTACTCGGCGTCGGGCTTCATCAGCAGGTTCTCGAAAGCAGCCCACTCGGATAGTGAGATGCGGCCGGCATCCTTGCGGTCGGCGACGCGGAAGAGAATGCCGTATTGTTCGCGTTTGATCTTGTGCTGCAGGCCATGAGAGGGCAGGTCAGCATGGTGGTCTTGTCGACGAGGGAAAGGGGGAGGGGGGACGCCACAGGGTGACTCACGTAGTCTTCCGTGGCAGGCGCAACGGCATTGACAAACTCGTCGGGTCCCATGAAGAGCTCGCCCGTCTCGGCATCCTTGATGGCATTGGCGTGGAAGCGGGACTTGGTCTGGCTGGACAGCTGCGTCGGCTCCTCCGCGCCGAGGAGGCTCTCCTTGACAGCCTCCTTGACAGCGGCTGCTTTGCTCATCTTGGCGGGTCGTGGCGACGAAGACGCACAATGGTCGAGGTTGATCGAGAAGCCAGGGTGAGGACAGAGATCAGTTTCTGGGTTGAGGCTGGAGCTCTCGTGATGTTCAGGTGAAAGGCCGAGAACCGAGGACCGAGAGTTATCGACAGAGTATAGTCTGTGCGGGTCGCGCGGGACTAATTTCCGGGGATATCTGGGGGGAACCTGTAATCAGACGATCGCAGGAGCTACACAGGGTTCGATCGGATGCGTCGCGATGACCTCAAGGCGTGAGTTGAGGTAGATGACCAAAGGGAGGTTGGCATTCGGAGGGTGTTTGACTGTGCCGATGAGTCGAAGGGGAATGCGCTTGGGGGGGTGCAGATGCAGGACGGGATCGCCACGAGACTCTGCAGGGCGCGCCAATTGGTTTTTTTTTTCTTTTACCCGTGCCTGGTGTGAAGAGTGACCTGGCATGGAGGGCGCTTGGGTCGGACCGTCGCTCGTCACTGGCCAGGCGCCGTCGCCGGGGCGTCTTAGAAGGGACTAGCGGACCAGCTCCAGGGACCACACCGTCGGAGACACTGTTGTTCCAGCACCTGCCCCCCTTGTAACGGTGACATTCTGGCGCATGTTTGGCCTGTAGATGGCATCAGAGCTCCGCCTCCCCCCTCCCCCCCCCAACTTTTCTCCTCCCATCTTCCGATTTCCCCCATTCTTGGTCTTGATGAGCCCCCCACACTCTGGACAAGACCACCGACGTCGGACGGACGTAGAACTAACTGTTTAGGCGCGAGCCGAAGAACGGCAGACTCACATGTGCTTTGCCGTCTTCGAGCCTCAGTGAGCCGAGCTTCGCGCGCCCGGCAATTCAACATTCGCTTGCTTGTCCTTTCGCTTGCAGAGACTTCCATTATGTGAAGTAACCGTAATGAGTACACGATTTTGCAGGCCTTCATCTGTATTCGAATACATCTGGCCTTCGGCTGTTGGGACCGAACGTTCCGGCTACACCGGCCTGACCGGCAAAGGGGCTGCCTGCCTGACAATCCACATACCCACACATCATCTCATCAGGTAATAGAAAGAGAGACAGAGAGAGAGAGAGAGAGTCCTTGCCGCGCCAATCGCTGGAAAGCCCAATTTGACATACGTACCTAGGTGCCTTGACATGCATGCCGTACCACACCACGTACTCAGCTTCCTTGTAGCCCCGGGTTTGCCTCGGAGTCTCAGCTGCAGCTGTGCACCGCTTCGGTCCTCATCTCGGGGCCCGGCAGTGCAAGCCTGTCTGGACCGGCCCGGGCCCCTTGAATCACCCATCACCCATGTCGTCACTTGTGCATTGCTCAGGTCACGTTGCAAATAACACTGAGCCAGATGCCTGTGTATTCATGTGCTCGTTAGCATGTTACAATTCGTCATCGGTGCTGTTAGCCAAGATCCATCGTATCCCACTCGAAATCACCACCAGCGGACAGACCGCTGAAAATGTCGTCAGCCCCCAGATCCAATGAGCCGCCGTTGCCAGTTGCATCGCCTAAATCCAGGTCGCCGCCGACGCCGCCCATGCCCAGGTCCAGGCCGACGCTATCAACCGTCATGGCACCGCCAGTCGGTCCCGCGTTGGCAGCCGCGGCCGCCATGGCCTCGCTCAAAGAGCCTGCCGCATCATCCAGACCCAGGCCCAGGTCGCCCTGCAGGATGGCCTCCGCATGGATGGCCTCAGCTTCGGACACGGCCATCTGGGCTTCGACGCGCCGATGGAGCCGCACGACCAGCTCAGCCTGGCTCATGTCAGTCCTCTGTAGTCGCCTGCTGTCTTCCGCCTCGGCCTTCAGCACGTCCCGCAGCGTCAGCCGCCTCTGCACGGGCGCCGGTACGTTCCCCGAATCCTCAAAGAAGGTCAACCCTGGCGTTTGAGGGTTGTTTGTAACCTCCGGAGCACAAACGAGTGCCGTAGCCACATCGTACACAACACTGCCGCCGCCGGCTTCTGTTTGCTGCTTGACCTCCTCACAGATCAAGCGAAGCACCCGCTTCGCCCCCAGTAGCCGGAGCGCAGCCAAGACCTGACGATGCGAGTACGATGTGGGCGTGATGTTGATGCCCGGGTGCAGACTCCACTGCACAAAACCTTGCATTGTGTGGCGCAAGGCCGTCGCAAGGCCTTCGCCCTGCGTACTCGTCCACGTCTCCAGCTCGTTGTGGTCTGCTCCGCCTGTGCGGCGTGACAGTGGAATGTTGTCTTTTAATACGCCGAGGAGAGGGTCGATCTTTTGGTTCTTGGGGTCCTGCCGTTGAGAAGCCCTGAGCGAGTGCTCCAAGGGCTTGGCCACAATATTGAGGACTGACGAGAGCATGGTTTTTGCTTCTTCGGAAATCGCGCTGGGCTGCAACACTAGGTGGAGAACCCTGATGATGGTGTTCTGGTTGTGCCGTTCGACCCACAGCGAGTTTGCCAGGTAGGTAATCGCAGTAACCAGTGAAGGGAGCAGAAACGTGTCTACGAGGTCTGCCGAGCGTGTTAGCAAATGCGATACGAGAGCTGCGCGGTGCTAGCCTACATTCAACACCACCTTTCAGACTCTCTTCTGAAAGGTGACCGGTGGCAAAGGCTGTGACAACGTTTTGGAACAAGGTCGGGATTAAGAGGTAGAACTCTTGTGGTGGACAAGATGATATCAAGTCGTCTGTCAGGCCACCAGCTTCCTGGTCGAAAAGACCATGGATCCAACCACCCAGATGGCTCTTCTCCAGGTCCGAAAGCTCCTCGGAGGATCGACTCAGGTGGCCTTGACCGAGGAATTTCGCCACAAACGAATCCGGAGATCGTGCACCAATATCGGATGCCGTAAGGTTGTAGCGGTAGGCAAAGGCGAGTAGGAGAAGGAGGACGGATCCAAATTCTTCGTAGACAGGCTGGTACTCGCCTTGATCCTCGTCATACTTCCAGTCGTCGAGTAAATCGCACAATGGCTGCAAAATAGCAGTTGGCTTTTCGAAAAGAAGTATGACGTCCAGTGACAATGGCCTGCGAGACAGTTGACTGCAGAGGTTCTTCAATGACATCGTCTCCTTGTTGCGGCACAACTGAGCCAAGACCTGCGGGTAATTGTCAGCGTCATCTGTTGCATCATTCCAACCCGCACGACAAGCCTACCTCTGTCAAAGCGTGGCAGACAGCACCCACGTTCCCATCCATGTTATCTAGCTCCTTAACGAGAGCCTGCATGCGCTCCGGGTCGTCCAGACATTCTGCGACGAGCGTGTCTTTGACATATCTGCCTCGGGAGGGTAAGGACTGGTATGGCGTCTCGCCCAGGATCGTTTCTATGCTGCTTTCTCGTAGCAAGCCGTGCAAACAGCATGCCCAGCAAAATTCTTCCCGGACCGAGTCGGTGTAAGGATTATTGTTTCGACTCTCATCAAACATCGACGAGAGCGTAGGGAAAGCATTGGTGTCGACGTGGCTCAGCGCTTCGGTGATGCAGTACTCGGCCGTCAACGGCGGGTACATGTGCTTGCTCAGGTTTGAAATGAGGATGGGGAGCTTGTTCATGAGATAAGACCTCAGCATATGTGCAGCTTTGTTCCCCTCGTTGCGGAAGACTGCATTGGCCAACACGTCGAATGACGCCAGAATAAGATCGATGGTGGTGGATTGCACGTCGCCCTGTCAGAGTCAGCTAAGATCAAGAGAAGAAGTACTGGTAAAACCAACCTGGTAGCGGTTGTTCAGATAGTTGAAGACGGCTGTGTCGTCGATTAATGGGCGACCAACAAGCTACAACACACGAGGTCAGTACTGTGAAATGGATCGGATTGATGGGTCCTTTTCATACAGCGGCGTTCAGGTAAATGTATAGTCCTGCTCTTGAGTTGGCGACTGGGAGTTCTGGGATGACGAAGTTGTTGAGCTCGACCCCAGAGTCGAAGAGCTGATCCAGTTCTGGAGCGGCAAGTGGCTTGCCTGCCTCCGCCGGCTCAAAATTGGTCAGTGTTCTCGTTCGAAAGTGGTCGAGCCGCGTTGTCACAGGACCAGCGTTGTGCATAATGGTGGGAACAAATGTTGCAAGACCTTCAGACATGGCCTTTCGAGCAGCTATCGCGACTACGTCAGCTCGGTCACGAAGAGTTGTCGACAGGGGACAAGGACAGATGCTCACCTGCAGCCTGTGGCCTGCTCAATGCTTTCAGCACTACCTGATTCTCGCAAACCCCGAGCAACAGGGCGACGAAGGCCGCACGTGCACAATCCATCTCGTCTCGGGCTTGATTCGCCTGCATTTGCCCCATGGGATCAACTGCAAAGGCAGTCGACGCATCCGTAAATAGGGTCATCCATTTCGACATGATTTTGGCGATTTCTAAAGCGACCGCGGCATTCTGTATAGCTGCCCCTTGTGCCACAGCCTTGGTCAAGCGATAGAACATGACCTCCTCTGAACCATATGAGCTCCCCCATCGGATAAGACGAGTGGCCTCGCCATCTCCCTCTAGACCCTGCCCATTGGTAGGATGTGCTTGTGTGTGCGATGTCGAGTATCTGTAGAGGCCTTTCAGCACGGAGGGAATATCGATGTATCGCAGTTTCGAGAGGCTCTGAAGGTATTGTGGGATGCGGGGGTCGAGGAACTGTCGGTTGCCAGAGCGCGGGCGCAAGAATAAGTCGGCAATGATAGCCGGCGGCAGCGGATGTTTTGAGTAGAGTATTGGGGCATAGGACTCGAATCGCTCGGGGTCTAGTCGCTTTGCCAGTGAGTTGGCTATGAACTTCTGCCATCGAGAAAGGCCAATCTGCTGGGCGCTTCTCGAAGCGCGACCTTCCATGGTGACAGCGCCGTGATTGCGATATCGAAGTTGAGATGATAGACACTCTAGCCTACGCCGCAATTGATGTAGCCATTCGAAGATGCGCGACCGTGCTGCGCGTAGAATCTCTGGGGAGCGTATGCAGAAAAAGGTCTGTGACAAGGTTGCCGCCAGTTGCTGGAGGTTTGGATGTGAGGGCCAACTGAACGCGCCCAAGGCTCGGAAACCGCAAAGCCTAGGTCGCTATTGAAGGCGAGGTGAAGTGAAGCTTTATGCAAGGGCCGAGCGCGGGCCGCTCAGGGTACCGCTTATTTGCCTAGCAAGCCTAGGTACCTAGGTACCCGCTAATAAATCAAAGCAGCGCGGTCCAGAGCCTGGCATGTCCATGGCGTTGATTGGATCCATAATTGCATAGCCCAGAATTGAGGCCTGCACCTGCACCATGACCACTAAGGAGCATCAAGGTTGTGGCTTCCTCAGCTTGCATGAAAACAAATCTAGTTGCGACAGGATGCTGAACTTGAACCTTGTTTCTCGGTGACTGGGCATCATGTAGATTCGTGAGACCCGAACATCTGGGTTTGACTGGTTCTGGCCGGTGGTGTATTCGATTTACGTTTCCGCGACATGCAAGACCCGATCACACTGCGCGTCACATGATGAGGTTGATATAAATTTCTTTTGCTCTTGCTAACAGCCTCTCTTGGTTGTCACAAACGAAGACCCGGCAGCCTGCAGCCACTTGGTTGCAGCGAGCATCGTTCATCCGCGCCTGAGTCTGAGCTGCTCGTTCCCCTCCTCCACCTACATGCCGAGACGCACTAGCATCTTGACAGCAGCTCCAGCTTGGGTTGGGGTTTGGAGCCGACAAGTCGCCATGACGACTTCAACCTCACGACCTTCTCGTCGAGCGCCGGATCATCGGCATCAGCACGTGCGTCTGACTGAGCTGCATCCGAACGCCGGTCACCATTACCTGGCTTCGTCCCGAATGGCCTCTCCACGGCTCGTCACTCGTCGCGTCGTCTTCACGTTTTCTCTCGCAGGCTGGAGCTTTCAAGCTACCAAAGAACCTGTTTGCCACGCTGCTCGCGGCGCTGACATGATTGATGCATGCCCACAAAGCCATATTAGAAACGCCGGGTGCAGGGGGTTTATGTGTGTGCAGGGAATAGGGGGATGTTGCCGGCGATCGTTCTACCAAGAGTAGTGATATGCAATTGCCGACAGCTGGGAAGGGTGTGTGCGTGTGTGTGTGTGTGTTGGTAGGGGAGGGAATAGTTGGGAATCGCCGGAAACGTTGGTCATGTAGACTGCTTTACATGTCCATGGAGTCGCCACCGTTGGCAAAACTGAAACCACCCTGCTGGGCAGGGGCGTTGGCACCGAAGCCAAAGGTACCGTTGGGGCCGGTGCCTTGAGCCATACCCTCATCGGCGTTCTCCTCCTCGTCGGCAAAGTACTTCTCAATAATGTTGTACGCCTTCATGTAGATCTCCTCGTTGGCGTTGGTCTGGCATTCGTGGATCTTCTCCATGCCACCGCACTCCTCGATGAACAGGGCGTAGCGGTTGATAGAGTCGGGGCCTTCGCCAGCAGCCTGCTTGTCAAGATCGCCAACCTTGAGAATGTTCTCGAGGCCGTCCAGCGCCACCTGGATGATCTTGTTATCGGGGCAAGCGAGAAGGTCGCAGAGGGGCTTGATGCAGCCCTGGGCCACGAGGTAGCGGATCTGCTCCGGCTTCTGGAGACCACCGGACGTAGCGTTGCTGATGGCCCAGCACGCCTCCTTGCGGGTCTTAAGATCGCCGTTGGAGAGGAGGTGGATAAGAGGGGGGATGATGTTGGCGTCAATGACAGACTGAATCTGCGCCGAGTTGCCGGCCGTGACGTTCGAGATCGTCCAGCACGCCTCCTTGCGAATGCCGTCCTTGTTGGAGCTCAGCAGAGAAAGAAGGCAGGGCAGCGCACCGCAGTTGATGATGACCTGGGTCTGAACATCATCACCAGTGACAATGTTGCCAACGGAGCGAAGAGCCGGCGTCTGGACCGAAGTCGAGGCATGCATGAGGAGCTCGACCAGGCGGCGGGGGGATACCAGCCTCGATGACAGCCTGAATCTTATCGTTGGATCCATCGGAAAGGTAAGAAATGGCCCAGCAAGCGTCGATCAGGACCTCATCATCGAGAGAGTAGACAAGCTTGGACAGCACGGGCAACGCGGGAGCGATCTGCAGACGGCGATCAGCACAAGGCACGAACATGCGGTAGGTTTCTGGGATGCTGTAGTATCACTTACGGTGGCCCAGTCGGGCTGGGGGGTCTTGCCACGGCAGAAGTTGCTGAGAGTCCAGGTAGCGTTGCGGAGCATGCTGAGCTTGCGGCTGTCACCGAGGAGAGCCAGCAGAGGCTTGAGCGCGGCGCAGCTGAGAACATAGTCACGGCAGTGGGGGCTATCGCCGGCAATGTTGCCGAGAGCCCAGACAGCCTGCTCGCGCACATCGGGCTCGGGGCTACCAAGAAGCTCGACGAAGATGGGGACGGCGCCGGCCTCAATGACGACTTGGGTCTGAGTAGCGGAACCGGAAGCAATGTTGGTAAGAGCCCAAGCGGCCTCGAACTGAACCAGGGTGTGGGGAGAGCGGAGGAAGGTCACAAAGCGGCTGACGACGCCGGTCTTGATGACCTCCTCGATCGGGGGGTTGCGCTCCTTCGAAAGCAGCTTTCGGAACTTTGTCGTGGCCTGAATCTGGAGGTCAATCTGTTCGGAGAAGACACCCTCCACCATCTGAGGAAGGTCCTCGTTCAACTACTCATGGTCAGCACAGATGATCTTGCCTATGGAGTACGTGATATAGGCAAGCAAAAGGTAGGACAGAGCAGTGGCACCGATAGCACATGTCGACGAGGACGCAGATGGTCGAAGACCCTGATTGTGCATGTGGGGCAGTGGGTGGTGAGCAAGCCCCTGGCAACGAGCATGCAAAATAAGACGAAGCGTGTTTGGCGGGGTCGACGAAGAAAGGGGGGCCTGTACCCAAGCTATGCCGCGCAATTGAGGCAGAGGGCAGATACCACGCAAAAAAGGTGGACAGGTGAGACAAGGCAGATGGGTAGTTAAAAGAAACAGGGGATACGGCAAAACAGAGATCGAGAGATGCAACGAACCTGTGACTCGGTGGGGGCGGTATCATCGTCACTGTCGGGAGCGGCGCCGAGCGAGGCGCCAGGCCTGTTCTCGCCCGTGGCGATTCCTCTCCTCTTCGCAAGGTTCTCCTCTCGCTTGGCCTTGCGAATTTCGACCTGTTGCTCCTCACGACGGCGGCGGAGTTCCTCAGGCTTGAAGTTGCTCTTCGCCTTGAAGTTGGTGCGGCGGTGCTCGGGGATGTAGCGGTCGGCCATGGTTCCGGTTGATGAAGGCTGTCACCTTTTTGAAGTGGTGGAGTCGCAGCAGAGGGCGGTCGAGGACCAAGATCGAGCGTGTGTTCGACTCGTGGTGGGAGGGAACGCAGCTGATTCGGAGTGCGTTGCGCAAAAAGTAGGAGAGAGAAAAATTAAGAGTGAGGTCTCGAGGTCCGTATGTATCGCGGGGGGCGTGGGTAAGAAAGGGCAGAGGTGAATAGATGTGGTGGGTTGGGTGTGATGATGTAGGGAGCGGGAAGGGAAGGGACGAGAGTGGGAAATTTATTCTGCGGGCGGTGGATGGAGGGAAAAGTTGGGGGGGTTGAAGACACGGACGAGCAGGTGCAAAGTCCCTCCTGATAGTGCGCAACGAGCGAGTCCAGCGTAGCGGGGTCATGGTGGCTCGTGCTGGGTGTCTGGTACTGCGGGGAGGGCGCGATTGGGGACGCCCAATTTCCAGGCCACCAGGTGAGGGGCAACATGGAGAGTAAGTACTGGCTTAACACGAGACAGCCCGAGTCGACTTCTTTGCACCTGTCGCTCAGAACAGGTACCCAGACAAGTACCCAGACAGGTATTCAGGGACGGTCAAACGGTGGCTTTACCTCACTTGCTCGAAACTGTCTGGCTTGTGACCGAAAGCTTCTCCCAGGACACACAAGGTGTACGAAATGAAAGGGATGGATGCGCTCTTCTCATGGCCACAGGCGTCACAGAAAAGCCGAGTTGCCCCGTGCATTGACTTTGGCTTTCTTATTCCTAAGGTAGAGAATGTTTCTTGGGTGCCTGCCTGGAAGAACATTGGCAGGAAAAGGTACATGCAATGCGTTTCGCAGGTACACGGGCACATGACGATGCACCTCTTAAACACCTTCTTTCTTGTTTGGTTCCTTCGCTTTGGCAGGTGTTGGCCCTGACTCAGCAGCCCTGATCGCCGCCTCCACGCTGGACGTTGGGTTCCAGTTGCTGGCACTCGCGCACGGACGAAGCCAGAGGCAGGAGAACAGTGCATGTACCGGCACATGGAAGGGAAAGGTACATCTGTCGGTCGACGCGTCTCACTAAGGGGGACGCGCCGTACAACTTGCAATACCGCCCTTCAGCTCGCTGCCACCGACCCCTTGCGTCCCAATCAAGGCGTGGTATGGGCAGTTCGGCTTAGCCTGGTCAGACTTGACAAGATCCACATTCTGTTCAAGAGGGAGCTGGATGGTCAAACAACGTCCTGCGAATCTCGCCAGTGCGAAGGCCATCCCAAAGTCTCTGTGACCCGTCAGAGAACTGTTCCTATCTACCAACATGTCGACCCAGACATCGTCGGCGCCCGCCTTTCCTCAAGGATGTATTTCTGCCCGGGACATACTCGACGGAAAACCTAGGCCAGGCGATTTGGTAAACATTGTTGCGATGGTCAAGGATTGTCTTCTGCCAATCCCTACAAACGGACAGGGTAAGCCTCCATTGCCCAGTGCAGTCTGGGTCGGTAGCTGCTTCAGACAATCTAACGCTATCCCTAGACTTCAAGTCTACCTTGAGACTTTTTGACCTTTCTACCCAAGATGGATACGACGACCTGTCACTGGTGATTTTCCGTCCTGAACATCTCATGCCGCGTGTCGGCGCTGGGGATGTCATCATCATGCAAAGTGCCAAGCTTCAGCGATACAAGGGCGATTTGTCACTCGTCACTCATCATCGGACTTGTCTTCATGTTTATCAAGCTTCTCTCATTCCTCAGTATCCTCAGTCGGCCAATTTGGCGCTGAAGCCTGACCCCAGAAACCCTACATCCAAGCCGCTTCTGCACGCTGAGGCTTTCGTTTCATGGTTGTACCACTCCATCAACAAAAGCAGCGTGCCGAGTGAGGCACAGTTTCGCGAGAAAGCCGAACAATCGCTTAACCTGAAAGACAAATTTAGTCGTCTGGAGAATATTCGGGAAGGGAGGTTCTATGATCTAGTCGTCCAGGTTGTGAGGGAACCATATGATCTCGTGGATAAAGCCACCGTCTGGATCACGGACTACACCGAGAACGAGATGTTTTTCCCCATAAATTCAGGCTGCGAAGAAAGCGATCCATACAACTACACACCAGCAAAGACGACTACTGCGAGCCAATCCTCTACCTCGGCTTTTCAGGGCCCCTACGGCAAGCGGTGTATGCAGTTGACATGTTTCGAAACGCATGCCGCTTTTGTCAAACTTTGGGTCCGTCAAGGCGCCTACGTGCGACTCAAGAATATCCAGATCAAGTACGGACACAACGGCCAACACCTCGAAGGCTTCCTTCGCCAAGACCGGGAGGCTTCCCTATTCAAGGTTCAGATCGAGATTCTCGAGACCACCGACGCGGAAAACACGGACTTACACCTCAAGGAACTTATTCGACGGAAGCGGGATTACTTCAAGGGGAGGAGGAAGGACATCAAACTCGCCAGCGCAGGGACGACCGGGAGCCAAAAGCGGTCTGTTGTCGAGGAGTCCGGGGGTCAGAAAATGAATGCAAGAAAGAGAAGAGCTCTTCAGCGAGCCGCAATATCGAGTAACGTGTCGCCAGACGGTGACAGTGCGCAAGGAACAGTGGTTGATTTGAACGGATATGGTGAGCTGGTGTTCTTATGGCTCCGTGCTCTTATAAAGCTGACACGAGCAATGACAGTAAAATGTGCGAACGAGGACCAACCCGCAAGCACCATCAAGAGTCTGATCAAGAGGGTAAATTATTCCACGACAAGCCACGGTACCGCAATGGACATCCAGCTACCCTTTACATGTCTGAAGTATCGCATCAATGCCCGTGTGATCGACTTTCATCCACCGAGGCTTCTTGATTTCGCCTGTTCGCGCAAACGATCAGAGACAGACATTTTGTCTGACTGTAGCAGCTCCTCGTCAGACATGGATGAGGAGGACAACGGGGTTTTGAACAGTTCGGAGCTGGTTTGGGAGTGGCGCTTCGCGCTCTCGCTCCAAGAAGCTTCTGCGCTTGGGCAGCATAAAGATGGCACACCCGAGACTGTCTGGGTCTTTGTAGACAACGGGGAAGCAGAGCACCTCATGGGCCTGACGGCCTGCGATCTCCGCAAACATCCTGATAGCCTCAGTCAACTTCGCGAGAGGCTGTTCACTCTCTGGGGCAATCTGGAAGAGTTGAAATCCAAGCAGACAGCCAAGCCCAAGGCCAAAAAGCCGCCCCCCAAGCCGAACAACGGACCACCACCAGACAGTTCGGATGAAGAGGCCGTCAAAACACGACGAGAAGAAGACACCACAACGGGCGATGCCCACGGCTCTCCCAATCCGGGCCTGGCCGCGCAAAATCGGCCTTTCAGCTGCTGCGTACGACAATACGGCGTGAGGGTTCCGGAGGAGGACCCTCAAAAAGCGAATGCTGGAGAGGGCAAGCGTTGGGAGCGGGCCTACGGGCTTTTTGGCACCAAAGTGCCCTATACATAGAGCGGTTCAAAGCACGGATTCTGGAACAGAGGATGCCGGCGATAGGAGGACTGGCCACACAACGGGAGGTATTCACGAACCAGCGCTCACAACAGAACATAACAATCCCCAGCGCGATGGGCATAATGGAAGCTTTTTTCGGGGTACAAAAATAGGCAGGTCATGAAGCTTCTCCCAATATACAAACAGCACCGTAAAATCGCGACGTCCCGTAGCCTCAACGCCGGAAGCTGCAATCACCCGATCGCCCCCGTGCCCATAGTGTCAGGGGCTATTCTCGTGACCCAAGAAAAAGAAAGACAGAAACCGGTCCCCCCCCTGCATTTCCCCTCCGGACCGAACACCACAAGAACGAAAGAACACTAGTCAGAGACGTGTGGTGTCCGGGCGGGAGCAGAGGTCCTCATCCACCCCCCCCCCTTCCTCTTGCAGTATGGGAACATTTCTCGCTCAGTCGCCCAGCACGCTGTCCACCTCGCTCTCCGCGTTTGCGGACCTGTCGTCCTCTCCTTCCTCGTCCTCGGGCTCGTCGTCCTCCGCCGGTAACAGCTCCCGCCGGCGGAGGTCTTCTCTTGACCCTTCCTCGGGCTCGGGCTCCTCTTCGAACGGGTCCTCGGGCTCCTCGTCATCGACGACAATCTCTTCGCTGAGCGCCGCCGTCGGCTTCTTGCTCGCCGGGGCGGCCTTCTTCGCCGCCGCCGCTGCCGTCTTGGAGGCCTTGGATTTTCTTCCGTACAGCAGCGCGTCGACCTTGGCTACGTCCAGGTACGCCACGACCTCGGCGTAGTTCTTGCCCAGCTTGGACTGGTTCCGCAGCAGGCGCCTGCGCAGCCGTCCGGCGTTGGGGCCCGACTTGTCGATGACCTGGCGCGCGATGGCCATGACGAACTTGGCCGCGAGCTCGCAGAGCGAGCGCTCGGCCTTGAGCTCGTTCACGAAGCGCTGTTCCTTTGTGAGGCCCTCATCTTCGTCCTCGTCGTCCGACTCGTCGTCGTCGATGGGGTCCTCGTCGTCGGCGGGCTCGTTGAGGACCCTCTTGGTTCGCCGGGCGTAGCTGCGCTCGATGCCGTCAAAGATGGAAATGAGCTCGGGCACGAGGGCGGGGACAACCTCGCCGACGGAACTGACCAGCGTCTTGTACTTGGTGGGCTTGCCGGCGGCTTCGGTCCAGTCGCGCAGGGAGGCAAAGAGGGTGTACATGTCGCACAGGCTGCCGGTGGCGTAGAGTCGAATGTCGTCGATGATGACCCGCGAGGAGAGCGTGTTGATCAGGTTGTCTTGGAAGATGCCGCGAACCTTCTGTAGCTGGTCGACCTCTTCGGGCGACATGTCGGATCCTGTCCGGACCAGCTTCTCGATGCGGTGCAGCTTCCACATGAAATAAAACTGGCAGGCCTTGATCGCCCATGACACGAGCTCGTCTTCCAGCTCATCAATGTCGTCGTCAATGGCAACGAATGTTCCGCGATTCACCATGGTGGCAAGAATCTCAATCGGTGAGCCTTCCGAGTCGGCCGCTCGTCCTGCCGCCTCCATGACGTCGACGCAGTCTGCGACACTGGCCAGGTTGCTGATCTTGTTCACCACGGTCGAGAGATCTGTCAGATGCTCCGCCGTGAGGTCGCCGCGGTCGTCAATCTCGCAAGTCTTGTCAAAGTTCCGGAGCGAATTGATCGCATTCTCCCACAAGAGGGCCAACTTGCTGTCGGTCAACTCCTCCAACTCGTCGTGCTGGCGGGCGTGAGACAAGGCAGCTGTCGCCTCGGCGAGGACGTCCTTGTCGCCGTGCCTGTTGAACTGGATGCTGATCTCATCAAGAAGGTGCTCGTATCGGGAGGAATCCTGACGCAGCTGTTGGAACACGTCGAGCTTCAGGGCATGCTCCATTCGCAGCACGATCTTGGCGGTGGAGGGATCGGCGCCGAACTTGTTGAGGAGGCGGGGAATCATGGCAGCCAGCTCCAGGGCAGTCTCTTCCTGCGCGTCCGAGTTCTCATGGCGTCCGGATCGCTTCGCGTCGACGGGCTGGCTCAGTGCGAGGGTCACGGCAGCGGCCATGACCTCGAGCAGCGCGGCCTCCTCCGAATCATCGGGGCGGATGAGGTTCTTGATGGCCGTCTGCGAATTCTTCGCCTTTGATTTGGACTTGGAACTGACGGTGTGGTCATACAGCAGGTAGCCCGCCAACAGCTTCCAGTCTCGCACCACCTGTATCCTCTCGTAGAGGACGTGCGCGGCGACGGATATTCTCGTGGCGGGTGCTACAGCGCGCATGATATCGGCAGCCACGCTGGCGTCGTGGAAGTCAGGACTGCCCAGCTCGTTCTCGACCTGCGCATCGAATGCGACAATGTTTTCGGCGAGCAACTTGATGTGAAGCCACTCTTCCTGCGGCGACTCATAGCCGAGCTCGTCGCTACCCCCCAGAGCTTCTTCTACGGCGTCTTTGCCACCAAGCGCATTCCGCTGGTCGTCCAGGCTCGCCGACACCAGGTTGTCGAAGAAGGTGGCAGCGGCCTTCCTGACGCGCAGCTCACTGTCGAAAATGAGTCTGCCGACGGCGTCAACCTCGTCGGGCTCGAGCATGCCGTCCTTCCGCAGCGTGTCGGCAACGCCAATGGCGGCAACGCGCACTGAGACCTCTGCGTCCTTGGTCGCGATCTCAATGAGGCGTGGGCGGAACCTGTCGACGAAGTGACCGAGCTGTTCGACGCCCGTCTTGAAGATGCGGCCGAGCTGCTTCAGCACCTCTTGACGCGTCGATGCGACGACATCCGACAACATCCACCCGAGGTAGCGCAGGTGGCCTGGTTCCATAAACACGGACGGCAGATCTTGCACCCAGATGCCGAGAGCCTCGGCGCATTCGGTCCTGATGCGGGGGTCGACGTCTCGGTACCTGTGGACAAAGGTGGTCTCGAAGAAATCCTTCATCTGGTCGTTGCAGATTGCGCGGTATGTATTGGCTTGCTCGAGGCTCTGTTGCATTTCGGCCGCCTTGGTCTTGTTCTTCTGCCTCTGGCTCGCAGAGATTTGGTGCTCGATGGTGGAGATTCTCTTGTCGAGGAGAACGGCCGTGTCTACAAGGCCAGACACGATGGACAAGATGGCAGTCGTCGCCGTGTGTCGGAACGGACGGAGTGGTGAGGAGGACATGGAGGCTATCCAGCGCGATATGTTCTCCATGAGCACGGGCTCCTTATACAGGACTTCTGTCTCGTGCAGCGTCGTGACCAGCGCTTCAAAGAATTCTCCAAACAGCTCTCGGAAGGAGCGGACTCCCTTGGCACGAGAGATGAGGGGGTATTCGGTGATGCGTTCCTGCGAAGACGAGGCATGAGCATGGGGGCACAGTCACGATGAGGAGCCAGGGAGACGCAGGCAGGACGAGACGCACCTCTTGATACAGTTCTTGCAATTCGCCCAGGCGGTTGTCTGAGTTATCGGGGTCGCGAATGTCGTCATCGGTGATCTTGTGCTCGCAGCCGCAGACCTGCAACACAAAGTTGACGAGGTCTCTGAGGGCGCCGGCGTCGTCCTCGCGGTATCTCTTGAACCAGTCATCGGCGGCGTCATCTGACGAGCGGCCGGGCGTGAACACATCGGCTGCGGCCCCATGTCAGCCCGAGGGCCCTGCCAGTGGCCAGAGAGGAGGAGGAGGAGGAGGAGGGGGGGAGGAGCAGCGGGAGGGGAGTGCCTTACCGTAGAGGTCATCCTGGCCGGGCTTGCCAAAGTCGGCAATGGAGACGGTCTTCTTGGGTCGCGTCGGCAGGCTCGAGGCTTTGGTGAGCGCGGCCGAGGGCAGGCCGTTGGTCTTGGGCTTCTTGGTGGCGCGTCCGTCGACGGCCGAGGGTTTGGCGGGTTTGGGCGCCGGCTTGCGTTGTTGCTGTTTCTGTTTGTCTTTGGGTCGGGGTGTGGGTTGGTCGTCGGTCGCGTCGCTCATGTCGCGGTCATCCCCGGAGGCATCCTCTTCGGAATTCCCATCATCGTCTTCGGAGTTCTCATCATCGTGATCGGCGGTCCTCTTGCGCTTGGTGGTGAGGGCGGGCTCGGGACTGAACTTCTCGGGCGCCCGCACGACGCGTCCAGAGCGGCGACGCGACGCGGACTCGGGCTCCGGGGAGGCTGTCGCGTTGTCCATGGTGATGGTGTGTGTCTAGACCGCTAGCAATAAATTCTGTGTCTGTGTCGTTGTCGCGACACTCGCGGAGAGGGGGGCGTGGGTGGCTTTCCGTGATGCGACGCAGAAGCTGAGTGCGTGGGTGTCGCGTAATTGCTTTGAGAGCGGGCCAAAGTATTTGAACTATCGTGGTTGAGGCGAGTGGGTGGGCGCGGCCGCAGCTTGACAGTGAGTGAACGGGGGGGGGGGGCTTACGGCGACCCCAGGCTCCTGGGCGCCAGGGGCGAGGGGGGGGGGGTCTGTGATGTATACAGTACGGGGATGGACAGAGAGACAAAGCACGCACTGTTGCTCGCACGGTCGACCCCGCCGGCTCTGAACGGCAGGACCTGAGCAAGCGTGGGAAGGACCCCTGGGTATTACCTACCTACCTAAGGTAAGGTAAGGTAGGTAGGTGCCTTAGATCCTTAGGTCAGGTAGGAGGAGTAGCGTCCAGTCAGTCAGTGGAGATGCGACACGGAAGACGGCGGGGGGGGTAACCTAGGTACCTTACCTGGCTTGCTCTTTTCGCTATAGACAGTCCATCAGTAGCTACGAGGCCTCGCAGCGTGCCATTTGCTCGAGCCTACACCTCCATGCACCACCTCACACCAGCCAGCCAACCTCTCTGCTGGTGTGGCTGCCGCAGAGCCTCCACGGCCCATGGACTCGCCGTTCCCCAAATCATCGTCAGCGCCCGGTGAGGGCCGCATCGTCGCGCGGCTGCTGCCCAACGGCCAGCCCGGCTTCGAGTCGATCACGTACCAGTATCCGCTCAAGCTCATCTCGCCGTCCCTCACGGCCGGCGAGAAGAGCGCGCTCGTGTTCCTGCTGTCCTACGGCGGCGGGCTCGTCGGTGGCGACCACGTCCATCTCGAGATCCTCGTGCGGCCCGACGCGCGCCTGAGCATCGTCACGCAGGGCCACACGAAAATCTTCAAGGCCGCCTCCAAGACCATCGTCACGCGCCAGGCGCTGCGCGCCCGCATCGCCGCCCGCGGCCGGCCTCTGCTTGCTGCCGGACCCCGTGCAGCCCTTTTGACGACAGCGTCTACGAGCAGACGCAGCTCTTCACCCTCGCCCCGACCCGCCTCGCTGTGCCTCCTCGACTGGGTGACGCAGGGCCCGCTCGGCGCGGGGCGAAGACTGGGGGTTCGCGCGGTGGAAGGGCCGCAATGAGATCTGGCTCGGCGGCGACGACGGCGACGACGGCGACGCTGACGAGACCCCTGCCGCCGGCGCCGCGCGGCTGCTCGTCCGAGACACGGTCGTGCTCGACGAGCGGGCGTCCGCGCTGACGGGCAGGCCTCTGCGCGGATCCATGCACGGCCACGGCGTCTTTGGGAGCCTCCTCTTGCGAGGGCCCCAGATGCAGAGGCTGGGTGAATTTTTCCTCGCCGAGTTCGGTCGTCTGCCCCGCCTCGGTGCGCGCGACTTCAGGACAGTGGAAGCGCGAGAAAGGGAGGAGACGGACCGGTCGGCCGAGGACTCGTGGCGTCTGCAGAGGCTCGCCATGGAAAAGCAGCACGCCGTCCTGTGGTCGGCCGCCAGTGTCCGGGGATGCGTCGTCGTCAAGTTTGGCGCAGGCACCGTCGAGGGCGGCCGTGTATGGATTGCCCACATGTTGTCGAGGGAGGGAAGCATCACGGAGCTCTACGGAGACCAGGCCATGATTTGTTTGCGGTAGTTTTGCAACACAATGCAGTCGAGAAGTTCATTGAACGTGTCTCATTTTTCAATTCATTCCTTCAGTCACCCTCGTTCTCGAATGCGTGTTCTCGAATGCGTCGACAGCACCATGTTGGAGGGGCAGTAGGCATAATGATGCTGATGGGACCTCGTGCCCCACCACTGTGCTAATCCCTGTCCACGGCGGCGGCCCTTGCATCGGTCTGGCGCATGTCCAAAAAGCTGCCCCGCGAATTCCATTTCAGCAAAGAATGAAACTGCACCTGCTGTGATCGCCAACTTGTATGGCATAACAAGCTCGCCTTCCGACACACACACACACACACCGACACAGGGATCTCCAGGCACTCGACTGTCACCGAAGAAAGACCTGATTTTTTTTTAGATTTTTTGGGGGATTGACACCACAACGCCTCACAGCTGGCAGCTGGCAGCAACCTCGGGTGGGGATAAAAACGAACCTTCGTCGCTTCCAACCTCCCACCCACCAGCCGCACAGTCATGGCTCCGGAGGCCAGAGGTCGGGGTCGACCTCGTGGCCGCGCCGCCGGGGCTGCCACACGAGGTAGAGGCCGTGGCAGGGAGGGTGCCGCAACCGGAGTCACACCCGCCGAGAACACAGGCACAGCAGCCGCCGCCGCCGCCGAAGCGACCACGCCAGCAGCAGCACAACATGCCGTCGTCACCACAGCCCCGACCGACGCAGCGCGCCCCTCTTTCGATCCGCGGCGAGGCGTCGCGAAACTCACGCGAGGACCGCTAGCCGGCGCCGACCGCGCAACATTCGTCGAGACGAGGC
>NW_003315038.1:101124-102364 GCF_000150825.1 Verticillium alfalfae VaMs.102
AAGCAGGCGGCATGATTGGGAAGATGAATGTGCGCCAGTCGGGCAGTCGATTTGATTGGGGCGGCTGCACCCTCGAAGCTTGGTCCGGCGCTGGCATGAACTTTTTGACGACGGCTGTCATCATCGAAGAGGCGGACGAGAAGGCCAAAAACGCAGAGCATGGCGGTGATGACTACGGCATGGGCAAGATCATGGGCCGCTTCGTCCTGGCACCACGATGGAGTGATGAAGAGGAATGGGTCGTGAACCCTGAAGACCTCAAGATCGACGAGTGAGTCTTGTTTACGGAGCAGCTCTCTCTGGCGTTCATAGACATATACATATGCCCGGACTTCATCGCGGCGGTAAAACGGACGCAGGTGCGCCCACGCTAAATGGAGTTGGTTCAAGATTTTCACGTATACCTTAGAAACAGGTGGCAGATCATACAGAGGCTTGCTGGCTTGGGGTGCTTCTCAATTCGGAGCAGCAAACGCAACGGGCGGAAATATACCCTTCCCCTTTTCTCCACTGGCTCGAATCATATGAAGCCAGGCAGAGAGCTGGCGAACATGATTGAACTGGTAACACCACTGTATTGGTTCATTGGTGCCCGGAAAAGGGACAGACTGCGTATACAGTAGTCACCCCATTGCATACTCGTCGCTCGCTGTCGGAGGAAGGCGAGAGAATTTCATTGCCTGGTTTGTGATACCGCGGAACTGCAAGTGCTTCGGCTAACATGGTGTCACATCCGGTCGTGGCATATTGGTGGAGGGTGACAAGACAAGTCCCTCTGTCATTATTCACGCTTGATTCCAAGAGGTATCCGTTTCGAAAAAAAGACTGCCGTCGTGTCGTAGGTCCCAAGCTGAAGCTCCAATGGCTCCTCTGAAGAACGCCTGTTCGCCAGCCATCTATCAGGCCCAGACTTATGTACATGATATACGGTGCCTCTCCCAAATCAATACAAGTTCCGATGATGTGTTCTCATACCAGCGACCAGAAATCCCGTCGCTCCGCAAAGAATGGAAAGCGGAAAATAGAGCCGAGCGATTGACACATCCACGGAATGTCAGGTCTCCTGTTTCTCAGATCCATTATCGCCTGCCGCTCAATCCCACGCGGCCACTATGCTGACTCTGTGCGTCCACCCCATGCAGGTCGTCCGAGGATACGCTCGGTGAGCGCAGTCTATCGCCCGTCCACTTGTCGACGCCCCCAGCGCCAGGGCCCTCGATAACATACATTTCGCTGTGGG
>NW_003315038.1:102700-104346 GCF_000150825.1 Verticillium alfalfae VaMs.102
CCATGGCATCGGTACCAGCGACTGTGAGACTGCGTCAGTAATCACGGGGTAGTGGCTGAGCGAGAAAAAAGAAAAGGATTCGCCTTACAGAGTATATCGTCGAGATCGTTCAAGTCAGCCAGAAACTTGAGTCTAATCAACGTCGCAACGCTGGCACTGTGGATGGAGTGAGTGCTGTACGACACATTTCGATGCTGGATTGCTCGGGTGGGCGACTTACAAGATACCCAAACTCAAAAGCAAAATCACAGATATCTTGGCAGGCACGGTCATTTTTACCTTCCAAATCATGGGTATGGGCATGAGGGCACTGTTGAAATGATTAGCGAGGGCCTCGGCGGTTGATGTGCGCGCGTGCGTGCATGGCGGGCTGACTGACTATAGCCAGTCACTCAAAATGGTCATGACGGAGATGGAGTAGGCGGCAGAAACGATGTGGTCGGGCGTCACACAGGTCGCGTCTTGAATGGTGTAGTCCACTGGGCCTGGACGGGGTGGCATTGGAAAATGTTCCAGAAGAATATGACGAGGGTCCAAATCATAACGATGGCCAGGCTGATGTATATCGTCCAGATGTATCCCTTTGAGGTGGTCAGGCGAAGGAGAAAGATGCCAACGCTGAACTTGATGAACATCATGTTCAAGACATACGTGGCGGTAGCGAGGGCTTGATACTTGAAGGCGTGTGCGGTTTAGTCGCTGTGGACAAACGTGAAGCCGTCGGGACATGACAGAACTCACCATCAGGGCCCTGATCTCCCGGGACTGTTCCAGCGCTTTGTTGTGCATGCCAAGGCCATTGTCGACGCCGGCGAGGATGAAGACGCAGGAGGCGGTGAAGATGAGCTGGGCAACCAGCATGAGCCAGTCGTCGGCCTGGTAGGCCTTGGTCAAGATGGCGCGCACATAGGTGCGCAATATGACCGAGACCCAGCTGAGGACGAGGAAGGAGATGGCAGTAGCTACGAGGGCTCCTCCATGATCTTCGGTCAGATCCACCCCGGCCATGGATGGAGGTTGATTCGTTCCAGAGTCTGAAGTCAAGGGCCGGCCTCTCCGGATCTCCAGAGAACAATCCACACGGTCAGGAATAGGTGAAATGGAAAGGAAAGAAGAAAGGAAAAGAAATCCAATGGAAGACGACAACTGAAGGAGAGAGGGACAGACGCAGAGGAAAGCATAGCACAAAGAGCACAGAGCATAGAGCCACGAAGAGATGGCCAAGAAGGGGGGGGGGGGACTTCATCCGCCGCGTCAATACAGCCAACGCCGAACAGCACCTTACACGTGAGCTTGTGCTAGCAGATGGCCAGCCGGGTTCTGCAGCCAACAACGCCGTCGTGTTGTCGTCTCGAGTCCAGTCGAGTCTACGTGCTGTGCATGTTTGCCGACAGCCGGACACACAAGGGATGATGGCTGCGACGGCGGCGCCCCAACTGTGCTGGCCGTTAATGAAGGCTGCAAGGTTCTGCAGGCAAGCTAGCAGAGTGTGATCCCGGCCAGGCACCATCGCTCTCCCTCCCGGCCCCCCCCCATGTGGATGACAGGGTAGTGAATCTGGGCTCGAAGCGCAGGCGAAGACAGGCGAGGCGAGGCGAGACCCGAGGCGTGTGGGAAGAGCCTCTAGCGACGAAAGGACCACGAAT
>NW_003315038.1:110700-118541 GCF_000150825.1 Verticillium alfalfae VaMs.102
TCGTCAATGGCATGGGGATGCGAACGCGAATGGCACTACAGACGAGGGTAGTTTGCAGGTCTGCAGCACTAGTGCGTGATGGGGGAGCAGAAAGGCAAGGGGGACAGCGGCCACGGGGAGGAGGGGGGATGCCTGTCAGCGGTGCCCCTGATCCGTCGTCCTGGGAAAGAGCATGATTGGCAGGTGCTGGGGACGGACTCTTTGCGACTGCCTCTACAGTATGTCTTCGGGCGAAAAGAAGGGCGTGGCAGCCCGCGACCGTCCCACGGTGTAGGAATTGGCAAGGGCACCTCGCCCATGTGAAACAGCGACGTGGGAACTTTCCGTCCTTGGGATCCCATGGCGACGTCGAGGGACACTTTCGTTTTTGGAGCAATGCATCCGTTGGACACTGCGCTGGACACACAGCCATCTCTCAGTGCCCAGGTACCTTGGGTAAGGCGAAAGTTAAGGTAAGGTAGGTGGTACCTTAGTTACACAGCACATTTTCCATGGTACCTGCCTCTCGATCTCCTACCACCCCCCTTCCTGCCTTATTACCCGGTTGGAGTGCGGTGCTTCTGGGTCTTGTCTCCTCACCTGCCTGCCACCACCCACACCGTCATAAGTAAGGTACCTCAGGTCCGCAGGCAGGTCCTCGGCCATCATCTCCTCCTGCATGGCACGGCACACACAAATTCTGTCTCTTCGCTCCCACGCTATCAACCAACACCATCATCAGCGACATTGATCCGTCGTCCCGCCCTGCCCGTCGCGTCACCTCTCATGCATGCACCCTGGCCCGGACCCCTGTCGTGCCCACACGCCGCACGAATAGCGTTGGTCCATCGCAAGCGTCGCTAACCACATCACGCTGGTCGACATCAACACACCAAACGGCCTTTTTCGTCCCAGTCTGGCTCGTCTGGCGGATGAGGGGGTGGGGAAAGAGCTCAAGACGCCTTGGGCCCAGGTGAGGTACGACCTGTTTCGACTCCAATCTCACCACTACACCACAAAACGCGCCAACAAGGTCTCGACAACTCAGGCAATCAGGCACAATGGACACAGCTGACGACACGCCTCTGATCTTTGCCCAACACAGCTACGGCGAACACTCTCTCCAAAGGGTTGGCACATGGCAATTCCCGCCCGAGTTGGCTGGCGACGACAACGGATACTGGATCATGTAAGTTGTGCGCACTCTCTGCCCTCCAGCCCCCTGCCCCCTTCCCCCCTCCCCCCCTTTGCGCCTCGTCTATCTTTGCGCCTCGTCTATCTTTGCGCCTCGTCTATCAGAACTCGCTCATCCCGTGTCTCATTCTTTCTCTCCACCAGCTTCGTCCACGGCGGCGCCTGGGCGTGATCCACGTAAACTCTACCCGGGCTTTGTTCCCTGTATTCGCTCGCTCCTCGCCTCCGCCAACCCTTCTGGCCCCGGCCTCGCCTCTTCCGGCATCCGTGCCTTCGCCAGCATCGATTACCGCCTCTCACCCCACCCCGAATTTCCCCAGGACCCTTCTTCCGTGCCGCCCTCGGAGCTGCGCGAAGCCCGCCACCCCGATCACCTGCTCGATGTGCGCGCCGCTCTCGCTAGTCTACAGGAGCGGTATGCCTTTGGCGACCGCTATGTCCTGATCGGCCATTCTGCCGGTGCCACCATGGCGTATCAGTTGGCCATGGGTGGTGCCGCCATCGGCCTTGGTGCCGCTGCCGCACCTACCCCTAGCGTCATCCTGCCCTCTGCTGTCGTCGGCGTCTCGGGCATCTATGAGTTGCGCAAATTTGTCCAGCGCCACGGTCCCCCCTACGCCGCCTTCATTGCTGGGGCGTTTGGCGACGACGAGTCGACCTGGAACGATCGCATACCCGCCTGTTACAGCGGCAGCTTCAACGAGCAGCTCGGCTCCACGTGTGCCTACCTTTCCTGGTCGCCAGATGACCAGCTCGTCGATGAGACTGAGATTGACCTCATGGCCAAGCGGCTGGAAGAGGATAAAGTTCAGGTCAAAGTCACCAAGGATCTCACTGGCAACCACGATGTTGTATGGGAGGAGGGCACTCAGCTGGCCAAAATTATAAAGACTGTCTTGACCGACCTGTCAGGCCCGTGAATCCTGCGGGGGGGAATGGTCTGATCTCACATGGATAAGCGGCACGAGCAGGAAGGAGCCAGAAGAACCCTGATTGATCGTCGTTCCGACCGTGCCATTCAAAAAGACAATTGAATACCCTCATACTGTCGCATTTTCGCATGAACCTGACAAACACACGCCCGGCTTTGACCGGCGTCCCTCTCGCCATATTGGTGACGGGACGATCTAGGCTTGCCCCGGAAGGCCTGAGACCCGCAAGCCTGGGTACTGTTGTTCACTGTCGAAGCCGAGTCGTTCATCCAACCGTCGCCATGGTTCTTGCGCCGGATTACATGCCCTCATCTCGTGTGAGCCATTTGTCATGAAAGGCATAGAGCCAACGATAATACTAGACACACAGCCGATATTGAGGCCACATCAGACGATGGCGGCGAATGATCAAGCTCAGCCATCCATAGATCGCCCGGCAAAAATGATGCCGCTCCACATTGCCATTGTGCTATTATCGCAAAGGTTTGATACGAGAGAGCGGCCCACCGCAAACAAGCTTCGTTGAAGTGTTCCGACGACGAGGGTCTGGTGCGGAGATCACCAACAGGGGTAGTTCGGACAGTTCCTAGGATATAGCCAAGATATGGGGCCCGGGAGCAAAATTCTCCATTCGCAAACAGCACATAGGCTGTCTCAAGGTGCACGTCCCATCCGATCACCGAAGCCTGTGATTTAGGCGCAGCCTGCGACTCGGGAAGGAGGAGAGCACTGGTGGCGAGGTCTCGGTCGGCACCGTGTCGTCGCAGCTATTATACGAAATCCAAGGGCCGCACTACGACTTTAATATCACAGCCAACGTCGAGAGTATCGTCATAACATAGCTAGACAAGGACCGCGTGTAGGTTACTAGTATTGAAGGGCTTCCCGCGTCTTCGACGATAAAGGACGGCCTTGTAGCATGTCGCGACTAGTAAACCGAGTTTTACTACTACCCCGTCGGCTTAGACGTCGAGGAGAAGGCCAAATAGACGTAACAATAGATCCGCTACTCGTTTATAGATACCATCCAAGATCTTATCTACCTAGAAATTGGTTTCAACGGGTACTTTCGAGAATCCGCATAATTAAGAGATCGCTACGGTCGATATATGTATTTTTATTTAGACCAAAAGAGAGAACTGGTTACTAAGTTTACGGTGAATGTCCTGAAAGTGCCAATATCCCGGCCTTCCACCTTTTCAAAACTACATAATGGCAGCGTGCTCAATCGATGGGGTATCAATCTATCTAGAACCTGCCCGCAGATATGCACTGCTGACTTGAGGTAAGCTGATATGCGATTGCAGGGTGATAAACAAATTGACGTCACCAAGGTCGGGAGCAGACATCGTGGGCCCCTGCGGTTATTGTCAGGCCCCGTCAATTGTAAGCTTACCACGCTATTGCGGCCTATGAATAAGACATCCATAACATTCTCGTCAGAACTGTTACTGCGCGAGCATCGTCTGCCGGTTGTCCTGTCGAGTCTCGTCAGACATTGCCAAGAACGGTTGTAGCGGAGCCGAGAAAACACGCTTCGATAGCTATAGCATGCATTCCGGTTGAAGACCTGTTGTTGTGCATATTTAGGAGCGGGGAATCGTAGAGCAAGTTAATCGGTGAAGTCTGCGCGTGTGCGGATGAGCGACGGGACAGCATATCGCCGGCAGACCACCGTCGATTCTCGAAGAATCACTTATGACCAGGCTCCAGGAGAGGCTGAGAGAGGTTCCCGACCTGGATTTATCCCGCTCACACATCCTTCAGGTGGTCTCTTTGTTCGTTGGGGAGGTGAGAAAGCAGAAATGATTTGGACTGGTCGGCATGGTGTTGGAATGGGCTTTGTTGTCCAGAACATGTCAGCCACCTTTGCAATGACGAGGCATGTCCTGAAATGATACAGACAAATCGAAGTTACAGACAACGAGTACGCTTGGGGGGCTATGAAAATCCAAAGCCCAGCCCTACAAAAGCGGAAGTGGCTATACACTTTGGGGCTTCAAGTGCAAATGGGATCATAGAAATAGATCACCCAACAGCGGCGATAATGATATGTGATGCTCAGAACTCTGTCCCTAACTACCTTTGAAGCTGCCGAAAACAAAAAAGACCAAAGCCGGACATGCCAGCCATACTTTTTCTAGCCATTTGGTGGGCTTGGACGATCACTCAGATATACAGCGTGGCAAGGCGCGAGCTGGCAGAGGGGCATAGTTGGTATGCCGTGCAAAAAGAAAAGGATGGTTCGTGGAAAATACAATGGCAGACGGCTGGCAGTGCAGACTCAACAATTAATTCGAAACAACAGCGTCAAATTCCTTGATACATTGTCGCTCGCTTGAAATACATTTAGGTAAACATATCACGTACCAGAGGACTCCAAAAGACAGAGATAGCCTCATAGCCAAAGACGCGATTGCGATTGATGGCCTTCAGTCACACAGGCTATATTATCGGTTGGGTTATGTCGTAATGAATAATTTAGTGTAATCCCTACCCCCCGAGGGCCACCGATGACCAAACCTCTCCAAGAACACCAGGAAGCAGAAGGATTTGAAATTCGACAAGTCCAGAGTATACAAAACGTCGCATGAATGGAAAATATGACGCAAACATGCTGTTCAGGTCAGCGAACAGGGTTCAACGGGCCTGCATTGACAGAATACGACCCTGTGTGTTATTTTCTTTCCAGGTGAATGAGACGACGTCACGCACACAGCAGATGCTTCAGGCAGTAGAAGAAGAAGGGACAGAAGTTTTGATCATCGGAAGGAAACACCTTCGCTGAATGATATCCATCAACACCAAGAGACTCAAGGCCGCAGACCGCCAAGCTGTGCGGAATCGGATCGCCACGTGCAGTCAAGATGATCCCCGCTTTAGCCCCCGGGGAGCGGGGTCTCCAGTTCGGTACTCGGCGGAGGCACCGCCTGCCCCCCTCCGGGGCCCAAAATAGTGGGGGTTGAGAAAGAAGGGGGCACGGGCCCCGCTTCCAATGGCATCCCGCCTTATCGCGGCGCCCCACGGCCCGACTGATAAGACTTCACCGCCTCAACCCCTCTTGCTGCACGGCCTCAGCCGCGGGCGGGACGAACCGCGCAACCGCCTGCCCGGTGTCGCACGACGTGCCAAACGTTGGAGCAATGCGCCGTAGAAATGACGAGCATTGAAAACGAGACTGGGCACCTCCGATGATCAGTCTGGAAAACTTTCAGCGACGGCATCTCTTGTTTTCTGCCGTCGCATGGCGTCGTGCGCACCTTGATCGCGGGGTCAAAAGTGACGTAATCTTGTGTTGCGTAGTGAAGTCCGCGCACTGTATCTCGGACGGTACGACGAGCCCCTGAAGGGGCTTAGCGCTGGCTCACTTCTCAACCCAAATACTGGTTGATGAGGGTATCGCGACCACCGACGATAGTCGTTTTTCGTGTCGCGTGCATAGCGCCTTGTGCGCGCATCGCTCCAAATGCCATTGATCAATGAAAACCATCATGGAAATTCCAAGACACCCACTCATATTGATGCGTCAACTTTATTCAGAGGTAGCGCTCGTGTTACGTCGCTACAACCATGTGCTCGTTGCACAGAGTCCAGGTCAAGTCAAGTCAAGCCACGCGGCAACAATTGCAACGCAAAACCACAGTCGCACAACGGGTACCAAGAGACTCTGCGCACCCTCCAAAGGAAACAGGAAATCTAGGAAATACACGGTAAAACAGGAGGAAATACCAACATCAGGAACAACTCAACCTGCCCCCCATCCCACCCTCTGTCCAGCCAGGGGAGAACATCCGATCTCGCCTCAGCCTTTTGCCGTACAGCGCGGCGTATCCCACACCCATGCAGCGCCTCCTGCCGTCATCCAGCATGCGTGTATTCCAACACGGCACACCTTTTCTGCCGCAGTCCTACACAGCCTTTTTGCGATCATCGGCCAGCTTGGTGTCGCTGGCTCCAGGCGGTAAATCGAGTACCAAGGACAGGAAAGAAAAGAATAAGGAAACCGTCATGATTGCTTGCTTGCCGCTGAGCCACACCATTCCAAACGCCATCAAGGAGTGAAAGTGACCTTGCCAGGTCCTCTCCATTACTTCCCGATTTCCCGTCCTACCCCGTGACCTTGACAAAAAGAATCGTAGCCCTCACGACAGCTGCACCCTGTCTTAGTCTGCTCTGCCTCATCGGAAGCGCACACATTGTGAATACAGACACAAGCTGAAGGCTATCATTTGTGTCGTACTTCTACCGTTTGCGCTTCTTCAGTTTGTCCGCAGCAGCAGCGGCGGCGGCAGCAGCAGCGGACACCGGAGTTGCTGAAGGCATGAGGGAGGGATGCGATGGACCGACAGCGATGTCCTCCATCTTAATGGGGACACCCATGTGGCGACCATAGCGACCCTTGCGGCCGTTGCCTTCATCCTCACTGATGCACTGGTCGGCACTGAGACCGGCGTCCTTGCAGCGACCGCAAGGACGCTGCCTGTCGCAGCCCTTCTTGCTCTTCCGGCAGCGTTGACAGCGCGCTTGGGCAGAGAGGTCAAGCTGTTCCTCGTCAACAGCACCCGGGGGAAAGGGGCACCGCCAGCTGGTGACAGAACGGGCTTTCGCGACGGGAGGCAGCGAGGACCGGCGACCATGGGGGCCCGTTGCTTGGCCAAAAAAAGCCAGCGGGGTTTCCTTTGGGCTTGGGGGGGAACCAACCAGGACGGAGGGCACTTTTGCTTGGCCTTTTGCTGGTCTTGGCTGGGCCTTGACTTGCGGGGGGCCAAAAACCTTAAGGCCTGGGCATTGCCTGGAAGGGGCCGGTTTTTGGACTTCAATGGGCTTCCATAAAAAGGCCTCAATCTTTCATGGGGGGGTCGGGGTCGCCGGCGGCCCTTCACCCGAAGGGAAGCGGCCCCCTTGTCAAGAACAACCATTTCGGAAGGCATGGAAGGGGCTCTCGGTAGTCTGGTAAATCTTGCGCATAGTTCCAGCGGCATCGAGCTTCTGGCGGCGAGCCTCAGGGAGCTCTTCTTCACTGTCGCTGTCCCCCTCACTAGTGGCACCGGTCGACGAGGCAGCGTCAGCGCGACCGCTGAATGTGTCATCAAGAGTCGACGCCGATGTTCGCCCATGAGAGATGTTTGACATGTCACCCAGGCGCATTAGCTGGATGGCGACATCCTTGTCCTCCTCTGACATGCAACTGCCGACAGTCGGGTCTGGTGTCGGTAGGATGCCAGACATACCGGCATGAGCACTGCCTTGGCCGCTGTGACTAATGCTGTTGCGGGCGCGGCGAGTGTCAGAGGCGGGTGTTGCGTAGAAAGCAGCCTGGCCGAAGCCGTTGTTGTAGCTTTGCGGGGACTGCAGCGGTATAGGGTTCGTGAATGGGTTCTGGCCCTGCTGCGCATGGGATATTGAGGGCCGCTGGTGTTCGATGCGACGCGCAGGCGACACTGATGGGTTGGATGTAGCGGCTGGCATTTGCGGAGGTGCGAACAGCGGCAGTTCCTGGAGAAAAAAGGGAACCGAGATCAGCCATACTCCACAGGCAGCAGGAGGAGTCAATCGAGAAGGGAAGCACGATTCGTGGCAAGGCTTACCGAACTTTCAATTTGGCCCTCTTCCGACGGCCACCCTCGACAATATTCTCAAGACTATCTCAGTATTGCCGAGCTGTTCCTTGCCTTGCCGGAGGTGGTACTTCCGGGCGCGCCATCGCCACTGCTATAGCCGTTGATGCTATCACTG
>NW_003315038.1:118686-122105 GCF_000150825.1 Verticillium alfalfae VaMs.102
TGAACTCGGACGTGAAGTGCGGCGGCGCCTGAAGGGGGTATGCTTCGGTCCCGTAGAAGGGCTGAGTGTGATTGGGGCCCGAGTTGAAGGCTGGAGGAATAAAGGAATTGGAGGAGGCCGCGGGAGCATCCTCAATGACACGAACATAGACAGTCATGCAATTGCGGAAATTCTCGTAGCGGGCGATGAGGGTAGTACCGTCTTGATCCTCGAAACTGACGCCTCGGGAGCCGGTCGGGCCCGAGTACAGCCCGTAAAAGTTCTTGACAGTGGTGACAATGGAGTCGGTAGAATCATGGGGAAAGATGTCGACACGCATTGGAAGACGGCCACGAACCTGCGTCTCGGTGAAGAGGAGTTCGAATGTGACCTTCTTCGGGCTTGCGATTTGGTGAGGAGAGACACTACCCGTAGCGGAACGGACGGCCTGGTCACAGTTCGCAGCAGGTGTAGGCGATGCGGAAGCCATTTTGACTGTCGCCTCACCTCGCTGCGAGAAAAATGATGTATTGCGGTGTTTAGGATGGAGGTTGTCGGAGATGGTTGTTTGAGGATGGGACAACAGGAGCCTGTTGGTCCACTGAGGGTCGGTGTCGGGTGAGGGTGTCCGCCCTGAGACCGAAGCGACGAGAGTGGCAGCCCGGCAGCGACTGGTGCCTTCACCTCTGCTTGATGCCGACCTCTAACCCAGAAATGAGTCGTCGACTATTTCTAGAGTGTTGTCACACCGGGGCTTGGACGGATTCGAAGTGATGCGTGCCCTGTATTGCGGTCTGTCGGAAGTATGGTCGGTTATTGGTACTGGACGAGTCGGCAGGATATCAGGGAATGGTCGGGGTTGGAATTTCCTCGAGACTACTTGTGGAGAATGCCTGGTCAGTATTGATAATCGCGAAGCAACGGCGATGAGCAAGCGGATGAAGCAGATGGCTCATTGGGGGGGGATGGGTAGAGGACAGCGATCGGTCGTCAGGCCCAGCATTGCGTGAGTCGGCACACCTGAGGTTGGGCAGGACAAGAAGGACGGGTCGGTGGAGCGAACCCCGGGATGATGGGAGTGCGAGACTGAGCGGGAGAGGGCAAAGCAGAGGACTCACTTGATCGCATAGAGCGAGAGAATGGAAAAGACTCACCAAACGAGAAGGTGATGGCGTTGGAGGATGGCTACGGGAGGAGCAATCCGTGGGTTGTGTGTATGGGAGGGAAAAGAGGAGTTCCAGCGAGGTTCGATTTTGTCTCTGAATCTGCGGTCTGCGGTCCGCTGGCCACGGTCGACGGCTGATAGTCTACACTGCGGTCTGCACTGCGGTCTACACCCCTAGGCCGGCCGGTCGTGGTGCGCTGTTCAGCGATGTCATCCACTGGAAATGGCGCTCACCACTCCCTAAAGGCCCTGTGACACACCCTGCCAGGCCACGAACGGCCAGGGGTCGCCGCACAGTGCGCGGGCTGCGTGGGTGGCGTGGGCACTTGGGTGGTTTAGGATGTTACCTCCCTGCTACCCGCCTGCTGTTGACCATTACACTCCCTCATCGCCGACACATCGAGGCTGTTTTCTGTTGTGCCAGGCACCACCACCCTCTTCCCTCTCCCACGCACGCATGGAGGAGCACTCCTCAGTCGTTTACCTCAACCCCTCTGCTGTCGCAATTCCAATCGTAATCACCTTCACCGGCTGTTCCCTCACCCCCTGGGAGGGTTGGCGCCTGGGGTGCAAGATGGGAAGGTATTGACCCCACTTGCCCTTGCCCACTCTCACTCGCTTGCCTCTGTCACCCCTGCCTCATGGCCCACTGCCGCCCGCCAGTGGCACTGGTATCTGAGTCTGGGTGCGCGCAGGCGAGCGGACCTTACCTCGAAGCAAGAAGAGCCATATCGACCTTGCCTAGCTTGCCTAGGTAGGTGGTCCCCAGGTAAAGGGTAGAGGTGGTGCCCTGTCCCAGGCTGGTCCAATTCAGCACTCCCCGGCGCATTTGGTAAGGCGCATTCGGACCAAGAACGCTGGGCGCGAAAAGAGGACGACTCGGAAGCTCATGCGCCAATGGACGAACTCACCCGCCTTTTCCCTTTCGTTTCACCGTTTGCTACCCCCCTTCCGACCGGCCCAGCTTTGCTCTGGTCTGTCACACCTCGCATCGCCCTCTCGAGAGATATTTGCCATCTCGCGCACTACGGGCGAGCGCATCAGCCAGCGCCAGGGATCTGGCCTTGAAGCCCTCCCCCCAAGTTCCTGAGGTAGCAAGGATCGGGTGGTGCTTTCATTCCCGCTGGCCAGCGATGTACACTTCAACAGCGTCACGTAGGCGCGCTCGTGGAAGCGCCCAACTGGGCTTGTTGTCCAGCAGATCGCCAGTCCCCCACGGGCGTACTTCAGCACTTCAGTCACTGGCATCTTCACGCAAAAGACAGTGACGAAACAGTTCATCCTCGAGGACCTGACGTTCTACCTGGCTCCGCTGTGCCGCGAACGATGGCTCTTGACCAATAGCAAGCAAGATTGGCGGCCCCTCAGGCTCATCGTACACCGTAGGATGACGGCCATCAATCAGGTCAACCTACCAGCCTAGGTACCTACCTAAGGCACCAGGCCAGGCACATCCACCGGCGCTAGGCTCACACGTCAAAGTCGCCTGAAGAGGCAGCCACTGTTTGATAAGGTAAATAACAGGGCGTGAGACAAGAAAACAACGGAGCGATCACGGTTATGGTGTTATGCAACCAGGACTCAGAGCCACGACCACGACCGCCTGGTCCCGGCCAATGACATGGGTGACTTGTCCAACTAGAGGCGCCAGATGTGTGAGCGGTGGGTGGGAAGGGAAGCGCGGCAGGCCGGATGACACCCAGAAACTTGAGCACAGGACCCTCGGCGACTCGATCTTCCCCACCTTACGGCCACATCCTGCTCAGCTAGCACGCAGGTATGTACCGACCTGCCTACCGTTCTGCTTTGCCAAGCCATGCTTCGCCAGCCAGCGACTGGCCGACAGTTCCAGTCGAACGGAATCTGAAGTGAGATGGCCCCGGTGGTCGTATCAGGCACAGCCTAGTCCGGACAGTCTCTCTACCAGGACCGCCGACTGTTGACCAACAACGCACTGATCGGCCGCGACCGGTTCTTCTTTGCCAGACGCTGAGTGGCCCATGGCAGGCACAAGCTTCCAGTCCGTCAGATTGAGTACCCCGGCCTCTTGTTTCAAAGTCGCCTGGCCACCTGGCCGCCCATCGAGAAACCGCTCCTCAAGATGCTTCTCCGGCAGTCTCTCCACTGGCCAACGAGCGTCCGCAAGGCGGCATGGGGATGCGATGGTGTACCGGACAAGGGTCTTTGGCTAGGTACTAGGGCACATGATTTAACCCGAGGCCACTCAATTGAGGATGAACAGCGCAAAGGGCCGCTTCTCCCACGAGATTCCGTA